>NW_026067895.1:16431403-16737007 GCF_014885135.2 Alexandromys fortis | reverse complement strand
TCTCTCTCTCTCTCTCTCTCTCTCTCTCTCTCTCTCTCTCTCTCTCTCTCACACACACACACACACACACACACACACACACACTCTCTCTCTTTTAAGAATAAGTCTTTTTATAGCTGAGCGATGGTGGCGCACGCCTTTAATCCCAGCACTCTGGAGGCAGAGGCAGGTGGATCTCTCTGAGTTCAAGACCAGCCTGGTCTACAAGAGCTAGTTCCAGGACAGGCTCCAAAGCCACAGAGAAACCCTGTCTCGAAAAACCAAAAAATAAAAAATAAATAAAAAAAAAGAATAAGTCTTTTTAAATAAAAACAAAACATGTATAAAGAGAGAAGATGCCTAATATGTTCTTGATTAGTTACTTGCCTTATGTATCTATTCTTATCAGTTTACTCTTTCAACCCATTTTGAGTTTTTGGTGTATATCTTAATTGAACAAAAAGATTATAGCTGGATTTTTTTGTTTGTTTTGTCTTTTTGTTTTTCGAGGCAGGGTTTCTCTGTGTAATAGTCCTGGCTATCCTGGCACTTGCTTTGTAGACCAGACTGGTCTCGAACTCACTAAGATCCACCTGCCTCTGTCTCCAGTGCTGGGATTAAAAGAGTGCACCACCACCCACTAGCTGGATTTTTTTTTTTAAACTTTAAAACACAACTCCCCTTTAATTGGAAAGTGTCTAATTTGCATTTATTATGAAAATTAATATAGTCACATTTATTTCCAATTTATAGTCATTATGAAAGCTGGTGTAGTCAGTATTTATTTCTGTTTACCAGTGTGGTAGATCACCTCCTGCCCCCTTAGAATTTTCCTTTCCCTTCTACACATTTGAGGCTATTTATTCTTTTTTTTTTTTTTTTTTTATTGAAACAATTTATAAACCTGCTTATCTTAAAAAAAAAAAAAAAAAAAACTAAGGTTTCCAGGCATGGTGGCTGAAACTAGTAATCCCAGTACTTAAGCTAAGACTTGATTTGTGTGACTTTACGGCTGTCTTGGGCTATTGAATGAGACTCTGCTTTTTAAAAAGAAATTATTGCCGGGCGATGGTGGCATACGCCTTTAATCCCAGCACTTGGGAGGCAGAGACAGGTGGATCTCTGTGAGTTCGAGACCAGCCTGGTCTACAGAGTTAGTTCCAGGACAGGCTCCAAAGCCACAGAGAAACCCTGTCTCGAAAAACAAAAACAAACAAACAAAAATTATTTATATACCTACATAGACACATACATACACACTCATGCTTAATTACCATCTACAGAACTTCAGTCACGTGTTCAGATTTTGCCCCCCTTTAAATTGAAGTTGTTAGCTTATTTTTGGACTTAGGTGCTCATTATGTTTTGAATAGAAGTCTGTCAGGTACATGTATGAATTCTAATTAGTCTTAATAAATAAAACCCAGAGTCAGATATTAGGGGATGAAGCTTAGAGATCAGAGAAGCAGAGATGCCTTCCACTAGAGAGACCTTTTACCTCTATCAGTGCTCAGACTGAAGGGACAATCCTGTCCTCTGACTGTCTCCTCAGACTGCAACTGTCTTCACCAAACCTCAGATTAAAATGTAGTGACATTTCACTTGTATTTTAGTAAATAAAGCTTGCCTGAAGATCAGAGAGTAAAACAGCTGCACTGAGCAGCCTTACAGACACACCACACTAGTTTGCCATAGAGACCATGTGGTAGTGCTCCACGCCTTTAATCCCAGCGCTAGAGAGACTATAAGACAAGAGGAGACAGCTTGCACACAAGTCTCTGAGATTCCTGAAGACAGGATTGCTATTTTGTAGAGGTAGAGGCAAAAGGTCTCTCTAATGGCTGACCTCTCTGCTTCTCTGATCTCTCAGCTTTTATCCCCTAATATCTGTCTCTGGGTTTTCATTAATTGTGCTATATACATGTTTTGCAGATACTCTCCCCAGTCTGTAGCTTTTCTTTGTATCCTCTTAACAGTATTTTGTAGAGAAAATTTTCTAATATCAATAAATCTTTTTAAGAGATTATATACACTTTTGGATGTTATATGTAAAAGTTCTCACCAAAATTCATGTCACATGTCAGTTTTTCCTATATGCTAGTTTTGGGTCTAGGAGTCAAACATCAGCTCTTGAGTATGCTAAGCAAATGCTCTTTTTCTAGACTGTAGTCCAGTCTTTGTGTATTTGACATGTGGTCATTCTGTTGTTGAAACATGATTTGTCAGATATACATTAACTTCCTTAGGAAATACTTTATTCAAGCTCAGTGTGGTGGTTCATGCCTGTGGTCTTACTGTTACTATTGATTTTTTCCCTTAGAATGTAATACTTATCAGTCTTTTTGTGTTTAGAGAGAAACTTTTCCATTTATTTATTTTTATTTATTTCCATTTTTTTATTCGTTTTTTTCCTTCTAGCTTTTAGAGGTGATTTTACTCTGTATCCCTTTCTGACCTAGAACTCACAGTGGAACACAGACTGACCTCAAACTGCTAGTTCTTTTGTCTTGGACTCTTGAGTGCTAGGATTACATGTGTGAACCACCTTCTCTGATTTTTTTCTCTCCTTTTAAGAAAGCATTTTAGTCAAGCATGGTGGTGCATTCATTTGATCCAGCATCCAGGAGGCAGAGATAGGCAGGCAGCTAGATCTCTGTAAGTTTGAGGCTGGCCTGGTCTACCAGGCAAGTTTCAGGATAGTCAGAGCCACACAGAGAAACCTTGTCTTGAATAAAACAAAAACAAAACAAACAAACAAACAAACAAAAAACAAAAAAAAGGGGGTGAGGGAAGAAAGCATTTTATGAAGTGTTCTGTATTTGAAGGCGAAAAATAATTTTAAAGGGAATATTAAATTACCTTTAAAGGCAAGCATTCCTTAGAAGCAAAGGTTCTACATGTAGTTTATGTAAGACGTTTTGTCATGTATATATGTATGTATATATAAGTATATTTGTATGTGTAATATATATGTGAATGCTAGCATATGTATTTAATACTTTTTCTGTTGTACATTTCTGAATAGTATTTTAGGCATTTTCTGTTTTTTATTACTGAGAGAGGATGGGGAGGGAGGAGTATATGAAAGCATAGTTAAACATATAGGGTTCAGATAACTAGAAAGTTAGGATCACATACCTAGGCTCTCTCAAAACTATTTGGCCTCCTGGCTACTAGCCTCACATATTAGAACCTGTTTTTTTTTTTTTTTTATCTCTTTTGTATATTGACAGAAATATATTTTGGGGATAGAAAGATTATCAACTGATTGTGTTCTAATATGCTCAATAATTTACCAGGATTATTTTTATCAGGATAATACCTGAAACAACATAACTAATCCCCAGTCCTCTTTCTTATTTTGTGAAGTTGACAGCTTTTTAAATAATTTTTAAATGATCATTAGTTACTAAGATTAAGGACCTTTTCTTTTTAGACTCCTTTCTACGAAACCGTTCAAGTTCTGACCATGAAGCTACAGCAATGATGAAAGCTCAGTTTATGAGCCTCTGGGATGGACTGGATACTGATCACAGCTGCCAGGTATTTGAACAAAGTCTTTCCTAAACTTGTATGGTCTTGTTTTCAGTAGGGAATTTGCTGTGCTGCTTATTGTACTTTTATACAAAAGTCTTTGTCATTATTTTTATACTTAGTGTTATGTGACCAAGATCCAAAAGAACTGATTTTATAAACTTCACCCATCTTAATGATTGCCATCAGGTTTCTGTAACTAGAGGAGCCCACACTCCCTGTGCAGTTGCTGCTGTGTGACTCTGAACCCCAGAGTACATTTAGTCAACAATGATATGTATTTGCTTCTGTCACTGCTTCATCAGTGGTTATATACAAAAACAATGTTCTGTGTATTGAGTAGATTCCTAAAAGAGAAGAATACAAAATCAAAATGAAGAGAAATGAGACTGCACCATTAGTCATAATCCTGTTTATATTGCAAATATAAGCCAAGCTTAGCTTGGGGCATTTCTGGTAAAGGTGTATATGATCCGCTGGAGCCACCTATGTGTTCAGTCCGAATGTAGCTATGGGACTAGGAACTGCTCACCACTAATCAAGCCAGAACCAGCAGCGCACAGTGGGCCACACCTGTAGTTTTAGCTACACAGGAAGCTGAGAATGAAGAAAGTTGATAGCCAACGGGAACAACATGGTGAGATCCCATTTCACACAACACCTGGAAATTTTGTAACTGTAACCAATCAAATAATTTATTTTGCTTCTACATTTTACCCCTAATTATTGACTGACTTCTGACAGATTCACTGTCATAATACTGAATATTTTTAACTTGGCATTTCTAGTTAATCTTCTTCCTCAAATAAACTGTCTTTTTTTGTGGTAAATGATTTATTTTTACTGTATGTGCATTGGTCTTTCACTTGCATGTGTGCTTGTGTAAGGGTGTTAGATCCCCTGGGACTGGAGTTACAGACCATTGAGAGATGCCATGCGAGTTCTGGGAAATGAACCTGGGTCCTCTGGAAGATTAGCCGGTGGTCTTAACTGCTGAGCCATCTCTCCAGCCCCAAATGAACTATTTTTAAAAAACAAATTATAGTACTGGGGGAAGAGAGATGGTTTAGTTCCCAGCACTCATGTGGTAAGTCACAACCATATATAACTCCAATTCCAGGGGCTTCAGTAGGCATGCAAAACAGTGCACATAAATGCATTCAGGCAAAGCATTCATACACATAAAATAAGTCATGTGTGTGTGTGTGTGTGTGTCTGTGTCTGTGTCTGTGTGTCTGTGACAGTAATTGAGTTAATGATCATTGTTATTTTCACTTTTATGAGAGATAGGCTGTGTGTTGGGGTGTCTATCTGTAATTTCAGCTTTGGGAAGGTAGGAACAGAAGGATTTCAAAAGCTAGGGTTAGCATGGGTTACATGGCATAGTACCACAAGCTTGTAATTCCAGTGTTTATGAAGCTGAGAAGTGAGGTCCCCAGTTGCAGACCAGCCTGTGCTATACAGTAAGGCTTGTCTGGAAAATCAAGGTCTAGAGTTATAGTGTTACCTACTTTGAAGGCTTTATATTTCATAAAATACTAACAAATATCCTAAATTCTAGGTACAAGTGCAGTAGAAGGGAGAAAGCCACTGCAAAGTCAAGATAACAAACTCTTTGTCATTTAAACTTCAAAGTTTAAATCTTCCTGCCTTTGCCTCCCAAGGGCAGGAATTACAGGCACCTGCCACCATATTTTTTTCTTTTAATAAAAACACATTCAAGATTTATCCATGTTACTTGGCTACAAGTTATAAAATCTCAGGAGTTGTGTTTGCCTATGTTTATGTGTGTTTTAATTAAAAATATTTAGTGTGAGAGAGGGTATTGATGGTGCAGCATGCGAGTAGAGGTCAGAGGACAACTTGCAGGAGCTGACGCTTTCTGCTGTGTAGGTACCACAATGCTAGCTCAAGTCATCAGGCTTGGTGACACGTGCCCTTTACGCTGAATCATTTTACTGGCTCTGCTTTGCTACCCAAGAGTCAAGACTTGTTTCTACTGAATGGGTTTTCAAACATTTCAGCATTTTTCTCATGAGCCCTGGCCTATATATATCCATTTCTCAAAAGTTTCCCTACAGTGTCTGGTATGCACTTCAAATATATGTATATTTGCCATATTGCCTAAGGGTCTCTTAATTTCACCATATTATCATAAATCAGAAGTCAGAATCATCATTTTCAGGAAAATTAAATCACATGTCTACCTTTTCCTCACCTCTTTGAAATACAGTTTTACAATGAGGGAAACAGCCTTTAGTATAAATGGTTAGAGAAGAAGTAACACCAAAAATGTGGTTAACATTTATGGAAATATTTCCTATTAATAATTGGCTCTAATGAATGTATAAGATTGGCCTAGGCTGGTGCATGCCTGTAATCCCAGCACTTAGAATGGTTGAATGAATTAAGAGAATCACTACAGTTTGATGCCTGCCTGATTTACTTAGTGATTTAAGATCAGTCATGTCTTCATAGGAAGACCTTCTCTTAAAAATAAGCTGGGCATGGCAACACATTCTTTTAAACCCCAGTCCTCGGGAGGCTGAGACAGGTGGATCTTTATGAGTTAGAAGCCAAAGCTTGTCTACACAGTGAGCTCTAGGTCAGCAAAGGCTACAGGAGAGACCCCATCTCAAAAATTAAAGTGTAATATTTATTAATGGAAATACCTTACAAGCTGCCCAAACTTAGATTTGCTAAATAGTGATGTTTAATGTGTTTGAATGATGGTTGAAATGGATGATTTGGTCATGTAAGAGAAGGTATGTTAAGATTATACCTTTTCATAGTTCAGTGTTCAGTTCTTTAAAGTAGTAGACAAAGAGGCAGTTGAATCTTCAGGGCCATTTCATGCCAAGTTCCGCAGCTCTGGGTGGCATTTTCGTTTGCAAAAAAACACAATTCCTTTTTTACAAGTAGTAGTTGCTGTTTTTGTTAAGATGTGTTTGGTTTGAGGAGGGAAATAGATGTTGCTCTTTACTTTCTTTATCGTATATTGAAAGAGTTAAAATTTATATTTATAATCTTAAATCAGTTTTAGATATATTCTACTGTTTTCATGCATTAGCTGGCTTTTCTTTCAGATTACCTTTTTAATCACTATTGATAGTGCTCAGACCTTAGGTCTCTTACATATGCTCACAAAAGAAACAAAAATAGTAAATCATCGTTGAAAAACCTGTCATTACAACTGGGCACCTCAGCAACTAATGACACATTGTTCCTCTTGGGAGAAGTGAGACATAGAGAATAATGGTGTTTTCCATATCTCTATTAGTAAAGATTTGAGGCATAAATCTAGATCTGCTTATTTTAAGTGTGAAATAATAAAATTATTTCTGTACTTTGAGCATTGTTTTTGACTTAACAACCATTCTTTAGATTTTGTTCTTAAATAGTAAAAATGTTAATGTTTCTGAATTTGAGTTTTAACTTATTTATTTAACTCATAACTTATTTAATACATGTATAAGTGCTCTTAAAAAGCAGTGTTTAATATTTTATACAAACTACAATTCTTTTTGGTTTTTATCATGAATTCCTTATTATACTTATTTATTTTAGCTAGATTAATTTTAATTCCTTGATTTTTGTTTCTAGTACTTCACCTTCTATACTGTGATCTTTATTTTGTCTTAGGCTTCTTTGTTTACCTGAAATTTATCTTAACATATAGCTTATTTAGATCACTTGTAAATGGAGACTGCTTGTCGTTTTCTGCCTGCCCAGACCTGAAACTATATGGAATTATACAGAAGCTATATTAATTACAACACTCTTTGGCCAGAGGCTCAGGCATATTCTTAGATAGCTCTTATATCTTAAATTAACCCATTTCTGTTAGTCTGTGTATTGCCATGTGGCCATGACCCATGGCGTTACTTCATTTTCTACATGCATTGTTTCCTCGGCAGCTGGCTGAAGTCTGCTTGACTCCACCTGATCTCCCCCACACCCTCCTTGTGATTTCCTGGCTTTACTCTGCTAAACCGTTGGCCAACGTAGTTCTTTATTAACCAAAGCTAATAAAACATATTCACAGCATACAGAGGGGAATCCCGCTCACTTTTTAGTATTTTTGTTTCTTTTTTCTAGAACATTACCTTAGATACACAGGGTGCCTTTTGTATGTGTTTTTTTGCAGTTTTCAGCAAGCTTTGTTCAACATTAGTTCACATTCCTCCTAACAATATATCAACTCTCTCTCCGTCTCCCGGTCCCTCTCCATCTATCTGTATTTGTTGTTGCTTTGTTTTAAATGAGGCAGGTTCTCATTGTTTAGCTCTGGTTGGTCTGGAACTCACTATGTCACTATGTAGACCAGGCTGGCCTTTAATTTGGAGATCTGCTTGCCTTTGTTCCCTAAGTGTTTTGATCCATGACCAGTTCTTCTTTGCATTAGCTCATGAAGTCACTTTGAAGCCTTCTTTTATATTTGGTAAACATTTAAAATTTTTTAATCACTTTAGTCAAATAAGTGTAAGAAACCAAAGAAGAGTTAATGTGGGGATTAAGATTTTTTTATTACCCCTTGACCCATACACAGAATGACATAATGTTGTGAAGCCTAAATATATATTTGTACTTGCATTTTTCTCCCTCTAGGTGGCAGACTTGGTTAGTTAAATAATTTTGGTCCGTGATTTTTGAATATTATTAAATATAAAGAGAAAAGTAGTAATATTTGGTGGATATTTTAACTTGCTCTAGAGTTATTTGAGAAATCTAAAACTGTCAAGCAGAAATAATGTTAGATAAACATACTCCTATATAATAATAACAAAGTAATTTGTATAGCAGGTATATCCTTTTATTAGATTATTGCTATCTTAAAAAATTTTTTACCAGATGCGGTGGTGTATGCTTTTATCCAAGCACTGGGGAGCAGAGGCAGGCAGATCTCTGTGAGTTTGAGACCAGTCTACATAGTGAATTCCAGGACAGCCAGAGCTGTGTAATGATATCCTGTTTCAAAGAAGGAAGGAAGGAAGGAAGGAAGGAAGGAAGGAAGGAAGGAAGGAAGGAAGGAAGGAAGGAAGGAAGGAAGGAAAGAAAATTGATCTGAACTTTTTTGCCTTTTTTCTATTGGTTTTTAAATTTGATTTTTTTATTTCTTCAGCTTTTATAAGTATGCACAGAAGTTAGAAAGCCACCTGCATTTTTCCTTTTGTTTCTAAAATTTAGTCTCTTCTTTTCTTCCTTTGTCTCTTCCAGCATTCTGGGGACTGATCATATGCTAGGCAAGCTTTCTGCTACTGCCTAGCAGCTTGATGTTTGAAGTTGGCATTCTGTAACATTTTTAATGTAGTTTACCACCCACAGAACAGGCAGAGTGAAGTTGGGAAACCTGCAAGAAAAGCAGCTGATACATATTACTGACATCAGATTCTGCATCCTTGTGGGGAAGTGGTTTTCCATGACATTGTGAAAGGACTTCAAGGCCCCTTCCACTCACAGTCCCAAGATGTCTTCATATTTAATAATCAGCCATATTTTGTAAAAACACAAATCACTTTAACATTTTAATAATACTTTGGTATAGCTTCTCATTGGTTATATTTTATGAAATAGAAGTGTTTTTAAAAACTGCACTTCTTCAGTAATGGTTCTTGTAGCTGAAGAGTACACATTTTTGTTGCTAGGCATCCAGTCAGTTCACTAGTCTTTCCAGTTGTGCAGTTGTTTGATATTTTTTTAAATTTATGATTAGCTTCAATTTTACCTATAAACATTTGAGTAATGCTGGGTTATAGTGAGATTTCTCTTTAAAATATTAGCTTTAAAGACATTTATAAGTCTTAAAGATAAGGACCTCAGAGAATATTTGTTGTTGGTAGTGTTTAATGCCTTGTTTGTCTTTTTCTGTTTAGGTCATAGTGATGGGAGCTACCAACCGCCCTCAAGACCTTGACTCGGCCATAATGAGAAGAATGCCGACAAGATTTCATATCAACCAGCCTGTACGTGGATTTATTTAGATGTTGTAAGGGGAAATAGTTCCCATTTAAGCATGTTTTTTATCTGTGATTTTTAAAGAGGAATTGTTTCGTTTCTTTGGTTTTATGAGACAGAGAAGTATAAAACACTCCACTAGGCTGTGCTCTTTCTGACCCTTTTTCTTTAAATAAGGTCAGTGCATTTGCTCTTTCCCCAAGAATGTAATTAACTCAAAATTGCCTGCACACTTTTGTCATTTACTTTAGAAAATACAGAGGAAAATCTAAATTGCAGTTTTGGATTAACACAATTGAATTTGTGGCTAGAGGTTAAAGGACCGTTGTTTTCTGAATACCTAGCCTGAAGAACAGCTGAGATTTATTAGTAACGATTAGTTGGAGCTTCTCTCTGAGGATAGTGGTTCCAGAACCACTCTGCTGTGCTATAGCTAGTGAACTGGTAAAGTGAGGGTGGCCTTCAACCTGCACTACTTTTGCTTGGTTTCTGGGACTGTAGTCTGACTCTGTGACTTAACCACCACATAGCCCCTGCTGACCTCACACTCATGGCAGTCCTCTTGCCGCCTCGCTTTCCAGAGCTGGTGTGCAGGCGTGAACTGCTACACCTTTCTTCTTTGTCTAGTATTCACTTCTGTGAAGAAGTGCTCTTGAAGCCGCATGGCGGTCGTGCATACCTTTAATCCCAGCACTCTGTAGGCAATGGCTACAGTGTCAAAGAATATTATTAAGTTTACCTTGAAATTCCTCTCCAAGAAAAATACTTATTAACTAAAAAGTAGTTACTGGTGATCATGTAACATACCAAACTAACCTTTCAGTTTGACATATAAGTTATGGTAACAACAGTTTCATTTTGTTTGCCAAGTGACTTTATAATCATTTCAAAATTTTTTCTTAATGTTAGTAGGGATGAACTCAGCTCTGACAAATTTAAATCCACCTACTTTTAATGTTAGGTATTCCTTTCCTCATTTACTATTATTCATTTACAGAATTCCTTATTTCATGTGTTGTTGTTTAGATAGGATCTCACGTAGAGGGCTGACCTTGGCTTCCCACAGTAGTCGAGGATGAAGTCCTGACCCGCCTACCCCCACCTTCCGAGTACTTGTGTTAGAGGCATGCTCCCCCACAGCCAGCTTTATGTAATTCTATAAAACAAGTGTAGTTTCTGGTCTCCGATATTAAAATATGCTGTGTCACTGAAAGAAATCATTAACATTTACTTAAAAATTCGCTAATATTAATGAGCACAGAAGTTTTTATTGGAATGGAGGAACCAAGACAGTATTTTCTTGTCCTCCAATTATTAATGAAAAGGACACGTGGATGAAATGCTGTGACACAGCTACTTTGTATGCAACAGGGAAAAGCCTTAATTAAGAATTGACTAAACGGTGTTTTGTGATGAACTTTTATAAATTTAATAAAGGATATTCCTTTTTTTACTCAATAAATACAGAGGGCATATTATTTCCCAGACATGAATAAGAAACAATTCATTGGACTAACTACAGATGGATCCTGTAGAGTGTCATAGGATACCTTGCTTTAACCTCTGTCAGCTTATCATTGCCTATCAGTTATTATCTAATAATTTACATGGGAAAAACAAAGATTAGTTGACCAGTAAATTCTTTGAATGTTAATTGGAAAATTTCTTGGTTTTAGGCTCTGAAACAAAGAGAAGCAATTTTGAGACTCATCCTGAAAAATGAAAATGTAAGTAGAGAATTATGATTTATTCTCATTCTAAAATTTGATGATTTTGTTTATAAAGTCATTTTAGAAAGAAATGTGAAAGGTACCTGAATTACTGATAAATTCTGCTCTGTTAATGTAACTTGGTAATTACGGTACATTTGAAGTAGTTTTTTTAAAGAGCAGTGTGTTTACATATTAAAATACTGTGATATTTTCACACCATTTTATCCTTATTTGAGATTATGTTTTAAAGAGGTTTTCCATTTTGTTTCTTGTTTTTACTTTATTTCTGTATTTTTATTTCTGGCCTCAAACTCATTGAGATCCTCCTGCTTCTACCTATCAAGTACTGGGATTAAAGGTGTGCACCGCCACTGCCCGGTTTACTGCTGTGTTTTTAGACTGAAGCTAGATTAGAAAAGACACTAGGTATGGTGTGTACACTTAAAGTCTTAGCATTCAGGATGCTGAAGGAGGAGGATTGTGCTTTCAAGACTAGCCAGGGTTACTCAGTGAGACATAAATAAAGTGTACTGATGTACATTTTTAAGAATTTGATTTTCTTTTCTTTAAAGTATGTAATTTGCCCATTTTTTAAAATGGAGTTTTTTCAAACAGATTGGAGGGCTATGTGTTAGATTTGTCTTTTGTCTATATGAGTTGTAAACTTTTCCCAGTTTCCTAAGTCTTGTTGAGGAATTTTCCCTCTGTTAATGTCTTTTGAGGTTTTGGTTTTGGTTTTTTTTTTTTTTTGTTTGTTTGTTTGTTTGTTTTTCTCTCTTTTTTTTAAAAATTAGATCTCATATAACCTGATGATGCCTTTTAGAGCATTGGAAAAACAACAAGAAAAAAAATACCGATAGCAGTAGACCAAGAGAAATAAATAACTAAAATTGGAACAGAGATTAACAATAAAAACAAACAAACAAAAGATTAGCAAATAGTTTGTTCTTTGAACAAACCCTTAATCACATTAACAGGAAGAAAAGACCTGAAATAATAAAATTAAAGATGAGATGGGAGACATTATAACAGACACTGATGAAATTGAGGGAATCATGATGGCATAGTTTTAAAAATATTTAGCAAACTAGAAAATTTAATAGAAACAGCTGAAACTTAAATTTAATTTAAAATTATTTTTAAATAATTTACTAAATTTAAATCAAAATGCATGAATTGATTTAAACAGCTCTATAACAAGCAATGCGTTTGAAGCAGTAATTAAAAGTCTCCTGAGTAGGGGCTGAGAGACGGTTCAGTGGTTTAGAGTATTTGTTGCTCTTGACCCAGGTTTTCACTTGATGGCTCACAGTCATCCTAACTATAGTTCCCAGGGATCTGATGCCCTCTTCTTACCAGACTCCATGGTCACCAGGCAGACACACAGTGCACATACAGTTAAAATGTTCATTGTCATAAGCCACACGTTGGGGTGACTTCTGTCACATGTTCCAGGGTAGGTGGATTAGAAATGTTAGGTAGGAGGAACAGAGATGTGAAAGAAATAAGAGACATAGGATAGAACCAGGAGGGCAACTCAGTGAATATGGGTCATCTTAAAGTAACCACACAGGTTAAGTCAGGGTGTGTAGACACACCTATTGTCAACAACTTTGAAAGGGTAAAAATAAGCTTAAACTCTCTTACCTTTAGTCAAGGTGGAACAAGCTTTCATTTGTGTGCCTCCACAATTCATACATGTAAAATTAAATAAATATTAAAAAATTTAAATCTACTAACATAAAACACCCAGGCCAGATAGATTCACCACAGAATTCTTTCAGACCTTCCCATAGAACAGTTTAAGCCAGTACTTACCAGATTATCCTATTTTAAAAAAGGGGGAAGAGCACACCCAAGCTTTTTCAATGAAATGAGTAGTATCTTAATGTCTCCTTTTGAAATTTGTTTGAGCCAGGAGCTCACTTTTTGTAGCCTTGGCTGCTGGCTGGCCCGGTACCTCATAGGTAGCCTAGGCTAGCCTTCAATTCCCCTCCTGCTTGCTGAGGTGATGGAGTAACAGGCATGTGCCCCTGTACCCAACTTCCTTTGTCTTTTGCCCTTGCTTAGAATTACTGTTCTTAAAACAAAACCTTCCACAATTAGAAATTGAGGAACTAATAAAGGTGGCATTTCACAGGAGTGAAGAAAGTCACGATGACAGATGTGTAGATGTGGAGAAAATAGGGTTGGACGTCTTCTGTCTGTTCAGACCCTGCTTCTGTAACCTGTCTACCCTTGCCCAGCCTCCATACTATTAACAGAATATGAAAATTCCTCAGCTTACTTGCAGGATTAAATGAAAATGATACCCAGAAGGCGCTTATGGAAATGAGACCTCACATCGCAGTTGATAATCACAAATAATTTCCTTGTTCATTTTCTCTTCTTTGTCTGCACATTAATAGGTTTTAAATTCCCCCAAACCTGTCAGTTGGCTTTGGTGAAAGCTTAGATGGAAGGACAAAACCAAGTACTAAATTAAATTAGTGTTGAGGTAGCAGAATATTAAAGCATTACACTTCAAAGGAATTTTAAGTGTAAAGACACTTCCAGTTAAGACACTTAGGCATGTTTCAGTGGTAATGACAAATATGAAAATAAATTTCTTTTTGAAAATGAGAAATTTTAATTTCTAAGTTTTTAATGGAACTGGTAATACTTTTCTGTTTCTTCTGGCTGTTACATAACATTAATTTTCAGATATTTGGAAGTATTTTGCTTAATTTTATATATTATAAGTATGTCTCATGTTTATTTAAGGTGGATAGGCATGTAGATCTTCTGGAAGTTGCCCAGGAAACTGATGGATTTTCAGGAAGTGACCTAAAAGAAATGTGTCGAGATGCTGCTCTCCTCTGTGTCAGGGAATATGTCAATTCTGCATCCGAAGAAAGGTAACTATTTAGACTTGATTTCTTGTATTTGTGAAACCTTTTTGATTAGGTGATTGTTGTTTTGCTTTATACCAGCCTACTTATAGAAAAAGATACTGGAATTAGTAACTCATTCCCTCCTTTCTTTATTGCCATTGCTTGGTATGTGTTTGTGTATGTATATGTGCACATGTTCATGTGTGTGTCTGCAGGTTGGTGTTAGGTGTGTTACAATTGCTCTCCACTTTAGTTTTTTAGATGGCCGGGGTCTTACTGAACCCAGAGGTCTCTAATCTGCTAGACTGGCTGGTCAGAAAACTTGGGGGTCCTTCTGTCACCACCTCCCCAGTTCTGGGATTACAGGCACCCTCTGCCTTTTTTAATCTGAGATCAAACTGAGGTCCTCGTGCTTTCATGGCAGGCCATTCATTACCTCTTGAGCCGTTTCCCAACCACTATTGCCATTTTTCTAAAGAGGAGTTCTGTAAATGGAAAAATTGCGTGGGGATGATGTTCTAGAATTAAGGGACAAAAATGCTGATAATGCTTATTTGATAAACCATAGAAGGAGTCACAGAAACCCAGGCTTACCCTCTTTGTTAGGAAAACAGGATTCTCTAGACTCTAGAGATGGTTTCTGTGTTGTAAAATTCAGTTATGTATAGAAATGAGTGTTAGCGTCTAGGAACTTCACACATAAAGAGTGTGGGGTGCTGTGGACTGGGCTGCATCTTAACAATGATGCAGTTACTAACGTACCATTTCTCATGTCAGCAAATTTTACTTGAAACCTATTTAGAGTGTGGTGAGGTTGAGAAATCATTTTTACCACCCTTACTTCAGCAAACTAATGTAGCCCTCAGTCAACTCCTTTGAGAAAGGGTCCCCAAAGGCCTCCCCTGAAGCAGTACTACACTGTGTATCTTTTCAAAATGTTGACTCTCTGATAAGGAATTTCTCAGTAAAGCAGTTACCTTTGAGGCCATGTGAAAGGAGTGGAGCTTTCTTTCTCTGAAGTTTTCCTACCAAGTGACCCTGACTTGCCTGTGCTGTTGTGCATCTAATTAGTGTGGTGCCACAGTTAGCTTCTCTAAAAGCGCATGCTTGCTTCTGTCTCAAGTCCCTGCTTTCACCCACCGTACTGCTCTCTCCTGCCCAGGTAGAAGATGCATTTCATCCATGTGCTGCCATGTAATCCCAGCTGTTTCAGCAAGTTGGGAAAGTTCTAGCATCATAAAAAAAAAAAAAAAAAAAACCCTTCCAAAAGTCTTTCTTCTGACAGAAAAAAATTAAAAGGAAAAGTAAACTTTTCTTAAGTTAATGACATTAGTAATGAAAGGCAGAAGCCCTGAAAATGTCAGTGTGAAATCTGGTCATTAGACTTGAATCATCCTGTTTTCCCTGAAACATTTTCCCCCAAGTAGCAGAATAGACCGGGTTTTTTGTTTGTTCTGTTTGCCAGGATTAAAGTAAAGGGGAGTTAAAGGGGATTAAAGTAAAGGGGAGTTGGATTGCTTGTTCTTTACTAAGAGTGTTGAGTTGTTCTGTGTTGTAGAAGGCTGCATGTATGTGAACATGCATGAAACCTAGGAATGCTGTTTTGGTTCTCTGTTCACAAGAGTAACTTGATTTCTGGCTGGAATTATGCTTCTGTCTGAAAAGCTGCTATTTTTTAATGAAAATATGCTGCTCTTACATTCTTGGTATGAAGTGATTGATTTTACACAGCAATTTTGCTTTGCTACTCAGTGCTTTTTCTTTTTCTTTTTTTTTTCTTTTTTTTTTTTTTTTTAAATAAAAGTGTCTTTTAAGGAGACTTGAGAGATGACCCAGTGGGTAAGAGCACTGGCTGCTCTTTTTTTTTTTTTTCGTGGAAAACGATGAATTAGGAAAAAAACTTTATTTCCAAGTTCTTCAAAGATTATTATAAACACAGACTTTCCTTCTAAAGTGTCCCCAATTAAACCAAAGGCACATCACCCAAATAAGGTACTTGTGACATTAGTTCTTACGGTTATAATATTTTCATATTTTGTTTTGAACCAGTTGCAGTGTTCTGAATGTAGTAGACCACATTTAAATGTTTTTAAAGGTACAAGCACATTTTTTAAGAGCTACAAAAACAATTATAAGTTGTAAACTAAAGGAAGTAAGGAAAGACCTAACCAGCCTAACCCAGGATGGGCAACCTGACGCTGTACCAATTCTATAGTTGGCTAAGAGCATCTCCCAAGTTTACTGTCNAAAAAAAATCAAGATATCAATTATTCCCCCAATTTTATACTTTGTCTTCATTTAGTAATAGTAAATTCTTATGAACAAATTTTATTAGAGTATAAAAATGTTAGGAAAATTACAAATCTCAGTTTTTGAAAACAAAACGTCTCCCTTCTAAAATGCAAACCCCCAGTAAGTAGAACGTCCCCATTTCCCCGGCGGAGCAACGCAGGTTCTATGGGGTGAGAGATGCAGCTCAGTAAATTTGGAGGTGGGGGTTACAAAAATGGATTTCTGTAGAGTTTGGCTCTAGGACCAGACAACAGAGAATGGGATTTGGCTGTGGAAACTGTCTTCTTGCGACGTGGGCGGTCATTCTTCCCCATGTGCTTCCCTGAACTCCTTCCCAGTCTTCAGAGTAAAGCACAGGACCTGGGCTCCCGGAAGGGATTGCTCCCGGCTCTGGCTGCTCTTGGGAAAGGACTTCGGTTGTGTTCCCAGCACTGACATGGTGGCTCACTAACTGAACTCCAGTTCCAGGGAGTCTGGTGCCCTTTTCTAACAAGAAACTATATATATATTCTTATATAATCAAAAAACAAATATATTTTTAGCTCCTTGCATCTTTTTAATCTTGGTAATACATTTTAGGTAAGTGTACTCTGAAATGATTTGGCAATTTAATGGTTTTATTTACATTTCAGTCATGATGAAGATGAAATTCGGCCTGTGCAACAGCAGGACCTGCATCGGGCAATTGAAAAGATGAAGAAATCAAAGGATGCAGCGTTTCAGAATGTTCTGACTCATGTTTGTTTAGATTAGAAGTAAAGATCATTTGTACGGTTCAGTGATCTCGTGTGGGATGTGCTCTCGTCCTTACAGCAGTGAGGGAGATCCTCTTGTGGTTTTATACTCAGATCCTAAGTTATTATGGTCTTCATGTAAATGGTATTACTGCTTGTCAGAAATCATGAGGAGGAAGTTCAGTCCAGCCTGAGTGTGGGTGCTTGTTTGACCTTTTTAGCCATATGCTGTTATAGCCTTATAGAGTCTAAGCTGGTCTTAAAGTAATAAATGACTTGTTGAGTTATTAGTGAGAAGTGGAAAGTGGTTAGGTGCTGGTTTCTAGACGTGTGAGTATGAATGTGAGTGTGTATGTATGAGTGGATATCAAAATGTATATATCTACATTTTTCTTTGATATTCTGTAGATAGGTTTGAATACAGAAGCTTTTTTTTTTTTTTTTTTTTTAAACCCAACTAAGGAGTCCAAAAGTGCACCAGATAGTGTGTAGCAAAACTTGGATTTAAGGCAGGATCTGTATCCTGACAGGTACAGTGATTCAGCCATGCCTAGTTGTCACTTGTTTTGGCCACTTTTAAGTTGGATATGTCCTCTGCAGTTGGTTGAATCAACCACATCTGAATATGTACATGTGTCTCAATTATAATGGTTGTCAGGAGAATCAACTAACAAACATGGTTTTGTCGGTGATCAGCAATGAGTTGTTGATTGGTAGGCAGACCGGTCAGCATGGATTTCACCTCATTCTGCTGTAACAACACCAGGTAATCTTTTGTAAGTTTCACGCTGATTTACATTAAAACGGATTGAAAACCTTTCCGAACAGTATGTTTGAGAAACCTCAGTGCTCTTTAATACGTGTACATGGCTTTCAGTGTGACAGTTCTGTGACTATGTTCCTTAAATGTTGTTTAAAAGTTGTATGTTTTTTAATTATGTTCAAATTTCATTTGGTCACCCGAACAAAATGATAGTTTATATAAATAGTCATTACTAAATGTGCTAAAAACTACTCATTTTATAACTTAAATTTAAAAATTTTCTCGGCGTAGTATAAATTGTACAAATATGTACATCAGAATTCCTGTGTTGTGTCTGTAGTCACTTGATGCTATGTGAACCACATATAAAACTCTTCTGTTTTCAGACGTCAGTAACCAGAATTCTGTTGCAGGCACCTCAGCATACAACAGAACAGAAGATCATGCCACAGCACAATCTTTGGTGCCTCTGAATCATCAGAAATATTAAATTATGGCAAAAACGCTTTTGTTTTTATTACTTGTTTTATTTCTTTGGAAACTAAATCTTCATGGGTTTATTGGACGAATTTCTCTGGTAATGTGTTTCACAAACCCTCTTGAACACTTTCTTCCTCCATTTGTGTTTTGGTGGTTGTAGATTTCAGAATGCTTATGCTAACAAAAAGCAAGCCATGCAAGATTGTGAAGATGCTGTGAGACGAATGCTAATGCAAGACACCAAAAAACGTGTGTTTTTTATAACTTACAATAAAAGGTCCTTCCTTTTGATTCTTTTTTCCACTTAGTCCTTGATATTTTTCACTTACTTGAAATCGTGGCTTTTTTGTTGTTTATAAAATTTGTTTGGGGGCTGGAGAGATGGCTCAGTGGTTAAGAGCATTGCCTGCTCTTCCAAAGGTCCCGAGTTCAATTCCCAGCAACCACATGGTAGCTCACAACCATCTGTAAAGAGGTCTGGCGCCCTCTTCTGGCCTTCAGGCATACACAGACAGAATATTGTATACATAATAATAAATAAATATAAAAAAAAAAGTAAAATTTGTTTGGACAGTTTTATCTTGCAGTTGAGATTTCAGGCTTTTACAGGAGACATTTTAATATTGAATTATTCTGTTTTAATATAGTTTTAGTAATTTAATTTTAATGTAGTGGCATGTTCAAACATGAGTGTTGTGTATGCTTCTTCATGTCTTTTCATCTTCTATTAAATTTAGATTATCCAATTATAGTACTGAATTTGTTATGGTTCTAATTACTGATGATGAAAAATACAATAATCCCAGTAGCTATGACTCATGTAGGGACATTGAGCCATAAAGTAAGTGAAACTATTTTTTTTTAATTTATCTATCTTTAAAATTTTTTTTATCTGTTTTACATACCTACCCCAGTTCTCCCTCCCACTTCTCCCTCACCCTCCCATCCAATCCTCAAAGAGGGTAAGGCCTCCCGTGGGAGTATGTAAAGCCTGGCACATCAAGTTGAGGCAGACCAAGCCTCCCCCCCCTCCCCCCCATCATTGGTATCCTACCATAGGGAATGGGCTCCAAAAACCCAGTTCATGTGCCAGGGATAAATTCTGGTTCCACTGCCAGGGGCCCCATAAAAAGACCAAG
Source organism: Alexandromys fortis (assembly GCF_014885135.2). Classification (NCBI taxonomy): domain Eukaryota; kingdom Metazoa; phylum Chordata; class Mammalia; order Rodentia; family Cricetidae; genus Alexandromys; species Alexandromys fortis. The sequence continues at coordinate 16,717,546 of NW_026067895.1, read as the reverse complement.
CCACACAACAGTCACCCACATTCAGAGGGCCTACTTACTAAGTAAAACTATTTTCATATGATTTAAGTAACTTTTACTGTTTGTGATTTCCATTCTGCTTTAGACAGACATTTCACATATGTAGCTGGATATTAAGTTTTAAAGCATTTGCTTTGAAACTGAACATGGTGACACACTCCTTTAATTCCAGTACTTGAGAGGCAGAGGCAGGTGGATCACTGTGCTTTCAAGACCAGCCTGGTCTGCAGAGCAAGTTCCAGAACAGCCAGGGCTACACAGCGAAAACAAAACAAAGCAAACAAAACCCTTTGCTTTGGGTTATACATCCTGGATTTAGAGCCAGACTTCCACTAATGGACTGTACACCCCCAAAATTGACTGCACTCAAGGGGCTAAAATGAAAAGGCTTGCCTGCGTGATGTTTCTCTGAAATCTCGCCACTGGATGACTTACAGTAGGTTTTTGTGTCTGCTGCTGTTTCAGTACCTTTTAAAATTAGGATTATAATCTCAGTGTTGGAGTCAGTGTAGTGTCAGCTTTGACTTTTTTTCCTGTCGAATCCCACTCGCCACCTGCAGGTAGGTCTAGAACTCATTAAGAGCTGGGTTGGCATAATTAAGCATTCTGCATGGACCATAATAAACTAGTATTATTTAGCGTCTGTAATTTGGGGGTTTGATACAAGATGACAGTGTCTTGTGGCTCAGTTCCTTGTGTAAAAATGATAGCATCTCATTGGTAGGATTTGTTTCCCACTGTAATTGGGTTATTTGTGGACAGTTTTTTATAGCTTTCTTCTGGATGAAATAAATTGGGTAATGTACAGTTGGAAGTTTTTTAGCTTCTCTTAAAAGTCGGAATATTAAAAGATTTTAAAAAAAAACCTGAGGATACAGCCTACACGAATAAAACTCTAACATTATCTTGGTACCTGAAAGCTATAGAATTCTCTGCGTACTGGAAAAATCCTGTTCAAAGGCCTGGAGAAATGATATAGTAGTTATGAGCATGCGCTGTTTGTTCTTTCGAAGCACCTGCATTTTGGTCCCAGCACCCATATTGAGCTACTCAAAGTAGCCTGTAATTCCGTTTTCATGGTTGTCCAATGCCTCTGACCTCTCTAGGCACCTACACTCACATGTACATACCTACCTACTTATCTACCCCTTGCCCCCACAACACACTTTAATAAAGATGAATCTTTTAAAAAATGTTTTTACACAAGTCAGCATACTTTTGCAACCATATGCAAAAGGACTTGAATCATATGAAATGATCTCCTAACTGAATTGACTAAAATGTAGCTAATATGGAGAAGAGTCACTATGCAAATGAAATCAGATCAAAAGGAAATAATTTCACAGTGTGAATTGAAGATATCTTAGTAAACCTGGTGTTGCACTGTTCATATTAATGGCCAGTAAGAATATCATTACTAAAATCCTGATGGCAGAGTGTTTTTGTGAGTGTCTAATATTTAGTTCTAAACCTTTTTGAGGAGACTGAAAAGATGGCTCTGCAGTTAAGAGTGTGCTTGCTGCTCTTCCCAAGGATCCAAGTTTGATACCCAGCACCCATTTCCTTCCTTCACAATTGCCTGTTAACTGCCGCTTCAGAGAATCCAAGGCCCTCTCCTTCCTTCTGCAAGCACCTGCATCCACATGGCACACATGCAAATGAAAAATAGCTGCTTTGAGACTTTTTAGTTTTTGTGCTTTGAACGAAGTTGCATTGAATGTTGGTGCTTTGTGTGGGATGCGCCAGGAACACAGGTTTGTAAACCCTGACAGCTCAGGTGTTTTGTTTTGAGACAAGGTCTAGGTTATCCTGAAAATTGAACACCTCCTGTCTCAGATTCCCTAGTGTCGTATACTCCACATGATGGCTCAGTTTTAAACCAAACACCAAAACAAACTGGTAACTTATATACAAATTTGTAACCAAGAAATAGTGTACCATGCTCTAAAAATGCAACGATTTCAGAATTTATCAGAACGAGTGAGAATGAATGGGGTATTGTATCACGTTAATGCCTATTCACAGGCATGTCTAAGCCATAGTCAGACATATAAAGACTACCTAATCAGGATTCTGTTGGCAGCAACCAACTGTAGATAATCTAGAAAATAATTTAATTGAAGCAGGGGGTGGGGGAACCCATGGGATCAAAGGGAAGCTGAAGAACCAAGCTTCTAAATATTGCGCTCTCAATGAGTTTTATTTTTAGCGAAGATTGCTCAAGGCCTTTTTTATACTCCAGTGGATTGCATGAAATCTTCAAATAGCCCATTGCTCTGAGAACTCCTTGGGTTATTGAAATGACTTGGCATCAAGTATAGTCATTAATACGTACAAAAGGAGAATGGTGTTCTCTCTAGAGTATTCGGGGGAGAGTGCTAGGCAAACAGGAACGGCACATAGCCAACTGACTGTGAGATGCTACAGTCCAGCAAGTGGGCATGCAGAGAATGAGGGAAATCCTGTGGGCGGGCTTGCAAGGACTGCTGCATGGGATCCTGTCGAGTTCTTTGACTTGGAGTGCTGTTTTATCACGCCCAACTCTGCCTAGGTAAAATAGCTTAATTGTTGACATTTTTAGACTAGCTGGTGGGTATAAGAGAGATGTGGAAAATGAAGTGCAGTAGAGGTTTTTATTTCCAGTGAGTACAAGCCCTTCTCTCTGTCAGCATCAGTCCTGGTTGTACTGATAGACCTGTGCTGAAGCTTAACTGAAGGAGTTGATTGGTTTTAGCCAAGCCCCTACTCACCCTCCCATACATAGTCTTTTGATTATGGTTGTTTTGAGCCGGAAGGAGTTTGGATTACACCTTCAGATGTCTGTGGTTCTTACTTGTTTTTAATTCTTCAAGGTAGAACACACGAGATGGATAGCCCCCTCTCCTGACACGCTCTCGACCAAAGGAGGGGGTTGGGTTTCTGATTTAGGTCATCCTAGCAGGTACACTGTTGTCTGAGTCTGGCCTGAATTATGCTCATTCTTGCATGAGTCTTCCTTTCGGGCAAGCACATATAGCTCAGTACACTGTATCCACACTAGTCCACTTCCTGCATACTTCCTGATACTGCCAAGGTGAGGCCAAATTTACCTCTGGACAGCTTACTGTTTTCCAAATGAAGAGTTTTTTTTTTTTTTTTTTTTAATCCGTTTTGATTTGCTAGCACTATGATAAAAGTTTTTCCCTCCCTAGAATCTGGCTAAAATGTTCAAATTCTAGCAGGCCATCCATTTATTTTTGATAGTTTAAGTAAAATTACAGTATAAGCCAAACTTAGTATTTTGGAATACATATCGTGAATTACTTGAATGTCATCTTCCTTTGGTAACTGTGGCCCAGTAACAGTCTTCACCAAGGAACTACATGGATGCCAGGGTTGGGAGAGATTGGTGGGCGCTCTTTCCGTATCCCTGGAGTAGTTCTCTCACCTGGCCTATTAATAGGCAGTGGAGAGTTGAGTCATTCAGAAGCTGCTCAGTTCCCTTAAACCTTTAGGCGTAAGAACAACCAACTTGTCTGATTTACTGATTTCCTGCTTGGGACAGTTACGCAGAATATAAATGCTTGCTAGACTCAGATGCCTAATAGGAAAGTGGGAAAGGAGGGAACAAAACTGCAGACTTGCTGTTCTTGAGGAACCAAGTGTTGTGGAATATTAGTTAAAAATGTGTGGCATTCTTTTACACCGTGGAACATTTGTTTTAGTGATGCAAAGATGTGTCTCATTCTTCTGTGTTGCATTTGTTTGACTCTGTAAAGTTGTGTTACTTTGCCTGTCTAAAACCTGATTGGTCTAATAGAGAGCTGAACAGTCAATAGCAAGGCAGCAGAAAGAAGTAGGCAGGGATGGCAGGCAACGAAAAAGAGAGAAGAGGGAGGAGTAGAAACAGAAAATGAGAGGAGGACACCAAGGCCGGCCTCCAGCCACACAGCCAGCCATGGAGTAAGAAGTTAAGGAAGTATATAAACTAGAAAAAGGTAAAAGCCCAGAGGCAAAAAGTAGACGGGATCATTTAAGTTAGGAAAATCTGTCTAAAACAAGCCAAAATAAGGCCAGGCATTCATAAGAAAGAATATCTCCATGTATTTATTTGGGAGCTGGATGGTGGTCTCCCAAAGAACAAAGAGTAAAGAAAAAAAACTCAGCTACAACCAAGATTTGTTTCTTGGGTTGGAAAGAAATACTAGAGTCCTGATAAATATTGACGCAAGGTCTATCAAAATGATTTGTGTATGCCTCTCTCTAGGATTCACACTTCCTGAAGACTTCTGTGACTTCTTGGTACCTGTTGATGTATACATACATATCTTGGCCTACTTGGCCCTGCTAACTAATAATAGGAGCCACCAAGTAAGATCTGAGAAAACAAAGAGGACCTATAAATGGTATCATTTATTCATTTATTTTGAATTTTTTTTAAAAGCTGGATCCCTGAAGCCTAGACTAATCTCAAATTCATTGTGCTGCCAAGGAATCATTGACCTGATCTTTCTTCCTCAAATGCCGGGATTACAAATACGTGTCACACTGTGTCTCAAGTGCTGAGAATCGAACCCAGGCCTTCATGAATGCTAGGCAAACGGTCTACCAACTGAGCTACCAAACGATAGCTTTGAGTTGGCTATTACACTACTAATATTTGTGGTGAGGATCAGCAGAAAAAATGCATGACGTTATTAGAAATAAATCAAGCATGCAGGAGGAAGCAGCAGCTGTGTGCCTACAGGCCACTGAGGTTGCAGGTAGAAATGTACTGCCTTAGGCACACAATACCAGCTGCTAAGGTTAGTGCAGTTACTGGACTGCTGAGAGGGAAATGTATACCTGATTATTTTTAAGCCTGTTGGTGAAGCCGGGGAGGCTCTGAAAATAAGGTCCATTCCTATGAGAATAAGGGCTTTGACTTTCTCACCTTAGTTTGTCTTACAGTGAAATTCTGAAAAGAGGGTCATAAGCAACCTAGTCCCCTCTGAAAAGTGAGTGCCCAGCTAAGGTTATGAGTCATTTACACCTGAAGTTCAAGTTAGAACCACCTCTCAATAAAGCCCTAAAAATTTATTGCTCTCAGTGTCATGACCCTCAGCAGCCATTGTAGCCAGCATTACAAGACAAGAGAACTTGTGTGGTCTTTGAGAGATTTATTGAGTAAGAAGAGGCATCCGTTGGACACTGAAACAGTTACACTAACTGTAGTACTAGAGTAGAAACGCAGCGTCCTGTGTCTTTAAATCACAAACTTTATTCATTTGCTAAGGCACTACAATGGCATGTTTTCAGTGAACCCATAGTTGTGGCGGCAGCAGCGAGTAGCTGACGGGCGTGTGCACAGGCACCACGCAGCTGAACATTCACCTTGCTGTGGTCACGGCATGTAGCCCACTCTCAAAAGAGCTTTTATTAGCGTTTTTTAAAAACTGGCAGTATGAAAAAAAAAATCACAGTTTTCCTTTTTCAGTTTGTGATCTCTTCCAGAGAAACCTTTATGTAAAATGTTTTTTCTCTTACGTTTTCCTTGGCAACAATAAATCATGCATAAAATACAAGAATTACCTCTTAGAAAATAAAACCATCGGAAGATGTTTCACAACAGACGCAGTCTGGAAACTTGTCCCATTAAGAGTTTGGGATACCCTGAACCTTTCCGTCTCCAAGAAGGTCTCTCTTTAGCATTCTCAAGGAGAGCTTTGTTAAGTAGCTTCAAGGAGTCCGAACCAGCTCCTGTGTTGTCTAATGTAGACAGGGACCTAGCTTAGGAGTGTAGTGGTCTGGGCACTCGAGTGTCAGCACTGTTTGTTAATGGCCATTTTGTGTATCGCAGCACTCAGCAGCTCTCAGAGCTTATGTATGTATCATCTCTGCACATGGATGAGGTTTGGATATTCTCTGCAGAAGCCAACAGTTTCAGCTTCTCATTAATCTGTGGGTTAATTTTGGTTATAGCTTCAATCAAATAGGTGCCTCATTGACGATAACTACAATATTCCCTGATGGAGAATTAGTCCCTGGGGGGAGTTCTTCTCATCAAAGCATACCACACCATTGAAAAGTGCCAGTATACTGGAGTTACTGTTCATCAAAGGCCATTAGAACCTCTCTTCCTGCTAGGCTATGTTATTTTCACAACAGAAGGAACTTGCATATTTCTCAAGATTTAATTCACATCTTCACACATATATTTCTTCCAGTTGCATCTTCAATTCATTGGGCAGTGAGACTGTGTAGTCACAAGGTAAAAAACGTCAGGATGACAGATTTTTTTTTTTGTCAGTTGTACAAAAGAGGGTGTTTGTATGGTTTATTACTTCTGGTAAGTAACATTAGGGTTCCAGCTTGGCAAAATTAAGCTGGAAAGTATGCTTTTGTTTGGGCACGTCAGCTAGACACATGGTCACATCTTTTAAGAAATCTGACACATACCTGCTGGGATGAAGAAGACTACAACTGCTTTCATTCTGGAATTTATAATAATATTGTTTTTTTTCCTAAGATTTAGTTTCCAGTGTGACTTTCATATACATAATGAAATTGGTTTTAAATTATAGGCACACCTTTTTAACCTCATTACAAAATACTAATTTTAAAATTAGTCGTCGAGGAGCAATTGGATACAAAGCATTTAATCACAAAAATAGAAAAAAAAATCGTTAGTAAAAGAGCATTTCAGAGAGACCGGAACCAGGGACACTTAGTTGATCTTCTCCAGAGACCTGTAATAATCTGTCAACACTTTCCATGCTTTGGGGGCCATGAAGCCATCTGGGGGGTCTTCTCCTTCCCGGGCGAGCTTCCTCATCCGCGTTCCTGAGATGAAGTCAAACTCGTCATGCCTGTCACAAATACAGCAACAGAGAAGTCAGTGGAGGTAAGAAACAGCTGACCTAAAGATCCCTGGAATTAGCTTCCAGGTTTTCTCTGTAAACAGCGGCATGTTTTAAAATGGGCAGTTCCCTTAAGGTCTTGAGAATCTCACAGGACAGAAGAGAAATAAAGGCAGAACGTCTGTTTGGTATTTCCTGCACACCTGCTCTTTTATATCTTGATGCCAGAGATTAGTTTGTGTGAATTTAGTATGGGGTATGAACACCCTGCCTCAGCCTCCCTTGTGCTGTGATAATACGCATGTGCAACTATGCCCAGCTCAAGAACTGTTTGTGGGTGTGCTGGAGCTCAAACCCAGGGCTGCGCACATGGCTAGGCAAGTCTTCTATTAGTAAGCTACATCCATTGAACAAAGAAATGCTTATAGGCCAAGAACTACGTGTCGAGCACTCTGCTATGATGTTGGGACAGAACATGTGCACGAGCGGGTCTGAGCTGTGAGGGAGTGTTGTTCCAACTGGGAGCGTGTAGCCTGGAGACTTCCAGAGGGTCCAAGGTTTGCTTCATCATGCCAATTGCCATAACAGTTACAGTTTTCTCTAGAAACCTACCTTGCTGGATCATAAAAGTCCATGGCCTTTTTAGTTTTATTGTACGCAGCCACTCGGAATGGAATGATTTCCACAGAGGTGAGGCCAGGGGCCATACTCAAGACCTTGCCCCCATGGGTAGGTTCATATAGGTCTTTCTTCGTCTCAGGGTGGGGCATTCCTGCAGGATCCCTGCCCACGATGTAGAAATTGGCCCCTGCAATCATCCGGCATCTGCAATGCCACTGAACCTGGAAAATAGCACATGGGGACATGATGGTCATGATCCAAGTTCACATGTTCCCCTTTATGGCAATTCCTTAATTTTGCTTTCAAAGTGATTCAGAAAGGCAGGTCCGTTAAAAGTAGCAATGATGTCCTAAGCACTGAGCACACAGGCTGGGTGGTATTGGGTGGGACAGGAGCTTTGAAGTCATGAACTTTTAATCTCTCAATAAGCAGCCCAGGAATACTTAGAAAGGACCGTTAGAAAGGACCGTGAATTACATGCTCCAGTCTTCAGACAAACCAAAATCTAAGGGCTGCTAGAGATTCTAAACCATCATCACCTTTCATATATGTGTTGATTCCAGTTTAGCATAACACTTGCCATCTTTAAAGTTCTGACAAAAATATAAAGGATGGGGGGGAGAGCTGTAGAGGGTGGAGCTATAGAAAGGTGTGGAACTCTGATACAACTGAGGAGAATTCATTCATTAAACTCAGTTTAGAACATTTGGAAGGTTAAGGTCCCTTCAGAATCCTACAAGCTCCAAATCCCTGCACAGCTGTTAGTGAGGGACCAAGAATCTTCTGGCAGGTTCCCTGTGATAGTTCACTGCGGTGCTGCCTTTTAAAGATACTTCTCCCTTCTGAGAAATTCCTGGGGCATGGCGAATCATCCAGAGTACTTAGAAACAATAAATCGTTCGTTTAGTGTGGTGGTTTGAATGAGAAAGGTCCCCGTCAGAGTCAGGCATTTGAACCCTTGGTCCCAGGTTGGCGCCACTGTTTGGGGGAGGTTTAGATGATCCAGCCTTGCTGGAGGAAGTGTGTAACTAGGGATGGGCTTTGAGTTTGGAAAGCTCCACCTATTTCACCTCGTGCTTGTGGTGAAGGATATAAGCTCTCAGGATCCTGCTTGCTGCCGCGCTTCCCTGCAATGACAGACTCTTCACTCTGGAGCTGTAAGCCCACAGAAACCCAAGCTGCCTTGGCTATGGTGTTTGGTCACAGCAACAGAAAGGTAATGGGTAGATATTTCTTGCCCTATGATTCCAGGTGAGCTATGCTCTCTCACTTCCTCAATCAAGTGCTAAGCCCCATATTCTCCGAGCAATGTGTTTATGTAGGACTTGACACTTCCAGCATCCTTCCAAATACAAAACTGAAAACGTTAAGCTGGGATGGGGGAAAGAGTAACTTGAGGTTGTAGAATCTGCCCATTAAGAGTGCCCCCCCAAATTTATTTAATTTTGTAAATAAAGTTTTAGGCTGTGTTCTTAGTCCTTTACCAGCTCAGGGAATTGCTCACCTCTGTGGGGCCAGCATACAACATAGGAGACGGGAAAATGGCAACAATAGTTGATTTTGGGTCCAGGACTCCTTCCTCCAGTACAGCTGCGTGTTGTTTCATCCTCCAGTTCAGAGGCACATCGTCATCCTTGGTCCAGCCCCCCAGAGGGTGCAGCAGGAGGACCGGGTGCTTGTAGCCCCTCTCTAGGAGCCTGCGACGGGTGTCCTGCATCAGCAGAGCGTGGCCATTGTGGACAGGATTGCGCAACTGGAAGGCAAACACGGCATCTAGGAAGGAAAGAAAAGCCAAGGTTCAAAGTAAGCTATGTTTCTTGTCCATAAGAATAGATGGGGAAGGATGGAGCGGTAGGTATACTGCTCAGTTCCCCCATTCGGGCTGCTAGCGTTTGACAGTTTGAGAATGTGCCTAAGCTGTTGGGAGTGTTAATCCATCAGAAGTGTTCAGTTGCTTGAACAAGATAGGATGCAGAGGCAGGAAGCCACACAGGAGAAAACACGACTCGGCAATTAAAACAGGTACTGGCTACACCCTTCCTGAAATCCCAGGCTCCAGCATTCACTAGCCCTCTTGTGCCTGCTGCAAGGCTCAGCTTCATGGGAACCTGCACACAGAGCATATAATACATGGGCACCAAATCTGCGGATGAAAACCAACTCCACCTTCAAGAAACCCTGAAAACAATTGCACTTAGAGATGGATTCATGAACTCTATTTTTTTCTGGTTCTAAAATGTAATTAATATATATCCTTTACAGAAAATTTAGGAATTCTATAAAAGCCTAAAGTGAAAATGACATCTCTCTCAAAATGTATAGAATAAGAAACGAGACGATTTCCTTCCTTGTTCCACTGCCACCCCCACGAGGCAGGTGGTGTCACTGGTAGCCTGCCATCCCCAGAGTCCTTTCTTGTTTTTCAAAGTATGCCTAATACGTGTGTGTGTGTGTGTGTGTGTGTGTATGGATATATATGTGTGTGTGTGTGTGTATGGATTTATTAGTTCTAGGACAGCCAAGGCTACACAAAGAAAGTCTGTCTCAAAAAACAAAAAACAAAAAATTGCTGGACTGGAGAGCTGACTCCAAGATTAAGAATGTGCATTACTCTCTCAGAGGACTCAAGTTTGATTCCAGCACCCATGTCAGGCAGAACATGGGGGACTCTGACCCCGGACACCCACACATACATGGCATACACACAGACACACACACCATTAAAAGTAAGATTTTTTTTGTGTGTGGGGGGGTTAGGTAGGTTTGGAGCCTGTCCTGGAACTCGCTCTGTAGACCAGGCTGATGTTGAACTCACAGAGATCTGCCTGTCTCTGCCTCAAAAGTGCTGTTATTAAAGGTGTGCACCATCACCACCTGGCAGCATCTTTATTTTTTTATGCTGAATAAGACAGGGGTGTTGGGAATCTGGCCCCAGATACCCACATGTACATGGCACGCGTGCGTGAGCACACACATACTTTATTAAAAGATAAATATTTTTTTATACTGATTCAGCCAGGCATGGTGGCCCATGCCTGCAATCCCAGCACTTGGAGGCACAGGTAAGATCAAGAATTCAGGGTTACTATTGGCTGCATAATGAATTCAATGTCAGGCCCTATATTAAAAAACAAAGAATTATTCCTGATACACTTAAATTTTTGACTACAGTGCTAATGAGTATTGGCGGATACACTAGAACCAGATCATATACCGGCATTCATGTCTTTCCACTTCTGTCTGAGCTCCAGAGGGGTCAAGCGATACTGGTCCAGCCCGTCATCCCACCTTATTCTCTCCAGCACCTGCAGGTCTCCACCGACGAGCCAGTCCCCACCTTCCATCACCATCTAGGAAGAAGTCATCGAAATTCATAGTAACTATACTGGCTTTTCAAATTTTTATTTGAAGTGTGTGTATATTAATGAATACATGTGCCTGTATGTGTGGAGGCTTAGACGTCAGAGTTGGGGAACTTCTTCAATAGCTCTTCAGTACATTTTTGAGACAGGGTTTCTCACTGAGCCTGTAGCTCACAAATTTGGCTAGACTGACTGGTTGGTGAGCCGCCACGAGCTGCCTGCCTTTACCTTCCTGGCAGTGGAATTGCTCCCTGTCTTTAACCTCCCTCCCTGGCCACTTGGATATTTCACGTGGGTCCTGAGGGGGATAAACTTGGGTCCTCATACTTGTGTAGCAAGCTCTGTACTGGCTGAGCCTTCTCCCCGGCCTGCCTGTTTTGCTCTGTGACCCATCTTGAGTTGTTTTTCTACAGCATTTCCAGTAGTATTTAACAAACTTTTCATCTCTGAACTTTCTTGCGGTCTTCACCAAAGTTGCTGGGGAGGCAGAGCAGGAGCGGGACCAGGCCCTGGTCGAGTCCAACGGCTCATTCCCACAACACAAAAATTAAGGACTGTCTCCCCAAAGTTCCTGTTTATATAGATTATATCCATCAGTCCCCATGTTAGAAATGAATACCGAGAAGCTTACAAGTAGTACTGAAGCTATTGCATGTTAAGAACAAACTCTTCCCCACTCCTTTGCCCGAATAGGAAGTACGGTGTCACTTTTACCCATTTGCCACTCTGCTAAGTATGGCCTAACAGAAGACAGGCAGACTTTCATAGCCAGTGAGTTTCGGCTGTGCTGTGTCAAGGAAACCCACCAGCAGGGACTTAGCTAGAAGAAAGAAGAGGATTTGAGTAGCATTTTTATATGATTGTGGATACTGTTTGATACTAAAACATGTATTGGCTCCCTCCCCCTTCCTTTTTGACAGGGTCTTACTCTGCAGCCCAGGCTTGCCCACTTGGGATCCTCCTGCTTGGGCTTCCTGAATGACAATATTCCGGGCGTTTACTGCCATGTTCAGCTTTTAGGCACTAGTTTCCCTAAGTGTGTGCCCATACCTTTCTGTACCACATGTGTGTGGGATGTGCATGCATATCTTTGCAGAGGTCTCCACCAGCTGTCTTCCTTGATAAATAGCACTAGTTCTTGAACTTTTACAAATCGTGCGGGGGGGGGGGGGTATGTGTGTGCGTGCAGACATGCATGCGTGTGCATGGAAGCGCATACATGCGCATACAATTTGGAGGCACCACTCCTACCAAGTGGATTCCGGGGATTGAAATTCAGGTTGTTAGTCTTCTCTTTATCCACTGAGTCATCTTGCCATCTCTACCTTATTTCTGATACAGTCTTTTCGTTTAACAGGGAGCTTGCTAATTCAGCTAGACTGACTAGCCAGCAAGGTTCAGAGATGTTCCTGTCTCCACTTCCCTCATGCTGGGATTACTGGCAGGTATTGCCATGTCTGACTCTAGTATATGGTTGCTGAGGATGGATAAAATTCGGGTCTTTTTGCTCAAATACCAACCACTTTACCATCTCTCCAGCCTCCCAATGCTAGTTTCTTAAAGGTAAATTGCAGTATGAAATCTAAAACTGTATGCATTTTTCACACTGTTTTAGTAAAACTCCATTGTTTTTTTAATGATATTTTTTACCCAAGAATTTATTATTATTTTTACCATACATGCTGATCAACTAGAAATGTTGACTACTGAGTTTGTCAGTCTTTAAAGGCTGACATTATATTTTAGGATTTTAAAATACACACACACACACACACACACACACACTTGTGAGCATCGCGGATGGCATCAGAAGAAAGTCTAAGTCTGAACTTGCTGCCACACTCATAGTGCTGAATAAAATGTTTTTGTTTGAAACCCCAAGATTAATCTTGGCAACTAAGAAGTACTCTTCCTTGTTTTTGTTGAAGTGACAGAATTTTGCCCATTGAAAACAAACAAACAACAAAAAACGTACTAAATATCCAAGTCTGAAGACATGCATTTGTAAACCCACATTCTTGATACCAGGTTTTCAATGGTGTTTCAATAGCTGTTTTTCCCCCAGACTCAAATAACTTGACAAGGACTTTTCCTTACACCAGCCATTGAGGATTAACATGTATAGCGAGCGTATCTTGTATAATTCCCTATTTGGAGTATGTTATGAAAAAACCACTTAGCCCAAAGGTCACATTCACAGCATCATAGAACGCATCCTTCACTGAAGCTGGTGGTTTCTTAGTATAGTTGCTGTAATGGAGCCACCAGCATCTTGTCCACCTTTGCTTCACACCAGCCATGCCAGTGGCAGCACAGGAAAAGACTATCACTGTTACATGGTTCTGCTCTCGGGAGTTCTCCGGCTAGGTTGTGAGTTCGGCTGGGGTTCAAAGAACCATGCTTTGAGAACCTCTCCTGGCACATTCCTAATATTGTCTAATGTATCTTGTGTTGTTCTCAATAGCACTCCAAAGCTCTTGGAGGAAAAGTTGTTTGGTTTTCTACCATGTGATTATTTATCGTTTAGCACAGTTTCCATGGAAACTCCTTCATTAAGTCTACTTTAAAGATAAAAGAAAATCCAGTGAGCAGCAAAGTGTAGCAAAATCCAGGCATATAGTGTAAAATAGATAGTTATCCATTTTCTCAAAAGACCTCTGACAAGGATGCCAAGGTCACTCTCTGGGGAAAAGTACAGTCTGTTGAACAAATATGTTGAGGAAAGTAGATACCCACATGCAAAAGGATGAAATGACCCATATTCTATGTGCAAAAGTTAAAATGGATTAATGGCATACATAGAAGTCCTAAGATTATAAACTGCTTATGTAGAGAAAGGGGCTGGGCCGGAGGTAGTGCATGCCTTTAATCCTAGCACTCAGAAGGCAGAGATAGCCTGATCTCTGGGAGTTCGAGGCCAGTCAGGTCTACAGAGGGAATTCCAGGACAGGTACTAAAGGTCCTAAAGTTACAGAGAAACCCTGTCTCAACGCCTCCCACCCCCAATAAAAAAGAAGAAAGAAAGGAAAGAAAAAAAGAAAGAAAAAGGGAACCAGGCTTCATAACACTGGGGTTGGTTGGCAGTGGTTTCTTGGCTTTAGCACCAAAAACACAGACTACAAAAGCAAAAGCCGAAAGCTGGGATTACCCTGAACTGAAAACTTCCTTTGAACTAAAAGACAATTAACAGGGTGAATGTGTACATAGGATGAGATGACTATTCCAAATCCTATGACATTGCAAAGGGACCATTCCTACAACCTGGGTGTCAGGGTACATGCCTGTAACACCAGCACTCGGGGCTGAGGCAGGGATTTTGAGTTTGAGACAAGCCTGGGCTACATAATGAGATCATGGCTCATAAAAAGAACAGAAAACTCCTCCAGAACAAGGATAAATAAAGTAACTCACAATTCACAAGGCAGAGCTAGGGAGACAGCTCCGGATGTACGGTGAGAATTCAAGTATGATGAGTTTGATACCATGTAGTCTGATATTTGTACAAGTTGTTCTCTGATGGCCACATACTCCCCCCCAAAGAGCACACAGAAATATCATAAAAACAAAAGGCTGAACAAAGAACTTGAGTAGACATGTCTCCAAACTTGTTCTATAGATGGCCAAAGCACATAAGTAGCCCACTACCAACAGCTGTAAAGCAAGTGAAATCCAAATGAGAAAAAGTAGAATATCCATTAGGATGGCCATTATTACAAACAAACTCAGAAAGTATGTATTGGTGAGGATGGAGAGGAACTGGAAAGAACCCTTATGCCCTGGACTCTAAAAAGAAGAAACTACTGTGGAAAAGAGTAAGAGGTTTCACTTCAACAAAGCAGCAAAACAAAACTTCGAAGAACCTTTCGATTCAGCGGTCCTTCTTCTTGAGGAGAGATTTGCACACCCAAATCTCCATTTGTTCTTGGCAACCAAACGTCCACCAGTGGATGAATGGATACCGAAAAGACACGTACAGCATGGGAACACATGAAAGAAATCTTGCCCAGTGCTTCTACATAGATAGTCCTGAGAAAGCAGGACAGCCATGGAAAGACAGTCGCCACACAGGTAACCCTGAGGACAGGGAAAGTGAAGTAAGTCACAAAAAGGCAAATCATGTATGATTTCATCTGTACAAGGACAAAATGAATACCTAAAATGTCAACAGAGTAGCAAGGGTGACTGAGAGAACTTACTCATAAAATACCTAGTAGAAAGAAGAAGGTGGCCATGTGTTGCCTTGGCTCAGCCTCCCCATTACAGCCCATCACTGAGGTTTACAATGACTGCATCCCAGAGGGATTCAGAGAATGAAAAGCTAAGCTAGTGCGATTTTTGTCACACCTAATATCTCCAGTTAGTTTATTGCCACAAGTGGAGTGGGAAAGGTGTGCTACATCTGGAATCTAGTGCAGCCAAAGGATGCAGCTGGCTATCCCATGTGGCACAGAACCGCCTTCACAACAACAAAGACATATGGTGCTGGGCTTGAGAAACCATGGTGATAATTGTGCAATGGACTTGGCTCTGTCTTCATGGCCTCCTTTCTAAACTCTGTCCTCAGGAAAACCACTACAGACTCATATTTTAAAATATGAGTACTATCCATGACTTTGTCCTCACCTCTTAGAATTTTAAGAGTTGACACAAATCCCTATGAGTTTCATAACACTCCAAACTCCATGGGCCAACCCTGCACTGGACTGTTTTGATGACTGAAAGGACATCTGGGCCACCCACACTAGAACCACGTCTGTCTGTGAAGAGTGATGCTGAAACCACTCTCTTGGTATCATTTGGACTCTCCAAAGGTTCTCTGTGTCTAAGATGCTCTGATTATCCTGAGAACTATGCCCCGCTCTCAGGAAGGAAGATTCAGCACTTGTGATGACTTAGAATTACCCAAGGCTTTCCAATCCATCTGATAAGGCTTTAAGAGACTCGAGGCTCATGCAAGTTTAACATTGCAGCTTTCAGATAGAAGGCCATTTTACAGAAAGGAAGGGACAGGGTCCAGGTACACATGGTTATTGTGCCAAAGTCAGAACCCAAATCTGGAACTTGAAAAAAACCAAGCTTTCTTTCCTAGCACATCGGCCAGCTTTTATCAGTGGCCCCCAGGTGATATTTCAGCATCACCCTCAGCATTGCCTGTTACAGGTATGGACGGTACGCATTGTTCTGGGAGGACACAGAAGGCCGTTGAGTCATACCTGTGAGTCAGGGGAGGTAGGATTGACTTTGGAAAGCAGGAAAGCAGGGGATGTGGGAGCGGAAGGAGCAAACATGTTGTGAAGACCAGCTCTGGAATGTCTGGAGGAGCAATGGATGAAGGCTAGTGGTCTAGGCTAAGAGGTAGCCCAAAGAAAGGTTGAACAGTTCACTCTGGCTGAAGAATAGACAATGGATACGAGGCTTATAAAGCAAGACACGGGGAGGATGTGAAATCTGGACCAGACTGGAATAGGAGTGACTGAATATATTTGAATAATGCTTGGAAGGAAGAGCTGCCAGAACTTGTTGATCGATTAGGAAAGGGCACGAGAAAAAGCAAGAATGCCATGTAGGTTTTGTTTATGGGTTTAGTGCACGCACACGGAGCTGTCAAGTAGGAGAATGAGTTTGGGGAGAGCTTGACATGTTGAGTTTGGACCACTTTCAGGACATAGTCAGCTAAAGCTCTCAATAACTGTGTAATCGAGTGGTTCTTAACCTTTATACATGTGTACATCATAGGCAGCTCCAAATTCCCAAGGACCGGCCTGGCCCAACGCCAATCCAGCCAGAAGCTGGGCGACCTAATCAGGGTTATTTGAGGCAAGGTCTTGTTACATAATTGACAATGGCCTTAAACTTGGGATCTTTGTGCTGCAGCCTCCCTGGTCCAGGAATTGTAGGGGTGAGCCATCATGATTGCACAATCCATGTAAACTTTAAGGTTTCTCTGGTGAGCTCATTGATCTTGCTGTTCATCTGGTCTTCATGTAGATACAAAGGCTAAAAAAAACTCTGTTTCTGTCTTTCATTGGGAAAACATACTTTGTTCTCTTGATTTCTACATATATAAAATGAGAGTAATAATTTTTACTTACTTTACAAGGTAATTCTGAGGAATTACTGGTTGGTAAGAAAGCACCATGGATAAAAGATGGTGAATTTCTTCCAAGCGTTATTTCTGCATATTCTAGTTGTTCCTCAAAATGACTATGAGATTATGCCATATGGTTCCATACTTTGTGACTCAAAGAGACTTCTTGAGTAGAAGGGTCAAGTGGTTGTTTGAATAGGAATGGCCCCTATAAGTTCATATATTTGAGTGTTTGGTCATTAGGGAGTAGTGTTACTTGACAGGAAGTAGAAGGTGTGGTGTTGTTGGAGTAGGGATGGCCTTGATGGAGGAAGGGTGGGCTTTGGACTTTCAAAAGTTCAAGCCAGGCCGCTTTCTCTCTCTTCTTGCTGCCTGTGGATCCAAATGTAGAACTCTCAAGAATCCAATGTAAAACTCTCCACTTTTCCAGCACCATACCTGCCTGTGTATTGCCATGGTCCCCTACCATAGAGACAATGGACTAAACTTCTGAAACTGTAAGCAAGACTCAGTTAAATGTTTTCCTTTGTAAGAGTTGCTGTAGTCATAGCAATAGAAGACTAATAAGACAGTTTAGGAGTATTGATAGGTAAGGAGTTGCGGGACAGAGGCAGGCCATTTCCTTGGCAACTGACCATGCTCTGCAAACCATCTCAGTCCCATTTTAAAATTCAAGGGCCATCGTTACTTTTGTGAATAAAACTGTTAGAAGACTTTTGTCTTCTAAAAAAAAAAGCTGTTAAAATATTAGCATGAGATCAGGGTGTTAAAAATAGAGTTCTTTGCCCAACAAAATTCACGTATTGTGTTTTTGCCAAATATACCTTTAGGAAATCCAAGTATTATATATATATGGGGGTATGAATGCTTTCTCTCTGGTTATCTATGACCCATTTCTCACCATCAGTTCCTCTAATGGCCAACAGTGTAGAGTCACTGGCAATACTCTCAAAGACACAGGTCACACCACTGCTCTCCCTGACATATATTGCAAGACAAGATGAAGAGAAATAGTTACTCAGGTTCCCCTAGGCATTATCTGAGGTTACTTTTATGCCTTTAGTGCAAGTCATGTGGATGTTAAGTTGTTAGACCCAAAGAGAAGAAATCTTTGAGCAGAGATAATGATAGGCCGTTATTCTTTGGGCCACTGAAGAAAGATAATGTCCCAAGTGTGTGATTACAATCATAAAAGAAATGATCAGATATGTAATTGAAGGCCAGAATGTAATATTCATGGAGCAGCTATCTCAAAGACCTTCTGCCAGACTCGGGGGCGGGTGTGGGAGGGAAAGGGGAAACTGCCCAAATGACTTTGACCTGCCTATGCATGAGGCAAGAGCTGGCTATCTTGAAGGCTGATGGTTGTGTCCAAAAAGTGGAAAAGCCGCTCCCCTTGCTCCCTGAGCTCTTCTGTTCAGATTAAGAAGGCTTCAAAGGCTACTAACTGGGCCTTGAGAATGTCTTTCCTATCTTTTAACATTTCACAATGGATTTTTTTTTCCTGAAAGGTCATAGGACTGGGACAGCTGTTCAACATATTTTGGCCTCATCTTTTTGTCAAAAGAGAAATGAAGGATGGTATACTTGGTCTATCACAGGGTCCTTGAGAGCCTCTTGGGCTTGGCTGCTCATGATGTTACTGTGAGCTTGAACGCTAACCAAGCTGGGGAACTGAAGAGGTCAAATTAGATTAGTAATATCTCTCTGTACTTCCACCCTTATGCCCGTGTCTCGATGAAGAATGGATCTTCATTGTGTTTCCCAGAATTGTGTGAGAAATGGACTATATCCTGTGGCTCTCCTGTATACCTCCTCATTCCCACCTCACTCCCAACTGCTGTTAGAAGCTGCTGAGGAATCTGATTTGCCTTCTGGGCGGAGAGAACTGAATGACCCTAGTTAGATGAACAGCTGCTGATGAGAACGTAGTGTCTTTATTCTCAGAACTTAGCCACTGTGTGTACTAATCTTTGTTTATAGAAAGATGTCATCAACCCTCCCCTCTACTGGCCAGAGAACATGAACTCTGAGTTGCTTTTAAGGGTTGCTTGGGTTCATTACATGTGTTCCCTCTGTACGTTCAACATGGACAGGGCTGCAAGCTCTTGCTAGCTCATGATTTTGATCTTTTACTCAAGATACTAAACTATTATCTGCCTAGTCCTATTTAGCTAAGGATGCTTCAGCCACAGGATATGATAACTTAGGAGATCAAGACCAGCTTTCAAACAAAAATGCCTTTTTATTTTTTTGGCAGAGTCTTCTGTAACCAAGCCTAGCCTTAATCTAGCTATTTAACTGAGGCTAACCTCTGATTTTGCCTTGCCCTCCCTAGTATTAGGATTTGTAGGCTTGACCCATCGTACTGGCTTCAGAAAAATATTTCTCACTCAATCATGGATTTGGGGAGGTGGCTCAGGCAGTAAAGGTCTTGCTGCATAAACAAAAGGAAGGACCTGAGTTTGGATCCCCAGCACCTGTGTAAAAAGTTGGGTGCAATAGCATGTCCTTGTAATCCTAGCCCTGGGAGGCAGAGATGGGCAAATCCTGGAGTTCCCTGGGTAGCTAACTTAAGGTCTAGTGAGAGACACTATCTCAAAACTCAGGTGGGGAGCAACGGAAGAAAATACCCCATGTCAATCTCTGCCCTCCGCATGCATATATATATACTCTGATGCACATGTGCATACACATGAACATATATAGCACATACAGACACATACCCAAAAGAAAAATAAGAACTTCTAGTTGGGGAGATGGTTCAACTAATAAAATGCTTGCCTCGTAAGTGTGAGGACCTAAGTCCTAACTCCTAGGACTCATATAAAAAGCCAGGTGCAGCAGCAGCATGTGTCTCTAGTCTCAGTGACGGCGAGATGAGAAGCAATGACAGGAAGACTGTCAAAAGCCCGCTGGCAAGCTAGTCCAGCCTGCCTGGCAAAGTTCCAGGTCAGCCAAAGGTCCTGTCTTGAACAGAAGGTTGAAGGCTCGCACCCTGAGAAAGGACACCCAAGGTTGTCCTCTGATCTCTGATCTGTGTAATTATATACCTACACACACACACACACACACACACACACACACACACACACACACCCGCCCCCTCCTTTTAAAATGTTCCCCAAAGGTTTTGCACTTACTTTGATATGGGGGTGCTTTGCGGTGGCTGTTCCCCACACACGGGAGCAGCGCTCCTCTTTCCGGTGCTCATAGAACTCGGGGTCTTGTAGCACCGCCACCCTCCGGCCTTCATACACGAGGGCGAACTTGCTGCACCCCTCCAGCCGGGCCTTGTCATCCGTAGAAACAGGCAGTACGATGGGAATGCTCATGTTGATGACTCCGTCTACGGAAAGACCCACGTGCCGTGTGAGTGCCAGGTCCGGGATGAATATCTCCCTGGGTGAATATCAGGGATGGCTAACATGTGCACAGTCCTCCTTCCAAAGCCTGTGCTGGCGCATCAGGCCCCAAGTTCAGCACAGACATGCTGCTCCTCTGCTTTCCCTAAGTCTGTGATGGGAACTCCTTGACCAGGCCCTGAGGTAGGTTGCCTCAGTAAGTTTCCTGGCTTTGGGAGCAGGATGGAGATATGGCTCGCCTTCTTAAAACCTTGGTCCTGACCCTAGTGCACTGTGAGGAGTAAAGTCTTTTGTTGTTGATGTTGTTTTAAAGTTATTTATTCAGTGTGTGTGTGTGTGTGTGTGTGTGTGTGTGTGTGCATATGGGTACACCCAGAGACCAGAAGAGGGCTTCAGATCCTCTGAACTCTGAAGCTAGAGTTTTAGACAGTTGGGAGCCTCCTAACATGGATGCTTGGACCTGAACTTGGGTCCTCTGGAAGAGCAGCAAATATTCTTATACCACTGAGCCATCTCTCCATCCTAAAGTCTTTAAAAACCAAATAAAGATTGGTCAACCTGAAAGCTCTTCTTGTTCTTGGAAATGAACCTGTGTCAGTGTTGGGCATTACCAGCGTAAATGAACTGAAAAGAAAGGTGAAATACAAAACAACAACAACAACAGAAGCCCCACAGAGCTCACACCCCAGACAAGTGCAGTCGGTGGTGGCACACGCCTTTAACCCCTTGGTCATGCTGGTCCAGATGCAATTCTATCTTCAAATGTTTAAAGAGATTATTCATCCCACTTGCCTGGGATCACAGTTTTGCTGGCTCAGCTACAATTAAAACCATCACTCAAAACACATGGGCGAAGGGCCTGGAGAGATACTCTGTGGTTAAGAGCACAGATTTGTTTTTCAGCACCCACACAACAGCTGGCAACCAGCTGTAACTCCAGTTCCAGAGAATCAGGCACCCTCATGTGGCATCCACAGAGATCAAAACTCCTATAGGTATCTCACACGTTTCCTGATGAGGGTTATGTGTGTGTGTGTCTTTGCTTGTATGCTTGTATTCGTTTTAGCGAAGTTGAAGATTGAACACAAGGCCTTTTACATGCTAGGCAAGCAGGGTACCACTGAGGTATATTTCCAACAATGTCTATGTGTGTGTGAGAGAATAAGAGGTTTTAACCATCGTGGGGTCTGTTTTGTTGTTATTTTGTTTCTGAGATGGAGTCCCTCGCAGCCCAGGCTGCTCTAGAACTGACAGGTGAGGACGATAGAGCTTCCAAACCCTGGAACCACAGGCTGTGCCTCCAGGCCCAGCGAAGGGTTTTGCTGCTATTTTAATACGAACAGTACTCAGGTATAGTAACCATGTCTGCCATCCCAGAACTTGGGAGGCAGAGATAGGATGTTCATGACTTCAGCGGCATCCTGTACTGTAATAGTGAGTTTGAGGCTAGCCTGGGCTGAGGTTCTCCCTGGGTCTCTGATGACCCACCCACCATCCCCCCAAAAATAAGTATGAACATTTTGAAGAATTTTCAGATAAAACAGTTAAAAAGAGGTAGTTGCTTTCAAGTTTGAAGCTTAGAAGCATAAAAACAGTCTCTCCTTTCTTAATGATGCAAGATAATGTGAAAAAAATTAAGGCTATGACCCCTTTTGTAAGCATGCTCCAAGTTCTAACTAGTCTGCCCTTCTCAGCTGGACTCAGAGTTGAAGCCTGAGGGCTGTGGTTTAGGGAACACAGTGTTCGGATGGAGTTGAGGAGAGAATGAAGGGAAGATCAAAGGGGAGATCCTCCAGGGGCAAAGAATACTCTGACTTTAGTTGTGGGTGTGAGAAAATGTAAGTCAACAGAGTCCTAAGCCCACTTAGATTGCTTCTGACCTGTGAAGATCTGAGTCGTGTTCCTATGGGATGTAAAACTCCCCAACAGCTATGAGCCCAGTTGCCGGCCTACCACTTTGTCCTTTTCAGCCCTCTCAGTTAGTAAAGAATGCCACGGGTCAGACAGCAACTGCCAGCAATAAAGGCATCCAGTCTGCCATAAAAGTCTGCAGTGTATGGTAGACACCTTTAAAGACTGCGAATTAGGTGGCTTGCAGGACGATTTTGTTGTTAAAGTAACTCTGTTTCAACGTTCACCAGAAGCCACAGCACCTAGCCCCTTTGCGGAAAGCCTCAGACTCAAAGTGGGGAGCTCTTGAAAGACGAGATAGCAGTGTGCACCTCCCCAGGTTTCTGGGGGAACACACTCTGTAAAATGCGGTATGAATAGAAGTCTGTGATGAAACACAGCTGAATCTCCCAGGAAGGGTATGTTCGCCAAGAGAAACACATTCAGGGATGCACCAGTTCTAAAGAGAAACTGTGCTCTCTGTGGGTTGGGTACCGACCACTCCACTGATGAGAGGCTGTAAGCAGAGCAATGCTCAGTTCTGCTGACAGAGACTTGAAGAAACCGAAATAAAGCAAACTGCAAAGCAAAGGTCAGAGGGAGTTGTCAGGAAGCCTAGCCCAGCCTGCAGCCTGCAGCTTGCAGGCAACACTGATAGCCCAAGGACACTTTGTTTCCAGCTGCAGATGCTGCTCTAATGAACATCCGCTGTGATACAGGATAAAGGACTCGCCTGTGGGACCACAAGGCAGCAGGAGTCCTGCTAAGGGATAATACCCACTGTTCCCATGTGCCCGAGACTGCAACTCTTCATGGGATGGGCTTGCTTAATTTGGTTCCCTATTATCTGTCTATACTCCTGCTTTTTGTTTGTTTGTTTGTCTTTTGTTTTGGCAGTAGTAGGGTTTGAACTCATGGCCTTAACTACAGTTCCAACCCTTTTCCCTACTTTGCTTTAGAAGATTTATTTTTATTTTTAAATTATGTATATCTATGTTGGTATGGGCAGGTGAATGCAAGTGTCCATGGTAGCAACAGGCACTGGGATTCCCCAGGAGCTGGAGTTGCACCTGGTTGTGAGCCTCTCAACATGGGTGCTGGAATCAAACTCCTCCTCTCTGCAAGAGCAGCACATGCCCTTAACCACTGAGTTATGTCGACAGCCCCTTCTCTACAACAAATAATAATTTTATATGTATGGGTGCTCTGCCTGCATGTATGTCTTTGTACCATATGTGCAGTGCCCAAGGGCACCAGATGAGGGTGCCAGGTGCTCTGGAATTGGAGTTAGAGTTGGTTGTTAGCTTCCATGTGGGTGCTGTGAACCAACCCCGGGTCCTCTGCAAGAGCATTAAGTGCCCTTAACCACTGAGCCATCTCTCCAGCCCCTCTAGTTTTTTGATGCATAAGCATTTCCAACAGTTGAGCCATGCCGAGCATCCTCTGTGGCCTTTCCCTTGGTGTGCTTCAGCTCTGCTGAGAGTTGCATTATTTTATTATGCTTTATCTAATTTGGGAAGGTTGTTGCTGTTTTTAACCATAGGGCATCCAGCAGATAATTTCCTAGCTATTGAATACTTTTGCTTTTGCTTTAAACAATTGTCAGTCCTTTTCTCTTTAGCACTGTAGATCTGCTTATTTTTTGGACTTCTTCGTTCCAAAAAAAAATGAAATTAACATTATTATATAATTAGGCTTTTTAAAGGAAACAAAATGATAAAAAATTATTCATGATAAGTGATATGTTTGGAATTTTACTTCATTCTCGTACAATGTGGAAATTTATAGTCTCAGGCATATTTATTTTCGCTTCTGTAACTATCAATTATGATAGCTTGCAATTAAGTCCATGCATAATCATACATTGTGAACAAACAAGGAATGATCGTACACAGTCCAACCAGGTATATGTATCTTAAATCGAATCTGAAGTAAATTTCTTCAGTGACTAAAAATGTTTTGTCAGTATAACCGAAAAATTTAATTTCAAATTTCTGAAACTAAGAGGGGACAGAAGTCATTAGACGATCGTAAATTTAAAAGAACTCAGGAACAAAGTGTGCAGTGACAATTTAGAAACAGAATTTGCTTGTGTTAGCCAAACTCGACGTTACGAATAATAGTTCCGCCGGAACCAGAAATTTTCTGTCGCTTGTACTTGAATAAACAGAACCATGTGGTACCATTTTACTATAGCTGGTTGGATTATGAACTGAACAATCCCAACTGGTTAATTTGGATTTTTTTAAAAATTAAATCCTTAATAATTTTTTAAAAAAAAAATTAAGGTAACATATCTAATTATAATAATTAACTACTCGGAGGATGAAGTACATACCACGGTGGGTCATGCCTAGGGAAATACAAACATAAGAAACATGTTTTCAGGTCGCCACCACGAGAGTCTTGAAGCAGCAGTATCAAGGAACACATTTCTGCTACGCTCTTCACATATGCAACATGCAAATATTCTCAGCTCCTTCTTATGCAATTTTTAAGAACGGGCATATGACACCAAATACATGGCAGTATCACTTTTGTGGAACATTGCTCAATGCACTCCAAAAACATTGTTCAAAAGGATTATCTACTTGAAATAATTATAAGACATGTTAGTTGCTATTTTAATTTCGGGAAGACTGCTGAATGGTTTACAAACCAGACTTGGGAAAGTGAAGGCACAAACAGGTCCTAGAGTGTGGAAAGAAACCCAGATGCCTAAAAGATCCACTGGTGAGCCTCGGAAAATAAACACAGGGTTGGAGTCATCAGATCCCAGATTTAAATGTAAAGTCAAGTGAGGTTTCTGCCCTTTCTAACACTTACCATCTCCCAAAGACCCAACATCTTCATGCAGGTTAAATGGGGTAACCTACATCAGATGTATGTGGGGACCCTTATCCCTGCCTGGAAGGTTGACGATGAAGATTTTAAATAATGGAGTTGTCTTCATCCCACTCAGCAGCTATCGGCCAACACCAGTGACATTTATGCTAGGAGGGTCTGTGACGACCCTGAAACTGCATTTCCAGGGAGAGAAGACAATGATGTGGAAGCGGTAACTCATAAATACCACAAACACGAACAAATGGTTGCTTGGGGGGGGATTGTTCAGTTTTGATTTCGTCCTAAACAGACTGATTATATTTTTAGACTCAGGGTAAAATGTGAACCTTTCAGAAAATTAAAACTAACAAAATACTTTATAGGAGGAAGGGTGAGATATCTTGCCACATCTTCTGATTTATACACATATATAATATATAACATAATAATATATACTATAATAACATATATTATATGTGAATTTATAATATAAAAATAATCTATAATATATAGAAATGTTCTGGAGCTTAACTGTTTTCTCGGTGCATCACACCGGGCATATACTTCAAGGAGACTATGACATGGGAAGCGTAAAGGCTCAAGTGGCCTCCTTCAGATGCTGCAGCCTGGGAAATTCAAAGTGCTTTGGCTTAAAACAATGTGGTAAAAAGCCATTTCTGCCATCGGCCTCAGAGAAGCTGTTGTGTCTGCCCTGTGAGCTCACTCTCTCTTCAGGACCCCTCTGTCCACAGCAGCTAGAGGAAGCCAGTAGTCTTAAACCCTTACTATAATAGCCACACTGGAGCCTTGGGTTACCAGAGTACTCATGTAAGGCATAAGCAGCCTCCTAGGGAGTCTGCATCCGAAGTTAGCACAGAGAGAGTGAACGTTTCCCTATTCACGAGCACTGGTGTTGAGAACTTCGGTGTCTGAATGACTGTGAGTGCAGAGATCCACACAGCAAGGAGCCTGGAGTTGTGGACCTGATGTGGGGACACAGGAAACACACCCAGGAACTCCGACAAACACTGGGGTTTAGGTTTTGGAAAGAACTGGGATTGCAAAAGCAGGCTAGGGGACTCGAGCAGTAAAGGGAAAGTGGTCAGGCTGGGGGGCTTAAAGGAAACAGAAATGAAATAAAATGGAAATGATGGGAAGGAAAAAGCAGAGAGCGATTTTCTCAGTCACCCGGACTGTCTGTATCCGGAGCTCATCTCTGCAGTCACAGATGCTCTGAAGGCTCCAGCAGAAGCCACGAGCTCAGAGCAGGAGAATTTCCTTTCACCCCTTTCTCTAAACAAGACATGAGATGACTTTTGCTCCGCCTCCTTCCAGGCCTGGATCTCAGGCTAAGGACCCTTCGCTTCCACTGGCTTTGACCCCAGCAGCCCTGCCTACCACGCAGGCATCTTTCTTTATGGAGAAATTCTCGTACAGGCTGCTCTTTGGACTGAGCCCTCTTCTTTCCGTGTGGTCCCTTGTCCCACGGTCACATCTCCAGCCTGGATGCTCACACCTCACCAACTTCTTGGATATGGCTGGCTGCCGAGTCCAGCCACATGTCCTTGATGCAGCTGTGTGCGGCATGTGCCAAAATTAAGATGTCAAGATACGTGTCTCATTTCCTTGGTTAGGCATCCTGGCCTTCTGCAGTCCATTGGGAAGGCCATCAGGAGAGCAGACTGAAGTAGAAGGGGCAGCAGAATCTGGTCTTGGGGTCTTACTTCTAAGCAGTGTGAATGAGAGCAAGCCATTTATCCTGAGCTCAGTGTTCCTCATGTGAGAAGTGGGTAGTTTCCAGGGATTTTATAAAAATCAAATGAAATAGCACCTGCCACAGCAAGCTAGACTTCAAGTGTGCTTTGTAGCTTTGTTAATTTGAGAAACCAAGGCTTCAGGCTCCGGGACATGTGCAGTTACAGCAGAGGAATGACTGCGTTAGAGACAGTCTAAGAATTCTGTTTCGAGGCCATTCCCTAGGCAGCAGCATAAGCCCCAGAGTATCTTTCCAAAGACTGCATATCTGATTTGGCCCTTTCTTCCCCATAGGCCTGAAGCTTTGCCCAGGCTTAGACAATCGGTGTGATTCTGTCAACACCTCTTCCCTAGCTGGCCGTCATTTCCCCATGAAACCGGGAAGCCATGTCTGAGGATCTCAGGGGATTCCAGAAAGGACATTCTTAGAGAACAGCCCGGGGTTCTGGACAGCAAACCCTTGCTTCTGGCCTGGATCAGACTAGTTTTTCAGAAGCCACTAGCCTGTGGCTGAAAGGTCACACACATTCCCTTGTCAAGGTGCAGAGGACGAAACCATCTTCATGTCTGCCAGGTGAGGGCTCGGGCACCTACGACTCCGCAGCCATCAAGGTGACAGGCACTGCGACACCGTACGGTGGGAGCAATGTGGAGGAAAGGTGGTCACTGTGAATCAGTAAACTGGGATGGGCTACTCCTAGATGCCCTCGAATAGAGCCTCTGACAACCAGACCCAGCAAAGGATGGGGGGGGGGGTGTCAGAGTTGGAACCTTTCCTTAGCTTTTGCGTACGAGTAAAGCCTTCATTTCTCGGCAACTTGGCTTTAAATAATAAATCTTTAGAGAATGAAAAAAAAATCCTAAAAATGGAAGCAGACATAGTAGAAGAAGGGACACTCTGTAAACAGTCTAAATATTGTCGCGATAGTATCTACAAACCAGGGGCTAACAGGCCTGTCCGTGCGCAGACTTGTAAGAGAGGCATTTGTCTTCACTAAGCAGTAAGAAGCAACAGAAAACATACCGTCCAGTAGAGTGTCGAAGTGAATAATTTGCAGGTACTCCTTCTCACGCATAAAACCTTTGAGGGGCGTGGCCCAGCCTTCACTCAGAATCTGCACCCACTGCAGATCCAGCTAGAAAACACAAGGAACAAGGTGGCGTGTCCAACACCTCTTTTTCTCAGGCCCCATGTATGTCTCCCTGTTCAGTTGGCAGGAGGGTGCGGGGAGACCCTTCCATGTTTTAGGCATTCTCACTTAAACTCTATGGACTTCTGATTCAAGGGCCAGCTATGGGTCAGTCTAGAACGTTCCTATAAAAGGGTGACCATAGGATTCCAAATTGAGATTAAAGACTTTCAGCTGTAAGTATGCAACAGGATTAAAATGAAAGAGTTTTCATTTTAATTAAAATTTTAAAATTCAATTTTTAATGCATAATTTAAAATTCACTGACCCCCTCCCGTGCATGAGCGCATGCATACACACACATACAATGAAGGTTTGTTGGGCTTTTTTGTGAGAGGTATTTGCTGGCCAACTGACTGAATTGAGCAAGTCACTGAGTCTATGGTAAAGGCCGACATTGCTATCATGCTATGGAAACCTTTTGAGTTCTGGCTCCCGGGACTCATGGAGACACTTTCTCCTTTTTCCCTGCCCGGTCAGGATCAGTTGTGGAGTTGGAACTCACAGGCACTTGCAGCCGATTGGAGGATGAGGGCTACTTTCCACCCATCTTCTTGGCCACCTGCAAATCTCTATTGAGGTATAGGGGAGCCATGCACACTGTCCTATGCAAATCTGGCTGCTGCTTTCCTAGTCAGCTTTTCTACCTGACCTTTGTGAGAAGTTTCGTCAGAGAGTAGGTGAGAGGATCGGGATGTCTTCATAGACTCACCTTTGCTGGATATTTCTTACGGTCCAAAGAGATGGTAGGGTTCAGTGGGTTAAAGGGCTTGTCACCAAGCCTGCTAACTTGAGTTTGATCCCCAAACATGGTGGAAGGAAGGAGAAAACTGGCTCCTGCTTGTTGTCCCTGACTCTACTCAGGCAGCCTGACACGCGCGCGCGCGCACGCACACACACACACACACACACCAGGGGGCATATACCAAGCACATAAATAAAGGCAGTTTTAGAGAGGAGTTGTATGATCATTTATAAGGTCAGATACTAACCCTGAGTCCCTCTGGCCAGGGACTCTCTTACCTTGGTAATTGATAATGCCGGGAGAGTCTCGGCCTCAGCTCGGACCTGATCAATCTTGTTTTCTGGCACAAAGAGTTCATGGATGCCCTTGATGGTGGTGTGGGGTACAATGTTCTGTGATGCAATGGAGTTGCAATAGTTACAATTGCGAATGGTAAGGGGAGGGATTTCATAAAGAAACTAGGGTTATCTTTCAACACACACACATGCACACACATACATGCACACACATGCACACACGTACACACATACACACGCGCACGCACACACACACACACCTACCTACCTGCTCTTGCAGAAGCTCCACCACCTGCTGCACACAGTCACTAACTGAAGACAAGTTGGTCTTCAGCACACACTCTGGAGTTTCAGGTTTCTCATAATCAGAATCGATGCCTGTAAACCCTGCAGGGCATAAGATCTCAATCACATCTGTGCCCGTGGAAGAATGTTATCAATCAATGAGACATAATGCATGCAGTAGTAATATGTTAAACGGAAAATGTGATTTATGACCAAAAGGTTCAAACTGCCATTTTTGACCTCTTGCTATAGATAAGAAAGTATACAGCTTTATTTTCAGTGTAGAGAGTCTCAAGCTTGCCATGATCTCTGGCAGAAACCAAGCCTTCTGCTGCTGATGGGAATGCAGAAGGAAAGCAAGGTCCTCCTCAATGAGACCAATTCCTAAATCCAGTCTGGGGTGCATGTGCATTCTTTCTCTGAACTTCACCCCATCTGCCTGAGCTGACGGTTCTTCAAAGATGAACCCCCACATTTTAGTAAGCCCACAGACACTCTGAACGCACCACGCTGTCCTGTGTGTGCTTTCTGCAGTTGGGGTACAGGGTCCGTAGCTACAGCCAGATAACCAAGGACAGACTCAAGAAGACTGGCAGGGTAAGAAGCTGTCCAAGGGGTTGGGGCTACTGTGCGCACCTTTAATCTCTCCAGCTCGAGCCCGTTTGTAAAGTCCCTTCACATCCCGGCTCTCGCAGATATTGAGAGGCGCGTCTACAAAGATCTCAAAGAACGGGAGTCCTGCTAGTTCGTGGATTTTGCGGGCATTCTCGCGATCCTGAAACAGAACATGATTAAAACTGTGAAAAGAGAGCCAGGAGTGGAGGGGCATGCTCATGGTCCCAGCGTTAGGGGAGAAGAAGCAGAAGGATCAAGAGGTTCAAGAATAGACTTGGATATGAAATGAGTCAAGCCTGGGCTACAGGAAACCCCCTCCCCTTCCCCGCAAAAGCAAGCAGTGGGATATGGGGGGGCACAGGCACAACTTTAATCCCAGCACTTGGGAGACAGAGGCAAGAGAATTAGAAAGGAGTCTAGCTGGACTGGGAAGGAACCAGCATAGGACCAAACTAGTCCCTCTGAATGGGGTTGACAGTTACATGGCTGGGGCAGACTGTGGGGCCACTGGCAGTGGCACCAGGATTTATCCCTATTGCATGTACTGACTTTTTGGGAAACGCTTCTGTTTGGATAGATACCTTGCTCAGCCTAGATATAGTAGGGCCTTACCCTCTTTGAGGATGAGATGGGGGTGGGGTAGGAGGGTGTGTGGAGGGAGGAGGGGAGAGAGTGGGAACTTGGATTGGTATTTTTTTTTCTTTTAAAAATCTAATGATTTTTAAAATCATTAGGTTGAGAAAAAAAAAAAGAATTAGAAAGGAAGCTAGCCTGGGGATACATGTAGCAAAATAACTGAGGTTGGGAGTTTGGGGGCTGAATTAGCCCGATCCTTGCTCTTTCTTGCATGAAATGCAGCTCATCAGATGCCAGCAGGTGCTGACAACTCTTGGGTTCCAAAGCCTCCAAAGTCATGAGCCAAATAAACCTCTAGTCTTCGTGAATTCATCAGGTCTGGTATTTTATTATGAGAGAAAACGGATTAGGACAAAGGAAGAGAATTTTCAGTGGAAAACACAGTGTACTGTTGGATTTAATAATCTCAGGTAAAATGAGATATGTGCCCGGCGGAGTCCTTTCAGAAAGCCCAGAATTTAACGCTCTGGTAAACACATTGAAGAACTTCCCGCAGAAGCTATAGAACACAGCTCCCTCTTAGCAGGGCTGCCATTCTTAACACAGGAAAGCTTTGCTAGAAACTTCCAGCTTTAGACCGGAGCAGGGACACCCTGACCAGGGTTGTCCCCACTAAGTCCACAAAAGCCGGTGCTTTGAACTCGGCTGCCCTGTTTGGGCCAGTAAACATTCTTGTTCAGACAACTGAAATAACAGGCCATGGAGGTCTTGCTCAACTCTTTAACTCTGACCACACGTCTCTGGTGACTGTCATCCGTAAAGGCTTTCTGTCAACTGGGGCACTCACTGGTTTCTGGCAATGAGGCAACTCTCTTGACGTAACCAATAGCAAATAGAGGGGTGCGGTCACGTGAGGAGAGGAGGCAAGGCTGGGAAAGTGAAAGCCAGATTTCCCCAGCTCGGCCAGCCCAGCGCCACAGCGGGGTAGCAGGGAGTGGAGGGAGCGAGGGAGGAGAGGGCGTGCCGCCTTGCCTCTCGCTCTGGGTCAAATCCTTTACCTTTGTGAACGGGGAAATGAAGCTGGTGATGCAGATCAGGCCTGCGTCAGCAAAGAGCTTGGCCACCTCCGCAATCCGGCGGATGTTCTCTTCGCGGTCTCCGGGAGAGAATCCCAGGTTCTTGTTGAGGCCATGACGGACATTGTCCCCATCCAGGGAGTAACACGGGATGGCGTGGGAGACAAGGTACTCTTCCAAAGCGAAACTGATGGTTGTTTTCCCAGCGCCCGAGAGACCTGTTCAGAGCAGGCAACGTATACATAAGATGAAAAATGATCACCTAGGGAATGGAGGCACAACCTGTAATCCCTGTGTTTGTGAGGTGCGGATCGGAGAATCAGGAGTTCAAGGCTGCTTGTCTCAATAAGCCAAAGTCCCTCAAAAGATGAAAAACCATGAGATTATTTGGCACCTTTATTCACAACTAAACTCTTAATAATACTCAAGTTTTAAGCAAAAATCATTAAAACCAGAAAGAGTACAAAAACCCTAGGACTTGCATTTATTTTGAATTCTGAAAGTTTTTCAGAGCAACCGGGGTTTGTAAGTAGGGAGACCTGCGGGCATAGGCCATGTGCTGTTTTGCCTGAAGACGTTTTTAGATTAGAAAGGTGTTCTTACACATTGAGATGCCGGATGCTCTTGAGAAAGCAAAGCTGTGGTGACCAGAGACTTATCTCTTCCAGTAGCACTTAGTGGAGAGGGGACTGGTACCCAGAAGACTGGCAAGCCCACCTCCCCGTGGGTTCCACTGGATAGCCACCGGGCATTAGAATCCATTGGCTGCCCATTGGCGGCAAGAGTTTTCAAAAGTGACTGTCAAAACACAGAGGTGTTCATGCTGACCAGGGCTGAAGAGTTTCTGAGCTCTTAGGCATATGCTCACTCTGATCTAAAGACACATCATGTCCTTAGGAAAATAGAGTCAAGATGCTCAAGCAACCATACTATAAGCATGATTAGACCACTCCATAATTTTCTAGGCAAGGAGACCGTGGTGCGGGCCCAAGTGATCTTAGTGTACCCCAGAAAGCTTGCATCCTCACTTGTCCCGAAGGTCTTTGAACGTGAAGAATATTTCAAGGACACTAGGCTGCCACTGCACAGAACTCAATGTGGAAATGGAAAAACCGGGAGAGAAAGAGGGGGAAAAAACAAGGCAAGGAGACAAGAAAACACAGAGAAGGCACCCGGGGGAAAGGAGGGTGCAGAAAATGTCGCAGAGATCCTGGGACAAAGTTCAGGGGAAAGGAAACTTAAGAGGGGAGGGAGAGAAGGAATCCACAAGAGGTAAATGAGTACCCCCTCCCCCAGGTTTGCAGTCCCTTTTTAAAGTCACACTCTTGACTGACAGGGGAGCGTTGAAGAAATGGTGTTCTGGTACTCTCCAGAATCTCTGCGGTTTCTTTTGACTAGATCTCAATGATAGGAATTGATAGATCTCAATTCCTCTTGAAATTCATGTCAGCTTGTAGGTAACAAAAAGCAGGAACCTTGACTCGCTGATATGTTTTCTTGTATCACAATAATGAAATGAAATATCCTCCCATTTCCTCAGCTGTCGGAGAGCAAAGGCCTCCCTTCAATCCCGGCCGCCATGTGCCCAGGCCCTTGAGTGTGTACTGTACCACACTGGAGAGCTGCCGCCCTAGCAAGGGGCGAGCACTGGGTTGAGCCTATTGATGCTTTCTTTCACCTAGCGCCACCTATAATGCCCATGCATCAGCCCTCTACAGACCAGGAGATCAGGGCTCAGAGAGGTTAAATGACCTGTGCAAAGTCACATTGCTGATGTGGGTGGACTGGAGTGGTTGGTTTCTTTTGTTCTACAAGGCCAATCTTGAACCTCTGAAGCACAGAGAAGAAAAGTCAGAGGAAATAAATCCTTTACATTTCCACCCATGCTACCTACTAGTTCCGCCCCCCCTTCAAAGGGGTGCACATTAGAGAACATGAACGTCATGTGTCTTTCTCAACACGGAAGTGAGCTTCCCCAGTAAACACCCAGGGAAGGTAAGTGGGCAGCCAGTGAGGAGCCTTGGGAATACATCTGCTACTACGAACTGCATCTCACAGCGCGAGCTAGGGGAACCCACTGCGGGCAGAGCAATAGGCAAGCCCATCGCACTGGCACTTGGGGCTCCATGCCCATTGTCTGACTTGACATTAGAGGACGGTTGAGGTTGTTTTGATGCAAATCCCAGCTGCAGAGGAAACCAGGAAACCACCGGCACCAGGAAAAATTCAAGAATAGCAAGGAAACAAAACCAAATAAACCCGGGTGTGTTTCACAGGGGAATCGTGAATTCTGGGTCAGCCTGGGCTTTGCCGTGAGACCCTGTCTCACTAACCGAAAACAGTGCAAGCAAGCAGTAGCAAATAGAAATCGTCAGGAGAAAGCCAGGCAGGCCTCCAGCTCCGTGTTCTTCCGAGCTACTGCTAGGGTTGACCTTTGCCTGTCCGTGTGAGCAGAAAATTACACGTGTGTCTCTCTACATGTGTTTGTCTCACAGTCCAAATAAGCATGCTGTTGTTTCTGGGAGCTTTCCTTTACAGAAAACCTGTTTACGTGGTGAACCTGGGTTTCCCTTTCTGAAGCCTGGCTGTCTCATCTGTCTATCTCGGGTAAGAACTCAGACAGGGGGTGGCAGGAGTTAAGGCCTAAGTTTGTCACTAACCTCTAGCTTTGGAACATGTGGATGGAAAAAGACAAGAAAGGGGACATTCACTGGGTCATCTCCATGACAGCGAGTTGTTTCTACAGGCAGAAGACAACCCTTAGCCGAGGTAAATTTCTAAGGGTCCTTCTCACACAGATCCTGTTTGTCAATGGAATAGTCCCCCAGAATGTCAAGACATCAGAGAACTAGCTCTAAACATCCGTAACCCGACAGACTGCCAAATATTCACTGTGGAAGTAGGAAAAGCCCTTTTATCGTGGCAGGAAATGCGTGTAGGGGCGACTGTGAGCAGTTCCTTAGGGTCGGAAGAAGGAGTCACGGTCCACTTGTCTATCTTGTGCTGCCAAAGGATGGTAACTGGTAACTGGTAACTCCCCACAGCCCACCAGACTCCGGTGCTCTGGATAGGAGAGCGATGACTGACAGCCCGGCATCTACACAGCTCTTCACTCCCTTTAGGTCACAAAAACACCTACTAGGTGTGACACGTCACACTGTGCTCCTTGAAATCATGTCACACATCGATTTTTTTTTCTTAAAAAAGGTACCCGGAAAAATGTGTGTGAGTGTGTGTATGTGCATGTGGTGTGCGTGTGTGTGTGTGTGTGGTATATATGTGGTGTGTGTGGTGTGTGTGTGTGTCTGTATCTGTGTGTGTACCTACCTGTTAGCCACACGGTGCATCCTCGGAATCCTCCCTTGGTGCCAACCACCTGTCCTCTTTTGTTCCTGCTCACATGATGGGCCTGGTAGACCACGTTGGTGGATTTCTGCTGGTCCTACAAAAGAAGATTAGATTGAACATAATACTTGATTAATAATTATTAATTAATTATAATATTATTATTTAATGCATATCCTTTACATGGAGCATATGTATTCATTTTAACTTTAAATTGCCAAGTTGAGGTATATAACAATTTCTATGAAAAAGTCCCGCCCTCATCCTCCCACTGTTTTAACTTTTTTTTCATTCCACTCATTTATCTATATATAAGCCAAGAGAATTTTTTCCCCACAGAATAATTTTGAATTAATAAAGTAATATCACATTGACTCATAGAATACAATCTGCTACATAACTAATAGAACTGCTAGAACTGGTAAATAGAGTAGCAGTCATTTATTGTACTAGTTTAGAGACAAACTCTGCTTTTAGAACTACCTTCACGCTATTTTCAGAGTACTCAAGTTAGACAATGACTGTGTCATAGCTCTGATTCCATGGTGTTAAAATTGGGTACTATCATAGGAGGTAGAGGGCAGTTAAAATTTGGAACCTACTGCAGGGGGCAGAGGGCAGTTAAAATTGGGAACCCACTACAGAGGGCAGAGGGCAGTTAAAATTGGGAACATACTACACAAAAGCACAATTTGGGGTGGAGGGCAGTTAAAATTGGGTACTTTTTACAGGAGGCGGAGGGAAATGTCTGCTTCTATAAATGCATGTTCTCCCCACATCCAGTGGACTTCAACACAGAACAACCAAATGCTTCTGCAGTAAGGTTAATTCTCGTGAGGGCTGTTTGACCCATCCTGACTCTGGTCAAAGCCAAGGCCGGATGTGGTAGCTCACATCTCTTATCCCTGTACTTGGGAGGCTGAGGCAGGAGGATTGCCTGGAATCCGAGGCCAGCCTGGGCTGCAGAATGAGTTTTCCATCACCCTGTGAAATATTGTAAAAAGAAAAGAAAGCAAACCACCATGGCTCCTCTCTACCTAGCCGGCAGTGAGCTGGTAAGAGTTTAGCTTTTAAGCACAGTGGCCACTGCCTCCAAAGAACTAAACTCTGCTCCTTCTACTTTCCTAGGGTCAGCTTGTGAACAATGTAACCTCTCAAGTCCCCAAGAGAAATTCAAATAAAACAGTTATGGGGCA
The DNA here is from genome assembly GCF_014885135.2 of Alexandromys fortis. Classification (NCBI taxonomy): domain Eukaryota; kingdom Metazoa; phylum Chordata; class Mammalia; order Rodentia; family Cricetidae; genus Alexandromys; species Alexandromys fortis. Next base: position 16,681,479 of record NW_026067895.1, on the reverse strand, counting down.
TGGAGGCCAATTCACACAGACACACCTGCGTTTGTATCATAGTAACATCAGCCTAGCTGGGCAACAGACTAGGAGGCCTTCATATAAATTCTGGCCGGAAGGTAAAATGTCTAACGGATAGTAAAAGGTTAAAGGATACAGTAAGCACAATTTGGGGTGGACATTTACACAATATAATCTGTTATTCAGGAGAGAAAGAAACTATAGACAAGTCAACAGATTTATGACTACCCATATTTTTCTGTGATCAGTAATTTCTGAATTGTAAAAATTTCTCCTTCCTTCCTTCCTTCCTTCCTTCCTTCCTTCCTTCCTTTCTTTCTTTTTCTTTCTTTCTTTCTCCTTCCTTCCTTTCTTTTTCTTTCTTTCTGTCCCTGTCTCTTTCTTTGTGTCTCTCTCATGTCTCTTTTTGTGTGTCTGTCTCTCTCTGCCTCTCCCTCTCCCTCTGTCTATCTTTCAGTGTGTGTATGTGTGTATGTGAGTGTGTGAATGTGTGTGTGTTGTGTGCATGGGTGAAAGCCGGAGATCAGTGTTGGGTATCTTCTTATCATTCTCCGTCCCTCTCTTATTTTTTGAGATAAGAGCTCCCATTGAGCTTGGAGCTCAGGAGTCAGAAAACCCTGTCTCAAAAACAAAACAAAACAAAAAACAGAAGTATGGGTTAAGCTGTAAGAGCTAGATAGTAATAAGCCTAAACTACTGTTATTGGCTGAGCACTTATAATTAATAGGGAGCCAGCAGTTCCTATGCAAAACTCTGCCTACAGATTGTTTTCCTCTAGCAAGTGTCAATAAGCAATAGCCCCTCAGTTAGGGGTTGGGCCCTACTAGCCTTTCTTCCTACTGCCCCAATCTTGACTGTCTTCATTTTATGCAGGTAACAAGAGCTGCCGTGAATTCATGAGTGCAATAGCTGTGTCCAGAAGACATTCTCTTCCCTCCAAACTCTCCAGATTTTCCATTCTTTCTGTCTCCTTTTCAGTAATGTTCCCTGAGCTTTGGCAAAGGGCACCCAGCTTTCCATGTTTCTGCTGGGGATTCCAATGCTGGTCCTCAAATTTGCACGCCAAACACTTTACCCACTGAGTCATTTTTTTTTCCTGTTTCTCTATGAGCTAATGTACATTTATACCCGCTAGACTAAAGAAAGCATCAACATTCTTTGAACAAGTCCTAGCAGCTCGTAGAAAACTCTGGGCTACATGGGTTGGGGAACAGAGCAAGTCAGTCCATCTCTTTTCCATATCTCCTTTAGACACTAAAAACTCAAGGGGGCTCTAGCTAGAGCTGTCTGCGGGTTGACGCGGGCAGGGAAGCGCGTATGTTCTGTCAGTGCCAAAAAGCCATCCATATGTGGGTGCTGCTGGCTAGTATTCACTGTAGACCCCCATGAGAGGCCACGCTCATTGGATTAGAATCAGTCCCTGCAAAAACTAGAGGGAAGCAGGAACCTCTAAGACACTTGGAGGGATCAGGAATGGCAGGACACCCCAAGGGGAGCCAGCCTGCTAGTACGGCAGAGCCCCCTTCCGTGGGGCAATTGTCAGAAACAAGCATAACAATGTGTCTGAGGGGTCCAAGAAGAATGTGGCCCAAGGTCCACAGTGAGAGAGGATATCAGCCAGGTTAACTACCTAAGTCTTCAAAAGTGGATATTCTGATGCCCTATCAGACAAATCTAGTCAGAACCCGGAGGCGGTAAACACTCTCAGCGTACTAGATGGGGTTGCACTAGAGGGCCTATTGGTCCCTTTATAATTCAGGGAGAGCATTTGCATCTCCTTACTCCATCTTAATTCCATCCATAATGCTATGTCATTAAACTAAGATGACCGCGTCTAAATTATCAGGACTAAAAGACAGTTAGTTCTTCTATTCCTTCATTGGTTCTTTCAGTAAGTGTTTACTCAGTTCCTACTCTGTGCTAGGACAATCCTAGGCGCCAAGTCTGTGAAATCCTTCGCATCATTTTGGGTAGAAAGACAGGTAAGAAAATGAAGCATTTCCATTCTCCTAAGGAGAGAAGAGAGCCCACACATACACACACACATGCCACCCCCAGTGTGCATACATATAATGTATACTATTATAAAGGTATATAAAAGAGAATCTGCAAGTAGATAAGAAAAAGAACCCAGTATTAAAACGGTACCAGTGGTTTGAAGAATCACATTACAGATTCATCATGAAGTGTGCAAATTCAAGTTACCAAAACAAGATACCAATGCCATCTAATGGCAGCTAAGGTATACCTCCTATATTAGTTGTGTGTGTGTGTGTGTGTGTAAGGAACAACTGCTTTAAAAATTGTTTACCCACACTATGGCCTTTTATTCAAGAGAAATGTAGACATGCATCCTCAAAAAGACTTCGGCATGAATATTCTTAACAACTATATTTGTCTAAAACTGAAATAATTGCCATCAGTTTAAACCAAAATAAGAAAAGGTGCATGTCCCTGAAATAAAAGCAAAGCTCAAAACTGTAGAAGGGTTACAAAATGGGACACTATTCAGAAAACAAAATGAATGGATGCTGATATGGGAAACATGGATGGGATGAATGGGAGGCCGTCTGTCAACTCCAGGAAGGCAATGGAAAAAATGTCTGTGTGATCCCATTTATAGGAAGTCCCAAAATAGGAGCAACAAAGCAACCAGTGTGCACGAATCCCAAAGTTTACTTTGTCTCTTTCTGGCTGTGTTTTTTCTGCACGTGTGCAGAAACCCAGAATAAACTCAGGCTCTGTTAATCTTCTGTGAGTACTTTGACACCCCCCAAAGTTTGTCACTTAAAACAAGTTAAACAATCTTCCAGCAGGAGCTGCACTAACGTGGTCACTATGGTTACTTATTTACTGCCCTTGTTTATTTAACTAACGGTGGTGGAACTTGAAATCAGGGCCTCACACATGCTAGCTAAGAACCCTGCAATCCAGCCGATATTTCCAGTCCTTTGGAAAGTTTGAAGCTTGCTGAGCAGTCTGAGGTGGCTTAGAATTTGTTATTCTCTTCCCAGGTAGCTGGGATTACCGGCATGTGCCACCATCACACACCTGGCTTTTGAAAGTTTCATCCTTAAAAACAAAAACAAAAAACAAAAACAAAAAAACCAAATTTCATAGGGCCACTATACATAGCTCCTCCCCACCCCCACAGCCTCAGTGCTGAGCTAGGTTGAGCAGCACAGGCCCAAGAAGGCACAGGCTTTGCTGGAGCTGGTTCCCATCTGACAGGCTCCAGGCCAGCCCTGTGACCCTTGCCGTTCCATTGGTCACACCTGGGTGATGAAAGGGCCCTGGACAGACAATCGCCTCAGCCAGTATACTTTCTTCAGGGAGAAATTCACACATCATATTGGGGGTAGGGATAATTCTCCACCCTAGAACATCTTAATTCTTCTGTAGGAATGTCTCATGCAGATCTTCCACGCTTGGGTTTTAAACATTCCCAAACACTCACTAGCACTGCAAATCACGCTTCTGCTCTCTTTTCCCTCTCAGAACTCTGGCTCAACATAAACCTTGCGGCATTTGTGTTAGAGTAAGCCGAAACAGACATCCTTGTCTGCTTTGGCCTTCACTCATCCTTTCTAGATTATTTTGGTACCTTACAACTCCGATTTATATTCCAGTCCAAATCGGTCAGATCTGCCAAAGCCTGTGCTACCTTGTAAAGATCTCATCTGACCATGTGACATAGCAGAGCCACTGAAGTTCCCCAACGGTCCTGAGGCTGCTGATGAATCAACTTCCCTTTCAACTATTTGTGCGCATGTGAAGTTGCTGGACTCAGAGAACTGGGCAACAGAAGTCAATCACTCATCTCATTCACTCATGCTTGGGCTTTGTCTATTGTGGCAGTTCTCAACCCGTGGGTCGCAACTCCTTTGGCAAAGCCCTGTCTCCAAAAATATTTACATTGGGCTGGAGAAATGGCTCAGTGGTTAAGAGCACTGCCTGCTCTTCCAGAGGTCCTGAGTTCAATTCCCGGCAACCACATGGTGGCTCACAACCATCTGTAAAGAGGTCTGGTGCCCTCTTCTGGCCAGCAGACATGCACACAGACAGAATATTGTATACATAATAAATAAATAAATATTTAAAAAAATATTTACATTATGATTCATACCAGGAGCAAAATTATAGTTGTGAAGTAGCAATGAAAATAATTTTATGGCCGGGGGGGGGGGGTCACCACAACACGAGGAAGTGCGTTAAAGGATCGAAGCGTCAGGAAGGTTGCACCACGGAGACAATAGAATCTATTGTTTCCCAGCCCCCCATGTTTGTAGGAAACTCAGCGGTGATAACCAAGTGTTCCTAATGATTCATTTGAGCCAGTCTATCAGGGGCTGACTTCCCCCCCAGCACCTCCGGTTTTACAGCCTTCGTCTCAGGGAGACATGGGTAATTGCCTTACTCAGTTTCTGTTTTCACAGCACTCGGAGCCCATCTGCCAGTCTGCAGCCATCTGACCGCTCCACAAGGAAGGCAGTGAGAGGCTCTGTCCTAGTCCGGTGTTTCAGATGCTGCAGGCTTTCCTCCTAATCACCACAGGTTCCTGGACTGGGCCATTACTTAGGCAACCAGCTGTGTACCTAGTCATGGGTTTTCCCTCCGTCTGTATTAAAGTCAGAGCTGAGGAGCACCTACTATCATTTCTACCAGTCTCTGTCTCCTCAGTATCTAATTCTTTCCATGGAGCCCAAGCTTCAGGATCCCAGAAAAGGCCCTTTAGTACAGATAATATTTGATTTCTGTTGTTTACAAACCACCCAACCTCTTCTTTATCGCAGGACTTCCTTCATCCTGCTTTCTACGGAACTTTCAAAGGACGCTCAATGATCTCACCTGTTCCCAAGACTTTGTCTACCACCAGGATGCTAGAAATCCAAAATCTGTATCTTTAGATACCCAAATCCCTCGTATGATGATCCTCTCCACCGAAAGAGCGCTATCAAGATGGAATTCATCCTCTTGCCTTGGCCCCTCACCCACTTCCGGTCTTCTTCTCGCCTTGGCGATAACTCACACCGCTGCCTGTCATCTGAGGACTCATCCTCACACGCTTCGCTCTACTTGCAAAAGGTGTCAACTTCTCTCGAATTCCTCTCACCAAATTCAGTCAGTTATTCTCAGCCCACCATGCCCCCTATTAGCCGGTTTTCCCCGGAGCCTTCCTGACATCTTTCAAGGGGGATTCTGCGTCTGTCTCTAATCAGTACCTTTCCGGGCAAAGTAAGTTTCCCTTGCTTCAAATCCTACAGTAGACCATGCAGCCTTCAGGGTAATGTCTGTGGACTTCGCGTTAGACGCAAGCCACCGCTTTCAGCCTCTCCCATTGTCCCGCTCCTAGGTCTGTTTGTTTTATTAAGCACCCAGGCTTATATCAAACTGGTACTAATCCTACTTCAGCCTCCCAGTACTGGGTTATGGGTATGGCACCGTGCTAAGCCCTTCTGTTGACAATCACATGAACCCCATTCTTTTTTCTAGAACAGGATATTCCCTCTGAAGCTTCTAAACCTTGGCCAGAATTCTCCTTGCTCCGAAAGCCCTCTTTCTCAGCTCATTTGTTTACTCTTTTACTAAGTAAACATGCGGGCTTACAAGTTGCAGCCAGGCTTAGGTTACCCTTCCCACCCACAGACTCCTCTTACCCTAGGGGGATCCTGTTTGGCCTCATAGTTGATTTCTCTACCTTACCTAGTCTCGACTTGTGGAGAATACAGATTCCTAGGGCCCTCACTAAGAAATTCTAACTCAGCTGGTGAGAAGTAAAATCCAATGACTGCAGGAGGGTCATTGGACCCTAAACGACAGTGTCAACGACAAAATGTCTCAGACAATCTCACTGCTCCGGCAGCTCTAGGAAAGGCTAGCAAAGAACTGTGGCTTTGAGCTTCAGAAAGGAGCCCAGACACTTGTCCCCTCAGAACACCTCTGTATTTTTCCATCATACCAGTGGTAAAGACTCAGCAAATACTGTAGAGTCTATAGTGACTGAAAACACCAAACACCTAGTTAAAGTTGCCAATTAAAAAAAAAAAACAAAAAAACAACAATATAATATGTTCACTGTGCTCTTCGGACATACTTGACTCTAATAAAACTGTTAATCTATCTGGAACTTAAATTTATCTAGACATTCCTGTATCTTATCAGCATCTCAGTAAGGGTTAAGCTCTCAGAGAATAAGGCCCGGTCTTGCAGTGTATCACAAACACACAGCATCTGAACACTGTAGATGTTTCCTCTCTGCCTTGGTCACCTGTGTTCTTCTGTCACTGAGAAAATCCTCTCTTTAGGAACTTATTTCAAAGGAATGTCTTTCTCCTCAGATGTTCATTTGTTCTTGGTTCCAATCTTTTCAGTGCTAAAAAAAAAAAAAAAAAAAAAAAAACAAAAAACAAAACCCAAAGCACCAGCACTGTGGGAGAGCAATCTATCTGGTCCTTAGAGCTCACTCTTCTACAGTTCATTTGGAAACTGCAGACATATCTCTTTCGGAGTCTGGATGCAAGATATCTGATGTTGAGCATATTCAGCTTCTATACACGGCCTGAAAATTAGCTGCGGACTGGCTGGCTGGCCAGGAGGGGAATGAATGGGCTGTGGAATCTGGGAAGGTGTGAGCTGGGTGTGAATGGGACTGCAGGAAAGAGAATGCAACCTTACTCTGCAGAACCACGGAGCTCAGACTCTCTACCAAGGCAGCCTCCCCCTCTACCAGCCAATGAGTAAAGGTTCCCCCACCCCCATGCTGCTTTTGGAAATCTGCCATGCCCCTTCTGGCTGGCACAACTCACAGATTCTAGAGTCGGGAGGAGTGTGTGAAAGGCAAGAACAACGTTCTACAGAGGGTGGCCTGCACATTTTTAATAGACTGCTCGGAGAAAAGCAATCTGTACATGTATATCCAATCAGCTGTGCCATTAATTTTTCCCCACCATCTAGACTGGAAAGTCTCAACAATTACTCCGTATTTTTCTAGATGAGGAAGCAAGGACCAGGAAGCCTTCTGGGCTAGCAAGCATGTCGCTTCTGACAGGAGGAGGCATTGGGGCTGTCTCATGCACTCTTGCCATAGCACCAAGCCAATGGGACAGGAGTAAGACCGGCACACTTCTGGTCTGTCCCGAAATGTTCGGAAATGCCCAGGGAACGATGCATGAGCAGAGGGCCTCATAGCAGACAGCAAAGGTAATAGAGAATGGTGACGCCTTCCTACCCCTTCATTTCTATCCCAGAGACTTCTTGGCACTTGCTGTGTTACCCGTAGTACCTGCCTGAATGTGTCTCCGGGTCCACTGGCAAGGAACACGCTTTTGTGAAGAATTTATAAATAAAGCTAAGCACAACAAATTATGGCTCGGCATTTCTTTCCCCGTAAACATTAAAATGAAAGCACTACACATGTGTCAAGGGGATTCCTCAATCAAGAAAGCAAAAGCGAAACAAAGCAAAATGTCTTTAGATTTCTTCACTCTCGGTGTGGTAAAAAATGGAACCAACATAGAGGAAGCCAAAAGATGCCACAGCCTAAAGACAAGCCAACCTCCGGTCAGGAGCCAATTCAACTTTTACATATGGTTTGGAAATGGGAAGCCATGCCCGAGCCTGCAAAGGATTTCTCGGGATTCAGATGTACTAGTTAAACATATGGGGACATTGGGAGCCCTTCCCCAAACAGAAAACCTGACTCTGGGACAAAGCTTTAGTGCCAAGGCTAGAGACGAGACTGTGGTAGCCAGATTTATCTCTCATTCAGCTCCCAAATCCTCACACTTGAATCCTTGACACAGATCGGAGGGAGAAATTGGAGCATGGTGGCTCATGCCTGTAAGCTTAACACCCAGGAGGCTGAGACTGAAAGGTTGCTATGGGTTTGAGGCCAATTTGGTTTACAGCGTGAGACTTGGATTTGGATCTTTCCAAAATGAACCTCCCAAATCAGTACAAAGAAACAGACAAGAAGGATGGAATAACAACAGCAAGAAGCCAACTGTCAATCAACAGGAAGCGGAGGAAATAAATCATGGTGTCTATACAATGCACAACAGTGAAAATAGACAAGAGACATAACTGTTAAGGACAGATCTTTCAAGTGCGTTGCTACAAGACGACAGTCACAGAACACTGTAAGACGCCATTTATCCACACCTACACAGCAATGACAATAAACAAGGGACAGAACTGTTAAGGACGGATCTCACAGATATGCCACTCACTACAAGAGGATAGTCACAGGGAGATTCTGTTTATCTTCACCCCATAAACAGGCTAAGCAAATAATCCGTAGAATTCCAACCGCGGCAGACTCCTCAGTACTTGACTATTGTGAGCAAGTCACACTATGTGAATGAGACCTGTTATGGGCACATGACAGCGCTCCCTGGGGACTCTGAAGCAGTCTTATGAAGTGAGATTCCTAACTTGGAAAATGTGGCTTCCCTTTGAGACTACAGCTGAACTGATAGCATGGTGTATTGTCTACTTAAGCCACACATTTTATCACTGCATTCATATATGCAGACAGGAGGGAACTTTTTACAGTGATTATTCTCCTAGTCCACTAATTTAGCTCCTGTTAGCCCAGGGCTCTGGCTTCAGTCTTCATTGATCATGCAATCAAATCATTGGACAAATCTATTCTGCTGCATTTTGTTGACGGGTGCTGATACAATAGAGCTGTAAATAGATCAAAAAGGCTGTGTGGGCTACAGGTCAACTTTACCCTTCCCTCTAGTACCTAATAGACAAAAGCTGTTGCGTCTGAATGAATGGAAGGAGCTTGAAATGGCTTGTCATGACACCCTGGGTTTAAACCTTCACAAACCCACATCAAAGGCAAAACAAGTGCAATCCTGCAGGCGCAGGGAGCAGCCACCTTGCTCTCTCCTGTAAATTCGTACTCCAGTTCAGTGGCAGGAGCCTGGTGACAAAGTATAGTCCCTTGCACTTATAGCGAGACCACAGTATCAGAACATAGTCGTGGGCTCCGGTGGGTCTGGGTCTCGATCACATATGAGCAGCTACACACCTTGAACCACTCAGCCCTATTCCTCAGAGCCCACAGAGGAAACACAAAGGATACTGAGGAGCCCTGAGCCTCTGCTTTCAATGCTGCACGGAGAGGAGAGGCCTCCAGACACTGGCTTTAGCGGCTCAGCTCTGCTTCAGAAACTCTCAAACTGCCCGTGATTTCCTACATGCGCTTTTTTTTTTTTTTTTTTTTTTTGCCAGTCATAAAGAGAAACATCGTCACCACCCTAACCTCTAAAGTCCACACATCTATGTCTTCATTTATCTCTGTTCTGTAATGGATAAGGCATTTATTGATAGAAATATAAACCTGAATTTTGTTGAGTGGACAAGATAAAGGTAACACGTGAAAAGCATGAGACATTTATACTAACCCCGATTATTTACATAGACGTCAAGTTTTTCCTGAATGCTTGATTAGATATACATGTCATGAACACAGCAGATATAAGCTGGATAACCAAAGCCTGAAGGTTAAAATTCTATGCCAATTCTAGGTGAAGCAGGGTAGTTGGTGGCTGACTGGTATGAAATAAAGCTTTATCAGCAGCCAGAAACTTTAGAGCCAGCCCTCCCAACAGTTCCTACAGAAACTGTAGGACCATGAAGGCCCTACATTTTGAATGGCCATGAAGGACCACTTTAATTTTAAACTAAAATACAATGGGTTAGATGACTAAGATTTCAGTTTATAATTTAAATAAAAACTAACCACAGAAAATAGAGATGAGTTACACCAGCGCCTCACAGATCACTCTCTTCAGACTTTTCCCTGTGACGTTCCTGTGTTTTCTTGGCATGGAAATCAGCTGGCTTTGTCAGCCATTTAACCGTGCTCCAGAACCCTTGGTGTACTCCCCTCGTGACAGCTCCATACCGGAACAACCCAAATGTCTATCAGTTTGTAAATAGGCAAAAAAAAAAAAATTAAGTCTGACTATGCAGCTGGATCCTACTCCACCATAAGAAGGAGTGAGATGCTGTCACCCGGCTCTCTGTGATGAGCTAACGCGCTAAGGCAGACACAGAAACCACGTACTCTATCATTCCACACTAACGGGAAAGGACAATATCTGGAGATGGAAACATTGGCACTTTCCTGGGTCTTAGGGCAGGAATGGGAACAATTGCACAAGGGTCTGGGGACGTGTTGTATGACAGGCAGGCTCTGAAACCGAGGCAGTGGCCGTGCAACTCTGTGACTTTTCTAGCAGTCTTTGAACTTTTTCGTTAAAATGGAGTGAGCGTTATACCCTCTGAAGCTGTCTTTAAGAAAAGTCCCTTTGGTGCTGGGGAAAGAACTCCACTGGCAAACTGATTGCTGTACAAACACAAGGATCCAAGCTTGGATCCCCAGAACCTTCATAAAATGTCGCTTGTGGCAATACCTGTAAGGCTACTAGGTAGAGGCCAGACTGTCAGATCCTTGCTGGCTAGTTAGTGGAGCCAAGTGGGTGAACTTCAGGTTCAGTAATAGACTCAGCCTCAAACACTCAGTGCAGAGCAACTGAGGAAGACACTGGATGTGATCTCACTTTACATACATGTAAGACCACATGCACATGCATGAACATGTACACAAATGCATTGTACACACAAGTGTTGACTGTCATCTTAGGGGCTGGAAAAATGTCTCAGTAGGTAAAGTTCTTGCTATGCAAATCCAAGTCTTCTTGGGAAGACCCCAGTTTTTTTTTTTTCTCATGTAAAAGAACTCAGACATAGTGGCACATGCCTGTCGGTCCACTGCTGGGGAGACAGAGGCAGGAGCATCTCCAGGGCTTACTGGCCAGCCAGTTTATCCAAATCAGTATTCTCCAGGTTCAGGGAGAGACCCTGTCTCACATGTAGCCTTGATATGCACATGTACACACATATAGACACACAGACATGGACCCACTACACACACGGTCACATGCATGTGGGTGAGAGAGGCCCTTTCATTCTTTGATAAAGTCTGAGAGACTCTCTTCAAAATTCTTATAATCATCCGAAACTCTGAAATCCTGACTCTGCCTGAGATCATACACAACAGTTCATTTTCCTTTGAGCACTCTGTCTCACCATTACGACTCTTCTCCCTGGAAAACCTTCTGTTTTGGTACAGGGCTCTCGTGAGAATGACCCACGCTAGCCTCCGTCTGAGAATATCCCATCCTCTGCCTCCCAAGTGTTGGGATTAGAGGTGTGCATCACCGTGCTCGGTTGTCTGGTAATCGCTTTCGTTTCTGTGTAAGCATGAGTTCAAGAATTTCAAAGCCAGGTCTAGATTTCACAGTGCCCACGAGCATACAAGTTAGGTTCCAGGAAATACACAGGTAAAGGAGTAGAAAAACAGCAACGTGATGGAAAACTCCACTGCCTTGTGTCTTCATCTCAGCACCGGTTATGTTTGTGCCTGGCCATTCTAGCTTGTGTTGTAGGATAGTTAGAAGCAACCTCTTCCTTAGCCCGTTTGGGAAGATTATAAGGTCCAAACATTAGCATGCCCGCCCCCCCCCCCCCAACATGGGATGAAATCAGTCCAGCTGAGAACCAGGACTTGGAATGGACAGATTCTGACCACCCACAAGCAATATGTGTGATATAGCTGGATAGGTACAGCACGAGGCAAAAGGAGACATACATAGAAGAGTCTGCACAGTTGAATTCTGTTTAGGAGAGTTCAAAAAACGGTCATGCTGATCTGGAGGGAGGCACCAGGGAGCTAGGAAGCACTGTATTTCCCCATGTGGATGCTGGTTAGACAAGCATGCTCACTTCATGAAAATTTAGTGAGCAGTATACTTAAAGTTTACATATTTTATTCATGCATATTATTTTTAAATAAAAAGTCATAAAATCTGGGTCATTGGTGCTACAAAATCTGGGCATTTCAAGGTGACGCAGGAGGGACCTAACACCTTCTTAACAGGGTGCCAATTCATCCTTTTTTAGACCCACCATGGCTCCTACCGGTCTCTCCAAACTGTGGAACAGAAACCCCCCTGTATTCCACCCATGAATGAAAGCTTGTTCTGGCCACACACTTCGTTAGCCAGGTGCCAAAGCCAAGACTGAGCCTCCAACTGCAGTTTTCAGTTCAGACTCGCAGAGCACAGCACAGCCCTCGAATGGATTTGAGTGCGACACTGAGCGAGACGGAGAACAAACATGGGAGACACACTCCAGCGAGAGAGAATAGAATGGTGCCACTCCGCAAACCTGGGAGCCTAAAAAGGCCCTTTGGGGAGTGCCAAGGTGACCTGCTGACAGCTGCAGCTGACCACGAGAGGTCAGAAGCGATCCTGCTCACTCGCTCACGCTCCTAACCTCAGTTACTTAATCTTACAATAGTGGGCCAGATAGGAAAATGGAATTTGTGACGATGGTGACCTTTGATCCCATTTGTATTAGAAACGCAAGATCCAGGGCTAATTATCTAATCGATTACAAACAAGCGCACACCCGGTACAGCTCAGCTAAGGGTCTGAGAGCGCCGAGTTCCTTTTGGCCTCTAAGCGTCCCCCACATTTACAGCCATCTCTGTGTGTGAATGTGCTTATTTACAAAGAGGAGACGGACAGATGACTCCCACAGCTTATGGTGTCTCCCCACATCTTGTGAACGGGGCTAACTGCCACTTACTCTGTCTTTTCAGGGTTCAGGTTCAGGCTGAGGTTGTATCGAGGGCTTCTCTCCTGAAATGAGTTCACTGTTTGTTTATGCAGGCATGTGAATGCCGTGTTCATCTTGCCTCCAGGGAGGCTGCGAACAAAGAAAGGACACGTGTGTAGGTGATCACAGTGCTCGACAGGCCATGAGCAACAAAGCCTAGTGTTTCTGGCCCAGAAACCCCATGTTTTCTGCTAGCATCGAGGAGACTATGGCAAGTTCATTGGAAAAGGGGTAAAAATCTCAGCTTCCTGCCTTATTCTTGCTGAGCTAATTGCTATCTGTAGACTGAGGAAAGGGAGGAGTTTGTGCCTTCAGTTATACACTGACTGGTGACCCCATCAGTTTCCAAGGGACAGTCCCAATCCAATGGTCTCAGAAATGGCCCTGGTTACACTAAGTGGATCACAGAACAAAACCAAAAGCCATGAATCTGGGAAAGAGACAGGTAAGCAATCCAGACTGATAAAGACTGGAGAAAGAGTCAGCTTACATTATAGACATGCATAAAATTGTCATAGCACAAACCTAGTTTTAAAATAATACTGAGACCTCTCAACATTTCTGACTGTATGTATACACAATCTTTATCCTGTTCTCTCCAATTTCATTATAAATACATTATACATAAAAGTTACTTACATGTATGCGTTTCTTTTTTCTTTTCTTTTTCTGTTTGGTGACAGGGTTACTCTGCTTAACTCCTGACTATCTTGGAATCCACTCTGTAGATCACGTTGGCCTCAAACTCATAGAGATCCTCCTGCCTCTGCCTCCTGAGTGCAGGGATTAAAGAAGTGTGCCACCATTGCCCGGCCTAAGTTTCTTTTTTCTTCAATTTTTTTTTTGTTTTCTTTGAAGAAATCTACAACACCACTCTCTTTGATGGAAGTAATAATACAGTTGGTTTAATTCATATCTTTGTAGATATGTTATATGGATTTATAAATGTATTTCTTTGTCCAAATTGTTACTTGAATGTAAGTATCATTTTACATTTTACTAAATAAAGTGCTTGGAGAGCTTACAGCGTTGGTATATTATCCCATCAAGTCTCTTTTAATAATTTTAAATCAACCCATACCATGCACACATTGCCACAGTGGCACAGTATAGGGTACAATCTTCCTAGTCATTGAAGTTTACCTTGTTCCCAACACTCTGTCATTATACATATACCATCAAACAATGACAACTGTAAGACAACTTATGTGCAAGGTCTTTATCAAAAAAATGAGTGCTAGAATTTGAGTTACTACCTTAAAGAACACGCACACATTAATTGAAATTTTGACAGGCTTTGGCAAATCTCTGTGGAGCCTGCACTGAGACATCGCTCTACTCTGGGCTACACAAGATCAATGCAGAAACAAATCCAGGAGGTGGTGGCTCACACCTTTGATCCCAGTACTAGGGAGCCATACACCTTTAATCCCAATGCTAAAAGGAATATAAAATGGGAGGGGAGAGAGAGGCTTAGTTTGCTTAGGCTGCTGAGTTTGCAATTGCCCAACCTTGGTAGAGGTAAGATTTCTTTAGTGGCTTGACTGCTTTGCTTTTCTGGTTTTCAAGTTGAACCCCAATATCTGTCTTCGGGTTTTTATCATTTGTGCAGCAATCATACAGAGCAGAAAACCCACCAGTAAGAATTGGTACAAGGGACTGGAAAGACAGCACAGGGATTAGAAGTAATTGTTGTTATTCCTGACGACCTGAGTTCAATTCTTGGCTCTGACCTGAAACTCCAGTTCCAAGGAATGACTCTTCTTCTGACCTCCATTGTCTTTCTTACATAATACATACTTACATAAATAAACATAAATATTTAAAAATTTTGTTATAAACTTGATTTATCTAATCTGAGTAAGCCTAAACAACTACATCACATCCCTGCCTTTTGGTTTATTCATGCATTGAGAGTCAATTAACCTTTAAGAAGATTACAGATATATAAGATAACATATTAATTTTTAAACCTCATGGGATAAAGTTAACAACCATGATCAGTTAAAGCAATGCCAGGTATCTGTTAGTTTGGATGAAAAGGTACAAAGATTATAAATTAATTGTATTCACCTTGTCTGATTTCAGACGGTAGATATTAGGCATAAGTGAGTAATATTTCTGTCCTTGAGGTACTGACATATTTTTTTCCTTAGGAATGCCAGAAATAGGCTAACCCATAAAGGAAAGACAAGCTTGCCTCTGAAGGTTCTTCCAGTTTGGTAGATGTGCTAAGAGAATTCTTCTCGATTGATTCCCACCCTGACACGTAAGGGTCAATAGACTATTTATAATCTTACACATTATAAACAGTCACAGCCACTCGTTTATGCCACTCTTATTGTTACAGAAGAAGAGAGAAAATTTACAGACAAAGACTGCAGGACAGCAGATGTGGAAAGAGTGGGTGCCTTTTGTCCTGGTAAGGCAGGACAGGAAGGGCCGGCTTGTGAAAGTCCCAGCTGGGTGTTTAGTTTGACATCCTCTGTGAGGAATGTGGCTACTGCAGAGGTCTGCACCAGCTGGCAAATGGCCCGAGAGATTTGGGGAGAGGGAAAGAAGGTATTCTGAAGCCGAGAGAAGCCACTGACTACTGCCTAGCTGGGCCCTGGCATGCCATGGAGCTTCCCTTTTCCAGGAGGAATCAAGCCAGGCTGAACGGAGGAATTTCCTCATTAGCTTTTAAAGACAGTCGCTTGGATGCCGGGCGATGGTGGCGCACGCCTTTAATCCCAGCACTCGGGAGGCAGAGGCAGGCGGATCTCTGTGAGTTCGAGGCCAGCCTGGTCTACAGAGCTAGTGCCAGGACAGGCTCCAAAGCCACAGAGAAACCCTGTCTCGAAAAACCAAAAAAAAAAAAAAAAACCCAAAAAACAAACAAAAAAAAAAAAAAACCAAAAACAAAAGACGGTCGCTTTGCTCCAACACAGACCAGTGCTGTCAGATGCCCCAGGAATGGGATCCAAACTTGGTAGGACTGAGGAAGACAGGATATAAGCGCGGCTCTCATCCAGATCTCAGGAACGTAAGAGACACATTCAGATAACCAGCACAATGAATAGATGCAAGAAGCACAGAAGCCATCAGGTAGACGCACTTTCTAACCCTGCCCATAACACATCACACTGCACAGACAAGTACATCCCCAGTTAAACCTTGGCTTCTTTGTACATGAATGATAAATACACTCGACTGAATACAGCCACAGGATGACATGAAAGACTCTGGGTGACTGACCTGCACTAACGTTTGTATTTTTCACCAATTCCAAATCTAGGAAATACATGCATGGCATATTTCGAAAACCCAAAGACAGAAATATTTTGATTTTGCTTTTTTTAAAAAAAATAATTTATTTTTATTTTAACTTCATTTTACATGCATTGGTATGAAGGTATCATATCCCCTGGAACTGGAGTTATAGACTGATGTGTGAGGTCCTTCTGTCTGTGTTGCTTTTATTGGTTAATGAATAAAGAACTGCATTGAGCCTATGGCAGGGAAGAACAGAACTGGTTGGAGAAAGCTAGGCTGTATGCTGGGAGAAAGAAGGGCAGAGTTAGAGAGAAGACATGGAGTCTCTGGAGACAGACGCTGGGAACTTTAGCTGGTAAGCCACAGTCACGTGGCCATACACAGATTAATAGAAATGGGTTAAATTTAAATGTAAGAGTTAGCCAATAAGAAGCTTGAGCTAGTGGGCCAAGCAGTGATTGAATTAATATAGTTTCTGTGTAGTTATTTCGGGGCTAAGTGGACTGGACGGGAACGAACTAGTGGCCTCCCTTCTCTTACAACAGACCCTTGTGAGCTGCCATGTGAGTGCTGGGAATTGAACCTGGGACCTTTGGAAGAGCAGCCAGTGCTGAGTCATCTCTCCAGTTTCACAGAAATACTTTTAATACAGACTATAATTTAATGTGAAATGATAGGTGTTTAGTTTGTCACTGGAAAATATTGAGCACCACAAGATACAGGCCAAGGGGATTGTGCTATAGGCAACAAAAGGTAACACCAAAACTGTGACTATGTGGACAATCACGTCAATGAGGCCTTTAAAAGTAAGTAAGGGCATGGAGAGGTGGCTCGGTGGTTAAGAGCACTGACTGCTCTTCCAGAGGACCTAGTACCCAAATGATGGCTAGCAACCATCTGTAACTCGAGTTCTAGGGGATCCAACACCCTCTTCTGACCTCCGCAGGTACTGCATGCGTGTGGTACACGGGCATATATGCAGGCAACACATCTATACACATAAAATAAAGTAATTTTTTAAAAAAGTAAACAAAACTCTCCCTCATATGACCAATCATCACAAAGTTTAGCAAGTGGAGCAAGGGTTTTTAAAATGCAGACCCAACTTTCTGGCCTTATCAGGGGGTTCTGGGAAACCCTGAAACTATGTATAAAGTATGTGTGTGCCCACATGTTTGAGTGAACAGTTGAGCAACCATTTCTCGTTCCTGATTCAGCAATCCCTTTGGGAGCTTGGAGTGGTGGCATGTGTTTATAACCTAGCATTGGGAGGTGGGGGCTGAGGCAGAGGAGTCTCTGGTTTGAAGCTAGTCTGAGAGATAAAATAAGACCCTCCCTCAGTAAAATAAAGAGCGAAAAACAAATCCTTGTTAGTGTAGGCCCCCTTCCTAGAAACAAAAAGTTTCTAAGTGTATCAAGAACAGAGGATTGCAGCAAACTAATACCGAATTCCAGTGATCAAAGTATCTGGAGTTCCAGCCTGGTAATAAACATACTTAGTTATCAGCATTGAATGACAAGCTCTCGCTGTCTATAGAAAAAGCTATAGCAACAATCTTAACTCTGCAGTGATAAAGAGCTCGGCTCTGCTGTAGTATCTGCAACAGCATCTAGGGATGTGATGTACACACAGCTATGGTTTCTATGGCAACTATTAACATTGCTATAGTTTATCATCTTTGCTTCTAATGTGTTGAATTTCAAGTATAGGTGTAAAATGTGCCGTTCCCCTCTTATGTCGGAAACTCTGAACTCTCGGCAGTCTAGTGAGGAACCTCGGACCTAGTCATGAGCCCTCTTGAAAAGCCTCCAAGAGGGTGGGGGACTCAGCTGGGAAGCCTTCGATGCTCAGAACTCCACATACAGGCTACAGCACCCTGGGCAGGTTCAAATAAACACAGAAAGCAAAGGCCCTTGGACATAGGACAGCAGTCTGCGGAGCTTTGCGACTAAAATCCAAATGCATTTCTTATTTATCTTGCACACATTTTGTGTTCTGTATAGGAAAAGAAAAAACAAGCCAGGAGCCTAAAATGAAGTGTCACTAAAGCTCACAAACACGAAGTAAGCCACACATTCAGTTCTGGGCAGCAGCCTGGTATGCATCTAGAAGCAAAACCCTGGATAGTCACAGAATTCAGAAAAACGGTAATCTCTGCGTTAAGACAGACCCCATCCCCGTGAATCTTTATAGAAATATTTTATAAAATGGGCTGACAAATGGGCAAAAGTGCCTGTCACCAAATCTAACAACTTGAGTTCGAGTCCCAGGACAAGCTCCTTAGTGGGAGGAGTGAACTTCCACATGTTGTCCTCTGACCTCCACACAAGGCGATGCATGCCCCCCATAAACAAACAAACAAACAAATAAATAAAAAGAGAGACAGTCCTATAGACCTTTCTAAAGAGAATATTGTAATGAATGAACCTCAACAATACTAACAGGAAACAGGAAAAAGTTTCGCAAAAAAAATTAAAACAGCATATATCTTTTTTTAAAAGAAAAAAAAAACAAGGACAATAAAAAAAAATAAACCCAAGGGCAATATAACAAGCCTTTCAGCGTAGCTGATAAAGTGCAGCTCTCCAAATGCAGCTATCTCCAGCCAAGCACTAATGGCCAGTAGGCCTCATCATCAGGAC
The DNA here is from genome assembly GCF_014885135.2 of Alexandromys fortis. Taxonomy (NCBI): domain Eukaryota; kingdom Metazoa; phylum Chordata; class Mammalia; order Rodentia; family Cricetidae; genus Alexandromys; species Alexandromys fortis. Next base: position 16,662,879 of record NW_026067895.1, on the reverse strand, counting down.
TGAACACAGAACCCCCAGCGGCCCACGGCAGGAGGTGGCAGGCTTTGCTCAAGATCTCCAATCCCAGACATCTGCTCTGAGAGCAGCTGTGGTCATCATAAAACAAGCATCCTGTGGGCCAACGAAGCTGCTTTAGAGTCAGCAAAATTTTAATTCCTTACATGTTTCATATGCCGTGAGTCAGGTAGGAAGTCCCTCTGATTTTTCCTTAAACCTTCTAAAAATAAAGAAACAATACTTAGGTTACGAAAGGAAGCAAGGGACTGGATTTGAGCCACATAAAAATAGGCATCATTAGGGGAATGGATTCCCCTTTTTATAGAACAGTTTACAACACTGGGCTTTCGAAAGGAAACCAGGCCGGTACATGGTTCACTTCATAATGAACTCAAGAACTGGTAAGAAGGGCTCTTCATTATAAATGCCGTTCGGATATCTTCAGCTACTCTCGGCCCTGAGAGGACATGTAGGCTTGGAGTTTCCGCCGCTATCAATCAGCTGGTCGTTTGCTTTATCTTTTTATTTTACTGTCCTCATCTTTGACAAGTGATCTCGAGTGAACCCTTTATCGAGAGCTGCTGGGATAATTAGTAACCGCACGAATAAAGCCTTGGCAAGCGTGATGAAAGAAAGCATCATATACACCCAGAGGAACCCCACTCTAATACACAGTGACAGTAACCCTCATGCAAACACAATACACTTCAAATCGAAGCTCCTGAAACGTGTGAGTCCCCCTGCACAGAGTTCAGTAGGGACCACAGTGTTCTTCTTCTGCCTTGGACTGTGCTGTGTTACCTCTGTGTGTTTCCTTAAGGGTTTTTTTTTTTCAATTGGTTCTGTTAATCGGACTGTGTATATGACATGGGATCCTTGAACCACACAAGATTAAAATTCTTTGCTGAGCCAGGGAAATGCCAGTGTAACCTTCAGCACATCCCAGAAGAGGCTCAGAGCCCGTTGGCCTTTGGGACCTTGTAACTCATGAATGCTCAACTGTGAAGCTCTTACATAATGAACAAGGCAAGGTCTAGAGTTACGTGTAAATGGCAGCAGTTAGTTCTAAGCACACTTACCCTTGAGTGCTTGCATTCATTCACCGGAACAATACAGCCTTGTACTATTAAGGTGAAATGCTGGGTTTGAGTCCAAGGACTACTGTTTTTAACCCAGCCACAGGGCGGTATCCAAGCTAATGTCTACTGCCAATTAATGACATTTGCTAAAATCCACGTCCTCTAAAGTTTATACAACTTTCCAAATAGTCCCCCGGGGAAATAATTTTCAATGTGGGACTCCATCTTTTCAATTTCTTCACTTCATTAGTCTGCATCCACAAAGATAAAATTAAAACATGTCTTTAAGTAACCAGATAGTATCCATTCTCACAGTTATAAAATCTTTTCCATCTATCCTATTAACTGGGAGGGTTGGGCTGGCTGAAAACAGGGCAAATGAATCTAAGAAGTCCAACTACTCCGCAGATTACAGTGAGGAGGAGCTGGGACCCTTTATGCAAAGGCCCTGTAGAAATGCTACTCCCTTCTCAGCAAACGTCTTCAGATCGACAGTGCACCCCTTCTGAAGATTGACAGTGTGCCCTTCGGAATGCCCAAGCAGTTTATGTTCTCAATGAGAATTAATAACACAAGGGATGGTCATAACACTCTGTTTCAACACTGTGAAAAGAAGAAGAAAGAATAAAGGTGTGTATGGGGACCTGCATTTCTTCATCTATTTCATGTGGCTGTACCAACAGAATACCTCCCTCTGGTAGACTTTTGTGTTCCATTGTGAAGTCATGGATAAAGTCAGTGTTTACATGGTGACTACCATCCCTTCTATTTAAATAGAAGAATTCTTCTCCAGTAGAAACTCTAATTTTACTCCCTGCAATATACTTCCCCCCTACAACAAACTTGGACTCCATGCTCTTCTACAGTGGACTTCAAGTAATGGTACCCAGACCTTCCCAACACCGAGCTTCACAACACTGATCGACAAAACACTTGGACTTCCCTGTACTATGCAGATGACATCGGATGCCTTCTACAACCCCATGACTTCTGGTAAAACTCTTCACCCATTCCTGGTGAAATGGGGAAAGAGCTGGTGGTCCGAACTCTTAAGCCTTGCATTTCAGTTAGGTCAAAATTTTACTGTAAAAAAAAAAAAAAAATCCTTTGGTGGTCTAGTTTCCAGGGTCCTTTTATCCTCTATAAAACATGCTTAGCTCACATATTGCCAGCTTTCATGGAAACAAACTATTCCGTCCATTTTCATTGAACACTAGCAAAGTAGTAAGGCTAAGCCGTCAAAATTATTGCTTGTCCAAGGAAACTTTCCTCTCTTCTTTCCCTCTGAGAGCGGAGATGTGTCTGATAATGGGAACACAGAAACTGCCGAGGAGTGCCTTCTAATTGAATTCATTATTGTCTTGATATATCGGTGGTAGATAGCTGCCAAAATATTGTCCAAATGAGGCGGCAATATATCACGAGCCAGCTGGGCATGCCACTTGGCATCATGCCTCACTCCCTCTGTGACATCAACAACTTAATTAGCGCGAAGCGAGAAAGCTTTTAGCCGCTTGTGTCAGCTGAGTAAGCTCCCTCCGGACTGTTGGTCATACACTTGCTGGTGACTTGGTAAGGACTGAAAGAGCTAATGTGTAGGATGCCCCAGTATTGATGCCAGGTAAATAAGAACTCAATAAATACTAGCGAAGAAAAAAAAAATAGACCACAGCAGAGGAGAATTTTGTATTGGTCACAAAGCATGTTCTAAAAAGCGAAACTCCAGATAAGCGTGCAGACTCCTCGGTTAGGACTTACTGTCCAGGTTTTATGTGCACGGCTCATTTAAACCCAGGGATGAGTATGAATGTTTTTCTTATTTTTCAGTAACCACACAAAACACTGTGGTAATAGAGACCCAATGGACTGAGAGTTGTAATTACCGATATAAACGAGGGGGAAAATACTCTGTGGGGACTTGGTGAGCTCAGCAGATATACCCAGGGGCCTTGTGACTGCTGCCATCAACTTCCCCATGCCTCATGAACCTGGAAAACAGCAGCTATGGAAGGTTGACCAGATGGTGCTGGTCTGAGGTTTGCACATGCCACTGAACCCAATCCAGCTTTCCGCCTAGTGTGATTTTTTCTGTATTGCCCATGAGGCGATTCTCTCTCTCCCTTCTCCCTTTCCTTCTCCTTCCCTCTCTGACAGGGTCCCAAGTACCCCAGACTGACTTCACCCTGAGGACGACCTGATCTTTCTATTCTGCTGTCTCTATCTCCTGAGAGTTAAGAGTACAAGCTTTTTAGCACCAAGCTCAGCTTTGCAGCACTGACTGGGGGGTTAACCCAGGGCTTCCAAAGGCTTAGCAAGCAGTCTGGCAACTAAATTTTACCACCATCCCTGATATCTTAATAGGCAGTGGTTTGGGAGGGTTTAAGAAGAAATGAATACATGTTTCTAAGGACAAACTGGCTGGGCTACTTTGGAATTGTCAAACTACATCTTTCTAATACTGCTCTTTGGTCTGCATTTCTATCTCCAGAAGATTAGAGCGAAGTGCTAACCTTGAGTTGGGAGTGTGGTCTGACTCACTCACTGATAAGCCAACTAGGAGGTAATATTTATCTTATTTATAAAAGAAATCATTTCTGGGTGACTAGAAGTCGAGACAAAGTTGTAGGGGAAGGGCAGGGCCATTTTCAAAGGACATACGGTAGAAAGAAAAGTGCTAGGTGCGTGCTGTGTAGTCGGGATTGCAGCCTAACAATGGAGTTGCCAAATTGTCACCAGGGTGGCCATCCGGGACCTAACAAAGCTTCCGATTGCTGTGCATCAGCTGTAATAGAAGGCATTAGAGGGGGGAGGTTCTTAATTTTCTGGAATGTCTGTCTTCCTTGAACACACACACACACACATATGGAGGATAGATGACTTAAGTTGTTTTTTTTTTTTTTTTTTTTGGACAGCGAGCTCCTGTCTCAAAAAGCAAGAAAAGGGAGTTGCTGATACACAGTTCAGTAGTGGAATTTTTGTTTCCTTACCTCTCACAAGGCATTGGATTCAACCCTCAGTATCACACATGTAAAAGTTAACTTAGTAGAAAAAAGGGTTAAATATGTAAGAATAGTCAGTTGGAAATTTTATTGCTTTTGATTCAAGGCCACTGAAAGACTCCTGGGGCAGAAAGCTTATAGGACATAAAGATTGTGGTGGGTGGGTAGGGTACAAGCGCCTCATTTAAAACAGACTTAGGCCATTTGAATGGGCTAAAATCTATAAATAAAGAATGTAGGGCTTCAATAGCTAGACTCAATTGTGGAGAGTGGAGTTCCTGGCTTAGGCCTTCAACACATATTTGCTTAGTCAACAGACAAATACATAAATGAGGACCTTGTCAGGAACTTCAGAGGGACGGGATGAAGACACCGGCAGAAGACAGACAGCCATAAAGAGAGGACTCTCCAGCAGGGGACTTTAACGGCTATTCACATTTTTAAATGCTAGCTAAAATAAGAAAATCACTATTTTTTTCTCTTTTTAAATATATTATCTTGGTTAGTGTGTGTGTGTGTGTGTGTGTGTGTGTGTGTGTGTGTATGTGTGTGTGTGTGTGTGTGACATGAGCACAGCTCTCCACGGAGCTAGAGTCACAGGCTGTTGTGAGCCACCTGATGTGTGTACTGGGAACTGAAATTGGGTCTTCCGGAAGAGCAACAAGTACTTCTAACAGCTGAGCCCCATCTAATACCTTAAGTTGCTAGTTTGTTTGGAAACTGCGAAGGCATAAATGAATGTCCATACATTAACAGTGATTGAAGCAGGGTGTGGATAAGTGAGGCAGGTGGGGGCATAATTTAAAAAGAGTCTACCAGATACAGGTTAAAGAAAAGTAATTGTAGTGTAATTTGTAGTGTAATTATGCTGTATATAGTTGCTTGGTTGATAAAAACTGTGGTGTGTGTATGTGTGTGTGTGTGTGTGTGTGTGTGTGTGTGTGTGTGTGTGTGTGTGGTGTGTGTGTGTGTGTATGACAGGGTCTCACTATGTAACCCTGGCTGGGTCAGAACCAGCTTGAATTGGCCTTGAACTCACAGTGATCCACCTGCCTCTGCCTCTGCCTCTGCCTCTGCCTCTGCCTCTGCCTCTGCCTCTGCCTCTGCCTCTGCCTCTGCCTCTGCCTCTGCCTCTGCCTCTGCCTCTGCCTCTGCCTCTGCCTCTGCCTCTGCCTCTTCCTCTGCCTCTGCCTCCAAGTGCTGGGATTAAAAGTGTGCACCACCATCCCTGGGAAATTTGAAATACTAATAATGAAACCTGTAAAGCAGACACGAACTAGTTAGTTACAGCTAATGTGAATCCATCATACAAATGAACGTTATGAATGAAGCAGCATTTTAGAGAACATGTTTAGACAGCTGTGTTAGGAACGTTTAATAGAAGACCACTCTATTTTTTTTTTATTACCGACATTAATATTTGTACTAGACAAACCGAGTTTGCTGGGCTTAGACCGTAGCTGTATTTTCACAATACCGGTTACTGGAAACCAACCTCAGCAGTAAACTTACAACAGAGGAAGAGTCGCCGCAGCCACCAGGACACACGACATACACCAGGCATCATCAGGGCCTAGTTCCATATCCTGCACTTCTGCACGGCAAAACTGTTACATTAGGTACCTATTTATTTATCCTAAATTGCGGAAAATAGTGGTGATAAAGCAGGGTTGTGAAGGAAGAGCAAGTTTGCAACAAACCCTAGGCTTATGCCAAACCAGTGAGCCTTCTGGGCAGGTTTTGTATTCTTTATTAGAAGACAGCCAAGGGGGAGCTTAGAGGATGAAGTTTCTCCGGAAAGGAGTGGAGGTGGGCTCCTCTGCTAGGCTTAGGGGACAGGGAGACCGTAGAGCTTCGGGGATGCAGAAGGGTGAGGGCATTGCTGTGTTTCTGATCTCACAGGGAAGAGTCTTAGGTGAGCCTCAGCAGTTCCCCTGCTCCTCAACAGAGGAGAAACTGCCACCCGCACTCGCGAGCCTAGTGTGGAAATGTCAAGGAACTTATCCTGCTCCGCCTGGTTTTCCCAGAGTCCTAGGGCTGCACCAGAAAGCACAGTGATGCTACGGGCTCGGAGAGGAGAGGTGTTTGAAACTGCAGCCGTCTTTCTCATATGAGAACCAGACCAACACAGAGGGTATGCCAGGGAATGCACGTCTCTAAGGCTACCAAGGCTAGATGGGCAAAAGAGAATTCAGTTTCCTATTTCTGACTGCTTAGCTGATTCAAGTTCTCTTGTTCATGGAATACTCCCTTTTAAAAATAGCATGGAGGGGAGGGGGATGCTGGGGAGGTGGCCCATTAGTTAAGAGTCCTTGCAGCTCATACAGAGAGGACCAGAATTTGATTCTCAACACTCCCATCACGAAGCTCACAACTGCCTGTAACACCAGTTCCAGGGGCTCTGACATGCTTTTCTGGACTGCACATACATGTGGCATATACTCACACAGGGACACACACAGAGAAATGAAAATAAAATAAATCTTTTGCTTGTTTTAAGACCGATTCAGGTTTGGTCAGACACATGCTGGGCATGAAATGTTAATGAAAACAGGAGCTGAGAAGAGGCAGGGGTGTTTGTCTCAGCAGTGAGGAGTTAGCTGTTAGGTTTCAAACCTGGGACAAAGGGCTGTGGTGCTTAGTTAACCTACCAAAGCTGACGCTGCCTTGCCAGGTTCTCCGTGTGGTATGGGAGGTCCTTCTGTCTATGTGTTGCTTTTATTGATTAATGAATAAAGAAACTGCTTTGGACCTATAGCAGAGTTATAGGGGAACAGAGCTGGGTGGGAAAAACTAAACTGAATGCTGGGAGAAGGAAGATAGAGTTAGAGAGAAGCCCTGGAGCCACTGGAGACAGACACTGGGAACATTACCCGGTAAGCCACAACCATGTGGTGATATACAGATTGATAAAAATGGGTTAAAATTAATATAAGAGTTAGCCAATAAGAAGCTAGAGTTAATGGGCCAAGCAGGGATTTAAATAATATGGTTACTGTGTGATTATTTCAGGTCTAAGCTAGCAGGCAGCTGGGAAGAACAAGCAGCCTCCTCCAATATCCATGCGTCCCTCAGTTCCTACCTGATTCAGGGCCTTCATGGCTGGCATTATCCCCACTTGCCTGAACTCTCCAGCCCAGGAGCCTGGGCTGCTCTTCTCTAGGTAATCCACCCATTCTGGTTATCCACGCTTTTCGTACCTTTGGGCCTCCTGAATGCTGCACCTGACTCCCCTCTCTCTCTTTTCTCTTCCCCTCCCCGTAGCCCCACATGGTACAGTTTAGTCTGGTCATGTCCACTCTGGACTCTCCCAAATGTTCCTTCCTTTGACTACACCCACCCGGATATCTGCCTTAAATCTCCTCCACCAAACCTAGGAGCAGCCATGTTCTTTGCATGTTTCCTTCCCTTTTTATTTTTATTTTTATCCTTTAGCCTTTTACAGATAGTAGCTAAAAACGCTTATTATAGTATAAAACAGTCTGATTAAAAACAGAATAAAACTATGGAATGGAAAGAAGCTACCAGGCTGAAATCTGGAACAAAATAGGAGCCCAAAGAGCAAGTTTGTGGGCGCTTTTCCCCTTATTTATTTTTGCTGGCAGGAACATATGTGCACTGATTGCAGCAGCCCGGTTAGTAGAAACAGAACGGAAATTGGTGCAGGACACACACACAAGACCATTTTCCTATTATTCAGGGTTTCTTTGAGTTGTGCCCTGAAAATAAGGGTGGACCAGAACAAGGCCACCTTCTAGCCCTCTGAGGACAGTAACTCTGGGGTATGAAGGGCATGTTAGGGTAGGTGGAATTTTGTGAAAAGGCTGCATCCACTAGGTAGGTCTTAGGTACACACTCAAATTCGTACAACTTGGGTGGTATTTAAAAAGAGCGAAGTTATGTTCTAATGATCACAGACCAGGAGTGAAGCCAGGATCAAAAGCAATTCAGTCCTGATAAAGGCCACACAGCCACAAAGAATTCCAGGAAATGATTTTTGGGGTAATAATGACAAATTCCTAGTGAAAAAAAAAAGATAAGCCAACACACAAGAACAAAAAGGGTCAATATCAAATGTACTAAAAATGCACATTTTCAGTGGTGCACTGATGGATTTTGTAGCTATGAGTTCAGCCATTCATTCCACATGTCTTGGGCACTTTCTCTAGGCCAGGCAGCGCGGCAGGTTCTGAGCACACAAGCCGTGTCAGCTGCCACATGAACAGATTGCCCCGGCACTGAAGGTCTGCTGACATGCCTGCCATCCACTGAAGCTAATTTACCTTTGTTTTCTGAGGTCTCTAAAGAGTTCCAAACACAGTCTAGTGAACCCTTACAGTTAGTGGCAGATTCTGAAATAAACAGAGGTCTCTTAGGACCGAAGCTGACATCACTGATACCTTTCTCAGGATCTCATTCCCTGTAGGTTCCATGGTTGAGCTAAGCCTAATTATTCCCAAAGAAAACCACAGAGCCAGGTGTCTTAGCAGGAAGATGATAAAAGGCAAACATAGCTATCTCAGGGACAAAAGCCTCAAGGGTAAATATCTCTAACTTTATGAAGGTCCAAACAGGTGACCCATTATTGGGAATCACAGCATGAATGGGAAAACATTGATTTTTTTAAGGTACACCTGGAACTAGGCAAAGGCACAGGAAGGGTAGAGGGAAGTTAGACCAATATTTAGTCATACGTGGACTGCTAGTCTTCACCAGCATGTGAGCCAAACTATCAGCAGTACAACATTTGGGTTACTGACGTGTGTTTGTCCACCCAGGTTTTCTCAGTAATTATTCAAATGTCACCTCCATAACTCTGCATTTGTTTTCTCTTATTAAACATCCGAGCGGTTGTCATTTACTCAACCCCCAGTAGCCCATGCTTTCTTCGTTAGGCCAAACCACAACAGTACAGTGCAGTAAAAGTAAAGATAGGCATGTGCCACGAAGGTGGCACCGGCCTATAATCCCAGCACTCAGGAAGTGGAGCTGAGAGGACTGTGAGGTTGAGGCCAGCCTGGGCTACACAGTAAGATGATATTTCAGATGGTAAGAAAATTAAGCCACTTTAATCCCATTTTACACATGAGAGACAGTAGGCGAGAAGGTGACTTCCTGAAGCAGGTGCCGAGGAGCGTATTAGTTTTACTGGTTCAACAGACCTGAAGTTAAATCGTTCTCTGCTCACATTTCTCCTCTCCTGGAGGCTCAGTAATTTTCCAGGGTGAGAGATGCTGCGGGGATGAGAGGAAGCCTAGCGCATTGGAGCTCACAGCTCTAGCAAGGACTGGCCATTCCCTCCACCCAGAGATGCTTCTGGGACGATGTCTTTAACTGGTTTTCCAAATGTATTTTTATACTTAATTTAATATTCATTTAGGGTATTAATTATGTTTTAATTATTTACAAACATAATGGTCTTCATTGCACTTTATTTATCACTAATGAATTTATTTGGTATAAGGATAGTGGCTTTTGAATTCTTTTTCCCCTAATGTTCATTCAAAAATGCTCTATCTGGGGGGCTGGAGAGATGGCTCAGCGGTTAAGAGCATTGCGTGCTCTTCCAAAGGACCCGAATTCGATTCCCAGCAACCACATGGTGGCTCACAACCATATGTAATGAGGTCTGGTGTCCTCTTCTAGCAGGCATATATGCAAAACAGAATGTTGTAGCCATAATAAATAAATAAATATTTTAAAAGAAAAAAAAAGAGAGCAAAGCACCACTTATAAGAATAATGAAAATGTAGACCATTGCCAGAGCTGTGGAGAGCCCTCACGATTTTATCACCTCTTCCACGCAATCCCAGCACTGGCTTGCTTCACTCTCTAGAAAACAACCTCCCATCCAAGTACTAACCAGGTCTGACCCTGCTTAGCTTCCGAGATCAGCTCAGTCATGATTTTTAGTTGACTGTCTTCAGAGGATCATAATATAATCTGTGAGTCTTGAAAAATGCCAACCCAGAAGATAGTGCAAGAAGTCTGTACCCTGGCTTGGCTTTCCTTTCTTTACTGGCATCTCAGACAGGCTGTCTTTCCTTCCCCAGGTATCTATCTGTGTATGCAGGGGAGAGGGCTGGAGTTAAGTCGAGGGCAGAAGAGAGATGTGACTGGCAGCTGTTTGTTCTCCATGGTAAAGATGGTTAACACAGAAGGGACACACTACTTTTCTTTATGAAGAGTTTGATTTTTTTTTCTGGAGCTTGTTGTTTCCCTACTGCCCGGCTAGCTTACACCTGAAATAATCACATAGAGAATAGAGACTGTACTAATTAATTCACTGCTGGGGCCATTACCTCTAATTTCTTATTGTCCAACTCTTACATATTAATTTGACCCATTTCTATTAATCTGTGTATGGCCATGTTGCTGTGGCTTGCCAGCTAAAGTTCCCAGCGTCTGTCTCTGGCAGGTCCATGGCTTCTCTCTAACTCCGCCTTCCTCTTCCCATGCTATAGGCCAAGCCACTTTCTTTATTCATTAACTGATGGAGGTGGGTCTTGTATCTTATCTGTTGCTTTCATTGGTTAATAATAAAGAAACTGCCTCGGCCCTCATAGGACAGAAAATTAGGTAGGTGGAGTAAACAGAAGAGAATGCTGGGAAAAAGAAGCTGAGTCAAGGAGTCGCCATGATTCTCCTGCTCCAGACAGACGCAGGTTAAGATCCTACCTGGCAAGCCAGCTCGTGGGCTACACAGAATATTAAAAATGGGTTAAAACAATATGTAAGAGCTAGCCAATAAGAGGCTACAGATAATGGGCCAGGCAGTGTTTGAAAGAATACAGTTTCCGTGTAATTATTTCTGGGCATAAGCTAGCCATGCGGGCAGCCGGGTGCCGGGGACACAGCCTCACCGCTCCTAATGCAACAATTAACCAATAAAAGCAACACATTGACAGAAGGACCTCCCACACCAAGAGCTGATGAATCATCTCCACTACTCTTTCATTTGGTTGTTACCATTTACTGGTCCTAGAATGTTATAATCTGGAAGACTGGGTGAATATAATCCAATAAATCAACAGAAACCTCGAGGAAAAGAAATTTTGTTGTTGACAAAAAATTGCCAATCAATATTCAGGTTACTTTGCACCTTCCACCCAGGTTTCCACACTCATTAGGCACACAGAAGGGGTCCCACAAGCATCCGAAGTTATTGAGGTGACTGCTATATGAACAGACTGTTCTCTTCTGACCAGGCAGAGAGCAACATAAAGGTCTCTTCAAATCCATGAAGGAAAGCCCTTACCAGGCTGCCTCCTGAGATGGCAAGACCTGCTTCTTGAGTAACTGATGAGTTCAGAGGTCACATGTGTAGAAAGGTTTGATTTATTCTGTAAGGTGTCCAGACCCAGTTTGAGTTAACACTGACAGCTTCACCTGCACCCACAACCAGCCTCTTACAGGACTAACAGCAAGTCCTGGGCCTTTGGAGAACTTGGGGTGGCTGTTGGAAAATAACTGTTAGGCTAGGGAAAAGTGGGGAAGTTCTTCAGTTAGGCCTTGGGGTACTAAATGATCACTGACACAGAATGAAGAAGAAAGAAGAGGAAGAAGGAAGAGGAGGAGGAAGAAGAAAAACAACAAGAAGAAAAGACAAGAAGAAAAACATGAAAAAGAAAAACAAGAAGAAGGAAAAGAAAAAGGAGAAGAAGAAGAAGAAGAAGAAGAAGAAGAAGAAGAAGAAGAAGAAGAAGAAGAAGAAGAAGAAGAAGAAGAAGAAGAAGAAGAAGAAGAAGAAGAAGAAGAAGAAGAAGAAGAAGAAGAAGAAGCAGAAGCAGAAGCAGCAGCACACTCACTGGAACCTGGAGCCTCTGGGATGGACCTTTTAGGCCCTGCCTTCAGTCCTGTACTTCACAGACTCTCTCTAACTGGAGGCATGAAAGGGAGAGTTTACTTTCTGACTGATGACTGACAAAGTCCCTCCTAGGCACTGGAAGCTCTTGAAGCAGGTGAGGAGGTGAGACTAAATGCCACCAACATAAAAAAACAAAAAAACTGCTACGGCAGAAAACACCACTTGGCACCTAACAGAGCTTGACCAAGGGATGCAGGAGTACAAGCAATAGTCAGACAGCTCATTTCATGCGGTCCTGAGGGTCCATCAGAGGCAACTGAACTCCCAACTGTTGCCCCATCTCATAGTGATGCCACCTTCCTCCTGGACACTTCCGCTGGTCCAGTGTGACACCCACCACCTCAGCCCAGGACGCAGGGCACCCATATTTTCCCGTAGTCACATCTCCAGTTCCTGACAGACTCCTCCACCCTCCTTTCCTTTTCACTTCTCCAGCCCTCAGAGTACGCTCGTGAGCAGCATACAATCACATTTATTGAACACCTACTACATGCCAAGTCTGTGTTTACTCGCCGTCGTCTCCACAGTCATCGGAGGCAAACAATGCCGCGGTAGAGGCCAGTGTTCAGGAGCCGGCTAGCTAACTGGGTGGGATTTTATTTAAGGCCTGTAGACCACATCTGAGGGATTCGAATTATGTCTGTAAGTTTCCTTCTAACTCAGAGCCTATGATTACTACTGCTTTCCCTCCACTTTTACTGGGCTGTAGTGTCACTTTTAAGAAGGCAAAATTTACAAGAGACAGCCAGGGTTGTTATGGGAAAAGCAACTTTAAATATACCCTCAGCTTTCCCATGAAAAGGGGAACTGCCCAGATTCGCTGTGGAGAAAACTGCAGCCTCTGGAAACCCTCCCTCTGATCGTACTTATCAAACGGAGCTCCCCGCGCCCCACCGCGTGCCAATAGGGAGAGAACCACACTAGAGGGTTAAAGCCTGCCGGTATGGAAATGCAATTTCCTCCAGTTAGCCTAGATAATTGCAGTTCTGTGAAAGTCTATCATTAGTCCACTCCAAGAAGGGTCCCAAGTTAGAAGAACCCCGGTGGCTGTCGCTGACGTGTGGTCAGCGAGCAGACCTGGCAGAAGCTCAGCCCACCACCCACTCTGCGCGCGCTGAGGTCCAGGCGAAGACGGGGCAGCGGGACTCGGACTGGAGGAAGAAGGGACTTTCCTATCTAGTCCTGTTTTCTGGTTGGGACCCACTTCGCAAGCTCAGGACGACTCTGGCTCGTAGGATACCCATCCCCACCCCCGGGAATGGAGGTTCCCAGAGGCACCGGGCAGCGAGGGGCTCCCCGAACGTGGCCCGCTGAGGGGAACGCGGACTTAGCCCCACGTCCCTGCCTGTCACCGAGCACCCGTGTCTTCCCTCCCGGCTCTGAGTCCCGCGTCCGAGACTCCTGGGGAGGGCGGGACCCACTGCGGGTCGGCAGGGCGGGAGGGGACGGCCAGGCAGGCGGCTGGCAGCCTACCGTCTTCTGCTTCTTGACCCCCGACATGCTGTGGCTGTGGCGGAGCCCAGATCCAGGGCGCAGGGACGCGGATGGCGGAGGTGGCTGCCGGGCTCCAGGGAAGGAGGTATAAAAAGGCTCCTCAGACACGTCGCACTTCCCTTGACCGGCCCCCTTCTCCTACTCCTCCTCCCGCCGCGCTCCTCTCCGCCCCGTCGGCTCCGCCAGCAGCGCCCAGCCCCGGGGACCCGGCAGCCGCCAGGGCGGGGTTCCCCGCTGGCATCCTGCCAGCTCAGGTCTAGGACAAGCTCTGGACCCAGGCGCATCCTTCACAGCTCACTCTATCTCGCATCCTACAAGAATCCCCGGGATCCTAGAGTGTACTGAGTTAAGGGTGAGCACATTTGAGGCCACCAGGCCTGCTGCTGTGGACCTCAGAGCATCAGAGCCTATACTGTACTTAAACCTTATGGATGCTCACTCTACACTCCCGTGATCCCTGCCTTATTCCTCGTGTGCCACCATCGTGGCCTGGCTTCAGGCGGCTGCCCTTCTCTCCGTTTGGCAAATGAGGTCATGAAGATATTTAGGGTTTCCCCCAGATTGCATTCCAAGAAAGGGGATTCAAACCTGGCCGGTAAGTGCAAAGTGTGACCCCCAGGCATCATTACAGCAAAAAGAATAGAAAGCCCGAAGTTCGTGAATTAACTGCACTTCGCGCCTGGCATCGCGGTCAGGGGTCCTGTTCAGCCCACGGTAGCACTGACTGACTGATCAGAGGATTCACTGTCACCAAAGGGCAAGTCTGCAGGGCCAGACCGGGAGGCTGGACAACGGGAGACCTGACACCATTGCTGTTCGTTCCAATCTTTTCCCTACAGTGGCTCTTCTGTCTGTGGGATGGGCCCTGAGGAGGAAGCCACACCAGTTGAGGAGGATTATGGTTTTTAAGTTTTGTGAGATGCCACTCTCTGGAAGGACCCAAGTGTCAGGGACAAGTAACGCAGAGAGAAGCTATGTTGACCAGCACCTTTGGGGACAGACACTGGGTTTCCAGTACCCTGGCTCCCTGCCTGAGGACACAGGAAGGCCTACAGACCGGCTACCTCAAGGGATCCAAGAAGGCCCACAAAGTCCCTGCCTCTCCAACCCCTGTGAAAGAGCTGGAGAACTTTTCTCCAGAGGTGAGGGATGGAATTTTTCTTTCAGACCTAATTTACTCCTAAAAGATGGTCAATTTTCTTTACACCTGAGGAGTTATTTACTGGTGTCCCCTCTGCAAGGGAAAATGAGAAAGAAAAACAAGCCGTGAGTCATTCTTTGAAAGGCAGCCTGCATGTTTGTAGTCTAGAGGGGTTGGCCTACTTATTTTCTTTCATTTTGAGGAAATTGCAAGCATCCCCGTCAGAGCACAGCTAGGGGACAATTACTGGGCTTGAGTAGCTCTATAACAGCTAGCAGATATTAATTTAGTTTATATGAGGCTTACACAGCAACGTCCTGCTGGTATCCCATCGGGGAAAATCCTTTTTATATCAGATTCAACCATATCTTGGATCTTGTTAGTCTGGCCCTAAGAGAAGGTTCGTAAAGTGCGGATGGAGAAATCGCGCAGTTTGCCTGAACGCTGTGTTCTTTTCTATTTCACAGTGAAAAATTCTGTGTTCTTCAAACAAAGACGGAAGGTGAGGGTAAATCCTTAAGGCTACTTCCTGGAAAAGCAATCTTTGTTGTCTTAGATGGACGAGGAATTCTGAGATCGTTTACCTAATTTTCCTGTCTTCGGCAGGTGCACACCAGAGGCTCAGAAAAAAGGGAATAATAGGGGCTGTGATCCCTAGTTAGGAGTAGGACTGGGACTCAAATCCAGGATTCCCCCAAGTGATCTGACACCTAAATCACTAAGAGGCCTAGGGCAACTCTTTTGACACCCCATGACAACCCGAGTTTCACCCCGACGAGTCAATTAATTTTCAAGTACTGCTTTTGAACATGTATTTTGTATTAACTTCTAAAGATGTCGTATTGGAGGTCTCAGCTCCCTTGGATTCAAGCCAGGTGGTTATGACCCTTTAACACCATAGATTACCGGTTTAGTCAGAACTCAGCGCAGCAAGTTTAAACACACGCACACCACACACACACACCACACACACACACACACACACACACACACACACACACTAAAAACTTACTCTCCTAAGTCTGGGCCCTGGAGTTCTTTCCATGTCACTACTTTTCTTACTCCTATAAGACAGCACTTCTGAGGGCAGCAGAAGCTGAAGTTACACTCAGAATTCTGTGTCCAGGGAAAGGGAGAGACTCACTGTGGGCAGGGGAAGGGTTGCATCCAATCATCTGGCAGATGAACACCATCTTCCCTGCTCCAGTGCTAACATCCTCTCCAAGGCTGCGTTCATCACCGTGGGCCATGTGGGACTGACCTACAGCTCTCTGTACCACTCACGGCATTCACGTGAGGGCCCAGTTTTGCCCATTTTCTTTTCTTTCTAGAAACTGTTGAGGCTTGAGTAATCTAAAAAGGTGAGGCTGGCTAGCTGATCCTTTTTGTTTAGCAAAGTTGGAATCAATCAACTCCTCCAAACGACCAGGGGAAACACGAAGAATTCAAGTGGGTGAGTATTTAATGTCACAGGTTCACCAGCATATTTTAGGGGTGCTCAACATATTTTAGTCAAGGATCTAAGACACCACCCATGCGTGGTCATGACAAAGGAATTCAACCGCGTTGCCCCCTAGTGGCTGTAATGCATAAGTGTTCGAGGAAAAACTGAATTGCTGAAACTCCTTATACAAATGTAGGTAGCATTCTATTCAGAAAGAAGTCCTTCCTGTGGCTTCTGAACAGGCTTCCCAGAAACAGGCTTCAGCCAGGCAAGAAGACGCTTATAATCCATAAGGAGAGATGAATTCTCTCTAACCTGGTCACTTCAACTAATACATGTCTGGAACAGGTAAAAAGAAATGATAAAGGCATGTCTTATCTGGTTTACTGTGACTTAAAGCACAAACATGTCAAAACCACCTTGAAGGGCTATGGGCTTCTCTCATGGTGTGGGGTCTGCTGAAGGGCGTTCACAGCCTACCCCCATATATATATTCCCATTTGGAGTTTTATTAACTGGGGCTTATAATTACGAGCATTTGGGCCTGAAAACATGGCCCTGCAGGCGACCCCAGCTCCAGGGGATCTGATGTCCTCTTCTCACCTCTTTGGGCAGCCCCCACCACATACACATAAGTAAAACAATGCTAACAGTGCTAATCATAATACTAGTGAAAGTCCTTTTACAAATTAAGAGCATTTAAAAATCCATCCGAGGGGCAACGATAATCTTGTTTTCCTTCAAGAGGCAGCAACATGTCTTCACCCTGTATTTGTCTGTTGTCTGGCCTAAGGCTGATTCTCTGGGACCACAAGGAAGGGGGACAGTGGAGACTGGTTGTCAGGGTTCCCTTGGGGGGGGGAGACTGAAAATGACCTGGGACTTTAAGAACTGGCAGGGCTGTGTGAGCCCTCCCTTCCCCAAAGTGGGTGGTATGGAAATTTAAAAAATTACAGGCAGAGAGACTCCTGAAATCATATGGTGTGTGCAGCGGATTACCCAGATCTGCGCTGCTGATTTTAGAAGACGAAACAGAAGAAGAGCGAAGGTCGGAATAGAGAGCATACTGTCCTGATCAGGCAGCGACAAGAACGTGTGTGTTCCTTATCATGCCCGTCATGATGAGAGGATGTTAGCTGTGCGGCAGTCTTTGGTGGGACTGGGAGGACACTTGTGAGGTTCTAGGAGGAGAATCAGAAATCTAAGGCATCCAAAGTCTGGTAGGACAAGTGTGTGTGTGTGTGTGTCTTCAAGGAAATACCTTTTCTCTTCTTCTCACTATGTGTGCATGTGGTATGTGTGTGTGTGTGTGTGTGTGTGTGTGTGTGTTTCATGCACAGTGAGGCTCACAGTTGATATGGAGAATCTTCCTCAATTGCTCTTCCACCTTATTCTTCAAATTAGGATCTCCATCCAGACTTAGAACTCACCAATTCAGCTAGCCTTGAATTGCTCTGGGAATCCATTCTTGCACACCAAAATTGGAATTACAGGTAGACCACCATGCCCACCCATTATTTCCCTGGGTCTTAAGGGAATCTGAACTCTGGGCCTCTTACATATTATTTGCTGAGTCACTTCCCCAGCTCCTAGGGAAATGTCTTAAGAACTGGGCTAGTTGGGCCTGGTGCGACAGGTTTGTAATTCTAGCTACCTGAGAGGCCAAAGCAGGAAGATGGAAAGTTTAAGGTCCACCTGGCTATAGAGACAGAAGAACCAGAATTAGTGGGTATCTGGAGGGACAGCGGTAGTACAAGAGCAAAAATCAAAAGCTAGGGCAGTGGCTGCAGACTTTGAAAACATTCATATTTGAAGTTTTCCAGGGTAAAAGGAGGCCGGATCAGGGGTGGCATACCACCTCCTGACTGATCGCTGAGGCTGCCTGGGCTATGCAATGGGCTCATTTTCTGTCCTCATGCTCCTGGGTCTCCTTTCTGAAGAAACCCAGTCTGTCACTAAAGGTTCAATGAAGTCTACAGAGAAAAACTAGATGTGGAACATTTATAGCAGACCTGGCCACTCAACAGCTGCCTTGTAGGAGAAACTGTATATATAACCCAGGCAAAACCAACGCTCTTCTCCCACGTCTCAGGTGGAATCCAGCCCAAAGGTATTGTGTAGTCTTTGTATTAATTTATAGGGATGGCTGAGTGGGCAAAGTCCTGTGACCAGAGTTCAACCCCCAGAACCTGTATGGTGGAAGATAGAACCGATTACTCTAAGTTGTCCTTTGACCTCTACACGGATAGTGGCAAGGGCATGCCCTCTTCAGTGGGCATGCTTTCTCTCTCTCTCTCTCTCTCTCTCTCTCTCTCTCTCTCTCTCTCTCTCCCCCTTCCCCCATCTTTTCAGGACAGGGCTTCTCTGTGTAGCCTTGGCTGTCCTGGAACTTGCTCTGTAAACCAGGCTGGACTCAAACTCACAGAGATCGTCCTGCCTTTGCCTCCCAAGCACTGGGACTAAAGGCGTGCGCCGTGACATGAAAGTAGAATGGTTGTTAGGGAAGGAGAGGACCAATAATGGGGTTATGGATGGGGAATGTGAACAAGACACACTGGTAAGGTTTATTCCTAGGATTATAATATACTGGTCATTGTGGTTGCCCGAGGACCTTAAAACAAAAATCCCAAACAACCCTGCTGCCTAGACTTTGCCTTCCCCCAGATGGACAGCTGCCAGGGTGGAGAGCCTGCCGCATTCTGGGATGGTTCTGCAGTGCAGCCAGCTGGGAATCACAAAGGTTCTCGGACCGTTAGCGTGTACAGAATCCCCTAGAGTGCTCACAAAAGTCCGCATTCCTCACTCTCACCCTGGCATTCCTCTGCAAGGTCATTTAGCTCTAATTATCGTGGGGGCCTTGTTCATTAGCCTGGGATCTCTTTCTCCAAAGGCTTTGTTTAGTCTGCCTTCTCGGAGAGCGTTTAAACGTGTAACACCATCACAGGGAGACACTAGTTTCTGTTTACCACTCTGAGACCAGAACGCTCTTGCTCGAATGGTGGTGAGTACTGGGAAAAGGGAATAGTGAGTACAAACATCCGTTAATGTTATTGAAACGCTGTCACAATACGCTTTTTAGAGTTTTTTAAATTAAGTGTAGTCGGCATACAAAAGAATGGATTTCACGGGCTGGAGAGATGGCTCAGCGGTTAAGAGCACTGCCCGCTCTTCCAAAGGTCCTGAGTTCAATTCCCAGCAACCACATGGTGGCTCACAACCATCTGTAATGAGGTCTGGTGCCCTCTTCTGGCCTTCAGGCATACACACAGAAAGAATATTGTATACATAATAAATAAATAAATATTTAAAAAAATGGATTTCACTAAGATATTTCACATGTTTATCATTATATACCTTAAAATAAATGTAACCATGGAAGTGAAAGACCCTGCAATGAGAAGTTAAAATGGTAAAGGAGAAAAACCTGAAGCCAAGAGATGATGGAAGACTGCCCGTGCTCATGGGTAGTGAGGACTAATATTGTAAAATGGCTGTGCTGCCTGCATATACCTTGTTCATATTCCCCATGCCCCCTTCTTCCCGCAAATGGTACCACTTCTACTTTCATGCCATATATAAAAAATATATTAATTATATATATATAATTTTAAAATACAGATTAGCCTGTAAGAGAAAAATGTGATGTTTAGTTTATCTAGTTCTGACTTGTTTAAAATTATGATCTCTAGTTCCATTCATTTTCCTTCAAGTGACATAAAAATCTTCCTCATATCTGAATAAAATTCCATTGGTCTAGACACACCAATTTTCTTTATCCCTTCAGCGGTTGACGGGAATCTAGGCTGCTTCTGTATCTTGGCTATTGTGAATAGAGTAGCAATAAGGAAATATCTTTAGCATGCTTGCTTATAGTCCTTCAGGTAAGGACTTAGGCATGGTTTATCTGGATAACATGGAACGCCGTTCTCCCTGGCTTCATAGCTGACCAGTTTACTTTCCATCAGCAGGAGAGGGCTCCTCTCCTCACACCTTACCAGGTTTTGCTGTCATTGGCTTACTCAAAGATGCCCATTCTGCCTGGGGTGTGATGGAGTTTGCATTCTCCCAGTGGCTAAAGATGTTGAATTCCACCCTCCCTGAAGTATTTACTGGACACTTGTATTTCCTCTTGTGAGAACTGTCTGTTCAATTCACTGGCCCATTTATAAATGGGTGTTTTTTATTTTTAATTTTTATTTTGGTTAGATGCTACATTGGCAATGATTTCTTACTGTTCTCTAGGTTGCCTCTTCTCTGATGTTCAGAAGCCTTTTAATTCCATGTGATTCCACTAATCACTTCTTGGGATTATTTCCCGAGGCTTCAGGGTCCTTCTCAGAAAGTCCTTGCCTATGCCTGCATCTTACAGTTCTGGCAACTTCAGGGCTTAGGTCTTGAGACCTTTGACCCCTTTTGAGTGGGGTTCTGTGAGGCAGGGATTTTGTCTGTGGATTTTAAAGTGGGGGCAAGGATCTGGTTTTGTCTTTCTATTGCTATGGAAGAGGCTGTCTTTTCTCTGATTGTATGCTTTAATATTTTTTTGTTGTTGTTTTTTCGAGACGGGTTTCTCTGTACCTTTGGAGCCTGTCCTGGAACTAGCTCTTGTAGACTAGGCTGGCCTCAAACTCACAGGGATCTGCCTTGCCTCTGCCTCCTGAGTGCTGGGATTAAAGGCTTGCGCCATCCCCCCCCCCCGGCTGTTTTAACATTTTTGTCAAGAAACAGATGACTGCAATTGTGTAGATTGATATTTTCCCCAATTCTATGTCATTGGCCCACACGTTTGTCTTTTGCTGGTGGCATTATTATAGTTCTGTGGTGGCATTACTATACTTCTGTGGAACAGTTTGACGTTGGGATTGAGATACTCCCAATGTTCTCTGCTTTTGGTACTTGGCATCTTTTGATATTCCATACACATTTTGAGACCTTTTTATCTAGTTCTGTGAAGAATACTATTGAAAGCTTAATGAAGATTGTATTAAATTGATAGGTCACTTTTGGTATTATAACCATCTTCACAATATTAATTTTGCCAATCCATGAACTTGGGAGATTTTTTTTCATGTTCTAGTCTTCTCTCGATTTCTTTCTTTATAGTTTTTATTCAAGAATTCTGTATTTTACATTAATTTATTTTGATTTTTTTGAGATAGAGTTTCTCTACATAGTCCTAGATACCTTGGAACTTATATGTGGACCAGGCTGGCCTCTAACTCACAGAGATCTGCCTCTACCTCCAGAGTGCTGGCATCAAAAGCGTGCGCCACCACACCTGGCTCTTCACAGCTTTAAATTAGCATTGTGGAAATATTTTACTTCTTTGGTTGTTTATGTTTATTCCTAGGAATTTTTTTTTCAAGGATTCGGTGAGTGGATTTTATTTCCTGACTTCATTCTTGGCAAGTTCATTGCTGGTATTCAGTAAAACTGTTTTTTTTTTTTCTGTGTTGATTTTGCATTTGTTGAAAATGTTTGTCATAGCTAAGAGTATTATCATGGAGTCTTTAGGGTCTTGTAAGTGTGGGATCATGTCATGACCCCTCAGGGGTCATTTCACTTCTGCCTTTCCTATTTTAAATCCAATTTATTATTTTCCCTCTTGCCTTAAGGCTTTGACTATGACTTTGCTAGGCCCAAATCTGTGAAGTCCCCCAAAGGCCAACAAGGAGACCATGTCCCATATGTAAAAACAAAGAGCCTTTATTTTATGCAAGTTCGCAAACATGGTCTCTCTGCACGTCCAACATATTGGAATAAACGGAGAGCCCGAGTTAGAGTTGGGCTTTTATAGTAGTAAAGGTGAGGGTCAGGGGTTTCTGAGGTTCAGGACCCCTGATTTGTTGACATTTGTCTGGGGATGTCCTGGTGGATGTGTGCTGGAAGGTGATCCTATCTACAGCGGTTGGAACGGTAGGCATTTCCTTTGGATGGTCTGTTTTTGGGTGGTGCTCAGGTATTGCTTCAGGGCAAACTACTGAGACTCAGGCCTCCATTAAACTTATCCATGGCTGAGTCCTACTCTGGCAGGTGATAATGGTTGGAAGTGAAGAACTTCCTCTGGGTGATCTGTTCCTATTTAGCTTATCATGGCTGGCTCCTAAGGACTTCATTGTCTTTATTGGATAAGAGTTGAGATATTCTTGTCTCATTCCTGATTTTAGAGAAAATGTTTTCATTTTTCCTTGGTTAGTATAAAGCTGGCTATAGATTTGTTATATCTAGTCTCCATCATGTTGAGGTATGTTTTATTCCCAATTTCTTCCAGGCTGATGTTTGTCAAAAGTCTTTTCTACATCTATTGAGATGACCGCGCAATTGCTATTCTTAAGGTAATTACCTGCTCTCTTACATGTGTTTTGTAAAGAGTTATTTACTTTTCTTTTATGTATATGCGTGTTTTGTCTGTATGTGTGTGTGTCTCCCGAGTGTGTGCCTGGTGCCTGTGGAGCAAGAAGAGGGCATTTTCATTTGATTCTGACTCTGTTTTTTCCTCCTCGATTTCTTCAATGGCCTGGTGGTCATTCAGGTGTATGTTGTTCCTTCTCCAAGTGTTTGTATGTTTCTGTGGTTTCTCTTGTTATTGATGTCTGCTTTTATCATCTGCTATATCTGTTTTTCTCGTTTTTTTTTATTTAATAATACTCTCTTCTTCTATATGGCTTATGGTGCTTTCCCATAATTCAAAGTGCTAGCTGGCGGGGTCTATCCCTAGCAGCCACTGAGCTGATACCAAGTCTTTGTCACGAGTCACAATAGGGCCTATGAGAAGCAACTAGGTTTCACAATCTGCAACTCTCTTGTTCTCCCCATTCTTGACCAACTAGGTGATTATTTTATCTGGCTCTCTACAATGCCTCCTCATATTATAAATGGCATCTGAGTGGAAATGTTAGTAATTATAATAGTATAATAAATTATACACACATTTAAGAAGAGCAAGTTTCCTCTGCCATGTGTCTCTATTCAGGCTTTTTATACCCATGCTGCAGAAGAACCCTAGGCTTGGAAGCAGAAAACCTGCATTCAACTCTTTTTCTTCCCTTTTGGGTTTCCTAACAGTGGGCAGGGGCCACAGCCCCAGGAAGACCCAGGGCCAGTTAAAAGTCAGCTTCAGGTATAGAATATATATGGCTTCAATCCTCCTCAAAATTTGCAGACCCTCTATAATACAGGCTTTTTCAGGACATGGAGCAAGTAGCTTTAATTTGGTTTTGTATGAACTCTCAGCTCTCTCCCCCTTGCTGCCTACAAGTAGTGAATATATTGCCTTTTGCACAGGTAACATATTTTTGCATGTAAAGGTGTCCCCCTCCTCTCTCGTATACCAAGGAAATAAGGGCACCCCAAAATTAATGATGCAAAATGGCCACCAAAACAAATCTGCACAAATAAGCCTTACTAAACTGACCATCTTTTTCAATCAGTTTCCCCTCAATTTAATACAACATAGAAGTTCTCCACTGGGAAAGTTTTCCTTATTTTCTAGGAAGGCCTTCTCCCTACATTCATATGAAATAAACCTTTGAATTTATTATTCTGCCTCTAGCTAGTTTGACTCCAAGACCCACCCACCCTCTAACCCTAAAAGAGTAGAGGAAAAGGTTTTGTTTTGTGTGTTTTCCTTCCCTAATACTGGGAAGTTCTCCCTCTGATCTGCACCGCCAAATCCTCAGGACTTCAGTGTGCTCAAAAATTCTCCCAAATTAACATTGCCCATAGCTCTCTGCCATGTCCAGTCCCGCATGGAATCAGTGGGGTAAACGGACATGTGGAGCCATTTACAAATCGTGTCAGATACTTGCATTATTGTAAATGCAACATAGCCAGGTGATATGTTTTGTCTCATTTCTGAAAAGTTCTTCAATCCATAGACAGCTGAGAGGTTTAGTGAGTCAAACATGATTTAAGAAGTGGGAATGTGCCCTGATCTACTCCTGCCCCCCAATAATTTATTATCAACAGGTCAAATGAACTATTTCCCACCTTTATACAATTTGTACTCTCTGCAGCGAACCTTCTTCCAGCTTCCACTCTGCTAGAACATCACACGTCCGCCAACGTCACAGATGACTTCTTTCCCGAGAGTTAATTTCGTGGACTGGAGATACAGCAGTGTTGTAAAGTGTTGGCTCAGTGTCTGCAAATCCTGGCTTCTATGCCCCCGCTCACCCCACCCCACTCCCACCCCCGCCTTAACAACGATAAACAACAACAGCTTTGGAATAGTGGAAGAATTTCTTAACTTTTGTGTGCTATGTTTTCATTTTTGGATGTTTTTAGTTTTTTGTTTGTTTGTTCGGTTGGTTTTGGTTTTTCAAGACAGGGTTTCTCTGTAACCCTGAGAACCCTGGAACTTGCTCTCTGGATGAGGCTGAACTTGAACTCAGAGATCTGCCTGCCTCTGCCTCCTGAGTGCTGGGGCTAAAGGTGTGCGCCACCACCACCCAGCTTCTGTACTATTTTTAATGTAACAATTTACAAATATGAGCTATCCTTAAATTAATATTCATTATTCCATAAAATTATCTGTTCTTCTTATAAAAGGTTTTGTTATTTGAGACAGGTTCTCTCTATAGCCTTGAACTCATTGATATCTACGTGCTTCTACCTCCTGAGTGCTGAGGTTAAAGGCCTGTACCACTTTGTCCAGCCTATTTTTTTTTTATTTCTAAGTTATGTTATATGTGTATCCATAGTGCTAGAGCATAAAAAGACCAGTGGTATTAGATCTCTCTGGAACTGGAGTTACAGGTGGTTGTGAGCCACCCAATATGGGGTGCTGAAAATGGAACTGGGGTCCTTTACAAGAACTGTACATGCTTTTAACTGCTGAGTCATCTCTCCAGCTCTTCTTTGAATTTTCTTTCCTGTCTTATATTTTACTCTGTATGTGTATAGGGGGCACACACGCATATGGAGGTCAGAAGACAATTTCCAGAAGCTGATCTTCTCCTGCTACCCAAGTTCCTGGGATTGAACTCAGATTGTTAGTTTTGGCCTTTATCTTCTGAGACGTCTCATTGGCCAACAAAACCTTTCTTGAAACAGCAAAAACTCTAACAATGCGTTTTTAACATACCAAGCACAGAACCACTCAAGAATGATAGATTATAGGTCATAGTCAGCTGACTTTAATTTTTGAGAGGAGGCAATTGCTGCCAGGAACTTTTAACCCTGAGATTTCTGGGATTGGTGCCAGAGATCAGGGAGGGCACAGAGTTGTGAATATGGGAGACAGTCCCTGAGGTAACTCATATTGTCCCCATTTCCTGTTGTGTCATCTTGGGCATGGGCTAGATTGATGACTGGCTTTCTATGGCAAGAAACAGGACAGGCTTCCTATTGCCCTGTCGCCCTGTCCTCACTTTTCTTGCTGTCTCTCCACCTCATTAAGCACCTCCTCCTCTGGATGCTGTGTTCTGAGCTGCCCTGGAGTGAGATCCACCTGAGAAGGAAACCAGAACCCGTGATGCCTGAGGCCTGGCAATAGCCGCACAAAGAACGTGGAAACAATGTTCTTTTAGTCAGCCCCAGAGATGAAGAATCACATACTACCAGGTCACTAAAGTGTAGCACCTGTCCCCTAAGCTTTGAGGCATAGGGGCCCGGCTAAGTCATGCCTGGAACCCTGACCTATATAAACAGAGATGGTAAATGTTTGTTTAGGACCACTCTTTCTAACATAGATAGGTATCTGATACCCATGATTGGAAATGAATAGGATGCTAATCAATCCCCTTTGCAGACAATCTGAACAGCTCTAGGAGATTAACTCCCCGAGTTTGTACTGCCCAGGTCCACAGGGCTCAGCTGGGAGTTGGTGAGGTCTTTGCTCTCCTCTTCACTCCAGTTGCCACAGCTGAAGGGCCCTTCTGCTTCTGTTGGGATGTTTTGGTAACAAAGAGCAGTCCACCAAACCAGGAACTTCATCAGATGAAGTACAACCTCCACCCCGTTAAAGACGCAACCAGTAACTTGCTTCTGCTGCTTGAGCAAGCTGCTATCTCTGCTCTGCTATGCTTGCACTGCAATTTTGTTTGCACGGTCCCTGAGGATATCCAGGTATTCAGTGCTTAGAATGAGAACATAGACCTTTTATTTTCTTTTTTTCTTCTGGGAGATTCACCATTCACATTTCTCTGGGTTACAGATGAAAGTTATTTCTATTTCTATTTTTATTTTTTTTCAAGACAGGGTTTCCCTGTGTAACAGCCTTGGCTCTCCTGGAATTTGCTCTGTAGACCAGGCTGGCCTCAAACTCACAGAGAACTGCCTGTCTGCCTCCCAAGTGCTGGGATTAAAGTGCCACCACTGCCTTGCCATATTTCTATTTTTTTTTAAAAAAATAAACTTCCATTAGTTCACTGAAAATTTCATGTAACACATCTCGATCATATTCACCACATATTTCTTATCCCCTCCTAGATGCTCTCCCACTTCCCTCCCCACCTACATAACCTGTGTTGAAAAAAAAAATCCTAGTGTACTGCTCAAATATGTTTGGGTTTGAGATCTACCATGGAGCTTGGTTGACTTAACCAGGTCATGACCTTAAAGAAGGAGCTAGCAGCAGCTAGCAATGGCCAATAGCTCCTCAGGTAGATGGGGGACTTCATAACCATTTTCCCACTGCATCCTGGGATTTTCTGTGGCATGAACTCTTACAAGTCTTGGGCGTGTTACACTGGTGTTCAAACGACCAGCCGCTATGCTATTGTCTTGAAAGCACAATTTCCTTGTGGTCAAATAAGCCTGTAACCGCCTCCGCCCCTTCTGTGAAAATCCCATAGCCTTGCACAGAAGGATGTGATATGAAAATCCCATTTGGGCATGAGCACCCTGAAGACTTTTATTCTCTGCACACTGACCAGCTAATTGCCGTCTACTACAAGAAGAAGCTTCTCTGGTGACGGTTGAGAGATACCCTATCCTACAGGTCTGGCTACAATAAGTCATTAGGAGTCACTTTAATACTAAATCCATCTAGCCGACTATAATAACGGGCTCTCCCCTAGGTCTCTCTAGCCAGAGGTTCTTGACCCTGAGAACAGTGCTAGCTTTGGCTTCCGTCACGTGCAGCAGGTCTAAAGTCCGATCAGAAAGTATTTGGTTATGCCCATGGCATGTGTACCACAAACATCCAACATAATCCTCTGTTTTAGGCCATGTTTATTAAGATTAAACTTTATAGGCTTTAGGAAATGGGGGGCATTGATAGCAGTCATTCTACTCCGAGAGGCAATTACACCATAAAGTGCTGAAGAAACTTGCCAAGGCTCCAACATTTGGGGTTCTTTTACTGATACAATTTACAGCTGGTGTAACCTCACGTTACTGAGATGTGGGGATTTCCTGGTTTCGGCCCAATGCAGAGTTAGCAAATCCAGGCAGAGAAGTTAATAGCCAGGGCGCTGGGCACTATCCTGAAAGGGCTTGTGGTAGTTTGAAAGCAAATGGCCCCCAAAGGGCGTGGCACCATTAGGAGGTGTGGCCTTGTTGGAGGAAGTGGGGGTGGGCTTTCAGGTCTGCTTTACTCAAGCAGTGCTCGGCTGTGACACACAGTTACTTCTGCTGCCGGCAGATCAAGCTATTGAACTCTTGGCTCCTTCTCCAGCACCATGTCTGCCTGCTTGCCATCCGCCATGAAAATAGACTAAACCTCTGAAACTGTAAGCCAGCCCCCAATGAAATGTTTTCTTTCATAAGAGTTGCCATGGTTATGCTGTCTCGGTACAGCAATAGAAGCTGTAACTAAGGCAGTGCTTTATATTTATTGGGGGATTTAAGCACTCAGCAGGTGCTATTGCTGTTCCACTTCATGAAGGAGGAAATGAGGTACGGAAAGGTTAAGGGACTAAGTAAAGGACGTACCAGCATTCAAAGGCGGAGTCAGGCTCCACAGCCAACATTAGGCACTGTTTAGCAAGCCTCCTGGCCTGCCCCTGTGCCTGCAGCATGTTTGAAATATTTTAAGTGAAATAAAATGATCATTAACTTTCAAATACTCATAGAGAATTAATTCTGTGTAAGTGAAGAAGGAACTTAGGTGTTTGTAGAAAACATAACAATCGTTAAGTCTTTGATGATTTAAAAGAAATTGTTTTATGATTTTTGTTTTCATATATTTCTAACAACAGGAGTTTACTCTCAGACCTGAGCTATTTCTTGATAGACAGCCTGCGGGAGGAGCATAATGTCTGTGTTTAATCATTTAAGGGACTGCCAGACTGTTTGTTTTTCAAGGTGGTCAAACCAGACCCCCATCAGCCAGTTTAGGAGGGTTCCAGTTTCTTCACGGTCTTATTCATCATGCCTAAAAAAAAAAAAAAAAAGTACTTCCAGTTAATATAAAGTGATATCTCATGTTTTTTCCTTTGATTCTCTCCCCACCTCCAATTATTGATGTTAAATATATTTTGTATTTTTTTTTGGCTATTTATATTGTTTCTTTGGAGAGCTTTATTTCTTTACCTGGTTCACTGGTTCACTTTATTTCTTTATTTCTTACCTGTCACATTATTTCTGGCCTGATTCAGTTTCTTCTCTTGTGGGAAAAGCAATCGCAATTCAATCCGTCACTGGTCTCACTTATCTCAGTACAGTTCCTAATCTCCAGGAAATGCAAAATGGGTTGGTAAAGCATGTGATCTTTGCATTGTTAACCTCTTAGTTTTCAGAGTTCATAACTTCAATAAAAGACTCCATGAACTCAAAGTTCATTGTATTGGGCTGGTCTTAGATCTAAGAGGGTTTACGTATTCAAGATACCATTGAACCTCTATGAAAGCAGGGCTTTATTCCAGGGCCATAACTCAGGATGAGGATCAGTCACAAAATGTCAGAAGAAGAATCTAGAATAAAAAAAACAAAACAAAACAAACAAACAAACAAACAAACAAACAAACAAAAAACCAAAATAGTGCAGCTCAGGGCCTTTCAAAACCCCCAAAGGTTAACCAACAAACATGGGTTGCCTTGATCTGTCCTGGTTTTCTCAGATAGTTCTGGGCAATACCAAAGCCCTGGTTAAAGAAGTCCACCAGCCATGTGTCCCCCGCACCTCATGCTCTCAGGTGTGAGGTTACAGAGCTGTAAATAAGGCAGCCATGAAGTGCATTGGCTGAACTCTGAGGCTGTGCCAACATCACGGCTTTGAACTCTAGACTGGTTGTTTATTTTCAGCTTATGAATCTTGGCATTCACTTTGCCTCTGTGAACCTCAGGCAAGTTCAGGTGAGACACAGAAGGGTTCAGGTCTAATGTGGATCATGGTAAAAGTTAGTATCTAAGGGTGGAATTCATATATTGTCAATAGTAACCTTGAAAATTCTTCAAGTTCAAAAGCAAGCACATCCCAAGCACATAGTTGAATGTAGACAATGCTAAATACAGTTCCCTCATATGCCCCAAAGTTTTGTTCATTATCCTCAATGCACCAGTTCCTTTATGCCAGCTCAGAGGAGAGATTTTCAGAAAAGGGTGGGACTCCCTGGGAAAGACCAAGGTAGAATAATCTGGAATTAAAGATGTGGATTGTCCATGGGCCTGAGTGTGAGGTGTAAGTTCACTTGGGAATAAGGAACACTTTGTCTTCAGCCCACTCTATGTCCCCAATCCAAATGGTTTTGCTCCTATTTCATCTCTGCCCCAAGACTAGTACCTCTGAGCCTGTTTCCATGTCTGTCAATGGGTATATGAGCATGTATGCCAGCTCAAGAAGCTAGGGAGCATGCCAGTAACTACATATATTTTTCATGTGTGTGTGTATATATGTAGGTACATACGCCACAGTGCACATATGAAGGACAGAGCAAACTTTTGGGTTCCAGTATTCATCTTTCACCATGTTTGGAAGCAGTGTCTCTTGCCTTCTTCTGTGAACACTCTCTCACCTCTGGCAGAAAAAAAAAGACTCATTTTGGGGAGTCAAACCTTTGCAATCACCTTTCCAGTCTTTCTAAAGATTTCAGCTCACGAGTGAGGCGGATCTCAGGTACGACTGTCTCTACTGCTCATCTCAGGGCCATCGGGCGACTTGTAAGGCATTCCTTAGACTACTTTACTTCTTCCTCTTTTTCCTCTAAGTACTCATGTTGACCTCTTGCAAGTTAAGTGTATGCATGCTGGTTCTCCGCCGTGGAGATGCCACATGGCAGAGCACTGATCAAGCCTTTTCATGAAAGACCTTCAACACATACCCAAGAAGTCCAAGTTACCCCAAACTAAGCTGCTTTGTTGACTGAAGTGGTAACCTCCAAGATTTCTCTTCTGAGAGAAGAGCAGGGTACTGCAAGGCACAGTCTAGTGCCCAACTCTGCTGGCCAACCTACATGGAGGCCTCTCCCACAGCCTATTCTAGAAGCTTTCCAGGCCTGTTCCACCTAGCCTATTACTCAGTACATATAGTACGATGGTCATACCAGAGGTCAGCTGGTACCTAGAGAAGAGTTTGTTTTCATCGAGGTAGACCTGGAGCTTCAGTGTCTACCCCAGCAGCAACAATGGCGAGAGGCAAGAATTTAACACTGTCCTCCAGGATCAGGAAGAGTGCGGAGACACAGGCACCGTCAGCCAGGAAAACGAGGACATTTGGAACCTGACTGGGAATACAGAGTGGCACCTCCCCGTTATTGTGGCTCATTCATTGGGAGGCTCCTCACTGAAGTGTTTTAACGAAAGGGAAACCCTTTGCACTGGCAGAAGCAAAAAGGCCTTTCAGGTATGAGAGTAAGACACTATGTCAGACCAGTGGGTTGGCTCAGTGGGTCAAGGTGTTTGCCTCTTAAGTCTGGGAACTTAAGTTCTAACCCCGGAACCCATATAAAGATTAAAGGAGCAAACCAATCTTACAAAGGTGTTTTCCGATCTCCAAACATATGCCATATACAACAGTACACTTGCACACACACACACACCCCTACTAAAAAGACTGCATCAGTTAAGTATTCATCAGGAGAGAAATGGTTAAGTCCATCATGGTATATCTGGTATACCTTCCTAAGAGAATAACTATCTGTTCTAGTACGGGACAGACTCTGGAACTGTTGCTAGGAGGGAAAAGGTGGGGTGTGTGAAAGAGAAAAGGGAAAGGAGGTTGTAGATAAGCCCACATCCTTTTTGATATTTGCTTCTCAGATCTCTAGGAAGAGACACAAAACACGATCAGCAGCTGTTGCTTTCACAAAGGAAGACATACTCCTTTCTACTGCTTAAATATTTTGTGCGCTTGTATCAGATTTGTTTAAATAACCCCATAATATTAAAATCCAACTATAATGAAACTTAAAAAAGAAAAATGAAGCTCATGTCTCTTTCCTTTATATTACTAGCAAAGTGGTGTGTGATAGACTTCCTGTTGCTCTGGCCTTTTCTGGCAAAAGGGTTTTACAATCGGATAATCAAAGGTTGGGTTGGATAGCATCCACACAGTAAACACAGAAATGTATAGTCATCTTTTAAAGATCAAGTGCATAATTCAGATAATGACGACACGTGGAACGGAGCGGGCTGGTACAATGACTGTGCAGATTGGTGTTGATCCAATACTGTCTCACAGGTCTCAGAAAATGAACGTGTATTTTCCCTTATATCGGAGAAGAAAAAATGATTCCTTCACACTGCCACGTCCACAGCAGTGACTGCCGTGTAGTGACAAAATGCCTCTGCGCTGGCTTTTGCCTGCTGAAGGATTGGGGTTAGAGCTTCCTGGAGCGAAGCCCCAGGCGGTCCCCTGGCAATCAGTGGTCAAGATAGGACCTGATGCCGTAGGCAGATCTCATATCTGGAGATAGCCTTGAGAGCGAGCCCTCCTGGCACCCTGCATGATCTTTCTCTGTATTTCTTAACTTTTCTGTTTTTAGCTGACCGCTTACCAAGAAATCAAAGTACGTCCTTGGCTCGGCCCCACCGTTCATTAAAGCAGTCCTTGAGGAAATAAAGTATGCCCCACGCCACATGAGCCTGGGAAACTTTATTAATTATGATACAGAAACGGCTAAAGTTGATATGTTACGAGGGAATCGTCATAGTGAATCAGATTTAGAGAGAAAGAAGGAGAGTTAGAGAAAATTCCCCAGCGCACTCCTTGATTCACTTCCTTATACAGGAGCCTATGATGAGCAAGGGAATAGATGGGTTAATGTTGATGGACAAAGACTGTTATATTATACTTTCAACTTTATGGATAGGCTTGCTAGACCCCAACCCCCATGATGTCTGCCGCATAAGAAGGTACTAAAAATATAGTTCAACAGGTGCAGAAAACTGATTAGGTATATTTGGTCACTAGACGAAATAAAGGGTTAAGAGGAGGAAGGGCCATGATAGCAATAATAAGACAGAAACTTTCTGTTCATAAGATGTAACCACTTGCCTGAGGCTTACAGTCCCAAGGACAAGGAGTTCCTCTTCTAAGATTTACAGTCCCAAGGACAAGAGTTCCTCTTCTAAGGACGCTTTGTGTCTAACACCTGTTCCTGATAACATACTTTTTAAACATTGCTAAAAGAAGTTTTCATACTGTGCCAACTAATGATACATGACTTTCTGACTTGTTCTTTGTTTGAATACTATATAATGAAAGCATGATTTTAGTAAAATCGCAGCAGATTCTCACTACACAGTGTGTCTGTCTGTCATTCCCTTGCGTCGTATCCTGGCTATCCTATCCTTCACCCTGTTCTCCCGTGGATAGCGGTCTCCAAGAGGGACGGTCCGTGGCATCACACTACGTCCTAATTTCTATGCATATATAGGACATGGTGACTCATGTCTCTAATATTAGTACTGCAGAGGCTGAGGCAGGGGAACTGTGAGTTTGAGTCCAGCCTGGACTAGATGGTGGGATTCTGGCGGAAAGAGAAAGGGGGTGGTGAGAAGAAACATGAGTTTCCTTCTTATAACAAGAGGAATTTAAGTCTTTTTTAATTAAACGAATGCAACACATCCTTCCATAGTGAAACAAACACTCCACAACAATGTCCTCCTTTCCTAGTGTCGCCGCTGGGTTTTCCTCCAGGAAAATGCCAGGACTCCTACTCTTGGCTCAGGTGGCTTCTTCATAGCCTCACAACTGAGACTCTGCACCATAACCATTGGCCACCTCAGGAGGAGGGCAGGTACCTGGCATCTTCTAAGTCCTGGGAACCAAGGAAAGCTGGGACCAAGAAAAGGATGGCCAACATGGTCACACAAGGAGGGAAGGGAACTCCATCAAAAATAATCTCACAAGATCGCTCGCCTTTGTGCCTCTGCATGTAATTTAAAGCCTGCAGAATGGTACTTGGCAGACACTTATTTAGTGACTGGAGGACAGGAGGCCCAGAGCTGCTTGGTTAAAAAAAAAAAAAAAACCAACTCTCTGAGCTGTCTCCCCACCTTCAAGGGGCCCACTAGGCACAGGGGGGCAAGTGCCTCATAAGGAAAGATCTTCTGGGCAGGCCTGGCAGATTGGAAGAAGTGGTGGTATTTGAGGTGTGAATTTGGCAGGATTCAATGGGTAGAGGTGGGCAAGAAAGTTGGTTTTAGACTCATGAGATCAGTAGAGAGCACCACGTGGATGGGAGCAGATTCATTGAGACAAGTGACCAGAAAGGTGGCTTTCAGAATATGGCTTATTAGTTACATCCTAAGAGTCATGAGGATTTCATGGCTTTAGTCAGGACGACATGGGAGAGAGTTTGACCAAGGACATGAAGGCTCGGGCTCTGCTTGGCAGCAGTGTCGCTGGGGGAAGACAATAAAATGCATGGATTTAAGGATTTAAAGAGAGTTTAGCGGCAGGTAACTCCTTTGTGCTTTAATTAGGCTTAGTGAGACATTAGACATGAACAAGTAGAAGCTGCCTGGCCATTCCGTCCTCTCAGGATGGATGCTTCCTGGTTGTATTAATGAGATAACCCTGTACCCTCACAATACCTGTTGCTTCTCGGAGGCAGCTGACTGGAAATTTTTGCCACTCCAGATGAAGGCTGTGTGTGAAGTATTTACCAGTGCAGCCTAAGAAATGCAGTGGAGCTGGAGTCTTAAAATGCTTTGTATTCTTTGATCTACAGCTCTGTGCCTGCTTTTAATTTCAGTACACACGAGGCAGAGCCCAGGTGGATCTCTGTGAGACTGAGATCAGCCAGAGTTACACAGAGTGACCCTGTCTCAAAAAAAAAAAAAAAAAAAAAAAAAAAAAAGTTTGCTTACGCATGAGCCTGAACCTAAGCCAGCATCAGCCACAGTTTCTGCCTCAGGTTCATAGGTTCATGCTGGAATTCCTGCCCTGCCCTCGGCGAGGGGCTGCAACCTCCAAGGTGAAATAAACCCTTCCTCCCCGCTGCTCCTAACAATAATACACTAAAAAATGTACTAAATAAATGCGCTTATGTTCCCCCCAGGTTCTCCCAAATCACACATAAACACCTGCGTGTCAAATGCAATCCTGCCCCTAACAGCGCTCCGTGAAATGAGTCTCTGGTATATGATTGACACAGCCGTTCTGAGGAGGCTTCGGAACAGCTTGTCCTGTCCCGGAGACCCGCACAACAGAGCCTTGCCCCCCTGCTGAATCGCTCTTTGCTCTGACCGAGGCAGCTTAAGAACAGTGTCCACGGTTATTTGGACGTGCTGTGGGTAGTTAGTATGAGCGAGGTTGACATCAGGTACCTGCCAACAAGAAAGTCTCCAGGACGTTTCCTAGACTGTCGCAGACTGTATTCCATGCCTAAATGCGGATAGAGTCAGAAGCGAGCTTGGAAAAATGTTGCTCTTTCCCAAAGAGCAGCAATCTTCATCCAGGAGAAACCCGAGAGCCTCTTTCCCAGGTCGCGCGAGTGTTCTGACTGCACTTTAGCTCTGAGATGGACAGAAGCGAGATGCAGGAGTCATTTGCCACCTCTGTTCCGGGTTGCTCAGGGTGCCGAGAGCAAGTGGTTCCGTGTTTAAACCGCAGGAGTCCTTGTGTCAACGTGCAATAACAAAACCAGACAGCAGAAACAGAGAAAAGCTGGGGAGGTCTCTAGGGCCATCAGACAATAGACTTCACAGATGTCACAAAGCATGTGGCCTGTGAGTGTGGATCAATAGGCTTTGCTTTTGGACGGGGCAAAGGACAAAATAGGCTGATCGAGGGCTGGAGAGATGGCTCAGTGGTTAAGAGCATTGCCTGCTCTTCCAAAGGTCCCGAGTTCAATTCCCAGCAACCACATGGTGGCTCACAACCATCTGTAATGAGGTCTGATGCCCTCTTCTGGCCTGCAGACATACATAAATATTAAAAAAAAAAAAAAAAAAAAAAAAGGCTGATGGAGCACTGTGCCCAGAGGCACAGCTGTGTGGGGAACCTTGCTCCCTCTGCAGAGAGTTTCCAGAGCCTTGGAGAACTCCTATGGAAATGTAGAGGAAAAGGTGGGGGAGAAGCCCAGGGGCAGAGGCTAATGAGAAAGGCGTGACTGTGCTGGACCACTCCCTCTTCACCAGCTGAGACAAAATGTTCCCAAACTGAGAGTACCATCGCGGTCAGCATTGTATTGTGCAAATGCCTCTTGGGAAAGTTACTCTTGATATTGGGCAATCCTGAGTTGACCCTCCAGATCAGCTGCCTGCTGTCCCCTGCTCTCGGGGCTACTGGACTCTGTGGTCAACACCCGCAGGTTCCCTTTCAGTTAACTTCAGGTGGTAGACTTTGGCAGGACACCAGGAAATCAGAGAGGTACCAGGGAAGGTCCCTAGTAGCTGATTAGCAGAACAACATAGCTCAGCCATTAAGAGCAACTGTTCCTCTTACAGAGGACCCAAGACCAATTCCCAGCACCCAAATAGTGGTTCACAGCCATCTGTAACTCCAGTCCCAGAGACATTCTGACTTTTGAGGGTACCAGGTGCACATGCGGTACACATACCTTCACAGAGACAAAACACACATAAAATAAATATATCTAAGAATTGAATAAATATTAATTGACAACAGCAAGTCTAAATCCAGAGTTTGGGGGAAATCTGGCTCCTATGCCTATCCGAGCAGACACACAGTGCTTACCACTGGGCATGTTTACCACATTTGACCCCTCCCTTCCTGCCAGGCTGCAGGTTGGTACTGGCCACACACCGGGCTAGGCCTGCCCTGCTCTAGGGGTCTTCTTTCAGCTCTCTGTTGCTGTGAACTGCTGTGTCCATCTTGTGTTTGTGTGACAAAATGGCAGCCTACAGAATGGGAAAAGATCTTCACCAACCCCACATCAGACAGGGGGCTCATCTCCAAAATATACAAAGAACTCAAGAAATTGGTCATCAAAAGAACAAATAATTCAATAAAAAAAAATAGAGTACAGACCTAAATAGGGAACTCTCAACAGAAGGCTCTAAAATGGCTGAAAGACACTTAAGGAAATGCTCAATATCCTTAGCCATCAGAGAAATGCAAATCAAAACAACTCTGAGATTCCATCTTACACATGGAAGAATGGCCAAGATCAAAAACATTGATGACAACTTATGCTGGAGAGGATGTGGGGTATAAGGGATATTCCTCCATTGCTGGTGAGAGTGCAAACTGGTACAGCCCCTTTGGATGTCAGTATGGTGATTTCTCAGAAAATTAGGAAACAACCTTCCTCAAGACCCAGAAATACCACTTTTGGGTATATATCCAAAGGATGCTCAATTGTACCACAAGGACACACGTTTAACTAATCATAACAGCATTGTTTGTCATAACCAGAAGCTGGAAACAACCTAAATGGCCCTTGATCAAAGAATGGATAAGGAAAATGTGGTACATTTACACAATGGAGTACTACACAACAGAGAAAATAATGAAAAAGGCAAATGGATGGGGCTAGAAAACATCATTTTGAGTGAGGTAACTCAGACCTAGAAAAACAATTAGCACATGTACTCACTCATAAGTGGTTTTTGAACATAAAGCAAAGAAAACCAGCCTACAAATCACAATCCCAGAGAACCTAAACAACAATGAGGACCCTAAGAGAGACATGGATCTAAATCTACATGGGAAGTAGTAAAAGGCAAGATCTCCTGAATAAATTGGGAACATAGGGACGATAGGAGAGAATTGAAGAGGAGGGGAGAGGCAGGGAATGGAACAGAGAAAAATGTGGAGCTCAATAAAATCAATAAAAAGCAAAAAACTAGTGGTGGCTGAGAAGAGACCCGCATCACTGAGGTGAAATATTATGGGAAGTGTTTCCTGAAGGTCAGCAAACACAGAAGCATTTGGGGTTGTACTTTGCTCTGGCAGCTGATCTTGGTAGTGTACAAGTTACTCAAGTGGTATTGGTTTTGAAGACGCTAAGGGACCATGGAGAGTAGCTGAAGTCTGTCACAGTTAGTGGCCAGGAGAAGTCATTAGTGAAAGTGCAGCCCCAGTGGCAACTGAAAGCCCATAACTGTGTTGTCTGAGTTTTTCTATTCAGCCTGGTCCCTGGCAATCGTTAAGCTCCAAATAATCACACAGAGGTCTACATTAATTATAAACTGATTGACCTATTAGCTCAGGCTTCTTATTAACTCTTCTAACTTATATTAATCCATTATTTTTTGACTATGTCAGCCACATGGCTCAGTACCTTTTTCAGCAGGGCAGTCACATCTTGCTTCTTCTGTGACTGGGCCAGGATTGCAGAAGGAACTTCCTTCTTCCCAGAATTCTCCTGTTCTGATTGACCCACTTCTACTTCCTGGTTGTCCTGACTATACTTCCTGCCTGGCTACTGGCCAATCAGCGTTTATTTAAAATATACTCGACAGAGTATAGACCATGGTCCCACACCACTCATGCAAAAGAAGTTAAGGCTTGGCTCCATGAAGAGAGCCTATGAGAGGCTATTGGTGAAAGTGCAGCCCAGTGGCGGCAGAGGATCCCAGCATTGTGGAGATGCCAGTACCACGAGATGACTGGCAAGAACTGCAAGAGCAGGAAGTGGAGCCAGCCAGAGCCTAGAAAACAAGCTGTGTGCTGCAGAGGGCAGAGCTGGAGAAGGAGCTCAAGCTCCTTGGAGGAGTCCAGAAGATCATGCGTGAAGCCCAGATAACTGGGAATCTGGTTATTTATACTCTTGGAGTTTGGCTTTGCTTGATTTAGATTGCGACTGTGTCCTACTTCTTCCCTCTTGAAGAAGACAGTTAATTTAATTTAAATTTTTACAGGCGCCTCCAGCTGAAAGACTGAACTTTTAAGAGAGGTGTTGAATATTTAGAGTGATTGGATATTTTAAAGACACTGAAATGTAATGTGTTTGGATTTGTAAAGACTATGGAACTCTTAAGTTATTTATGCTTTTAAAATGAGAAGTTGGGGATGACTAGGAAAGGAAGGGTGTGGCTTAATAGTAATGTGTTGTGTGTTAAGTTGACAAGAGTTCAGTTATGCTGGCGGGTCTTGTGTCAACTTGACACACAATCTGGAGTTATTTTATATTTTCCCTTTGCAAATATGTTATGGTTTCCAGGGCAGTATTTTTATGGGCTTCTTTAAAGTTTAAATGAATGGGTCTCAGCACCTTTATCTGTTTCTTCTGCCCTTTCCCATCTGTCTATTTCCGTTAATTTTGACGTATACCGATGTGTTAGTTTCTGTTTTATATTATTATATATTATTATCCCATAGGAGCCTGTTTGTTTTCTTCTAATGAGAGATAGGAAGGGGATGTATTTGGATGGCAGGGGAAGAACTGGAAGAAGTAGAGGGAGGGGATACTGTAACTAGAATATACTATGTAACAGAAAAAAAGTCTATTTTCATTAAATAAGAAAAATGAAAAATATTTTTCCAGTCAGTGTGATTCAATAGGGCATCTCAGTTAAATGGTACTGATATATAAAACCCATTTCAAAAAGTACTCAACCCAAAAGCAGCCCTTAATTAGGTGCCCTGACCCAGCCTTGGGCCAGAACATGCCAGTGACTTGGGTGAAATCGCAAGCTTATGAAGGTTGTAGGTGCTTAAAGGTTTGTGTGTGGGGCCACACCGTTGCTAGAGAAAATGAAGGCTTACAAGAGGCTCTGAAGGCTGAGCAGGAGGAGCTGGAAGATGCCCTGTGAGGTTTGGTCCACCTGAAGGTATTATCTCTTGATGGGTTCAAAGAGGTGGAAACAGCACAGTAGGCAGAAGTTGCTGAGAGATATTTCAAAGCTTGATGTGGTCAGTGGTGGAATGAGATTCTTGAGTAAGCATTTTGTGCCATGTTCACACAAGCATTTGGGAAGCTGTACTTTTTGTGTATTTTTTTCACTGTTTGAGATGCTGGGGTAGCCGGGGTATATGTTTTTATCTCAGAGAGTTGATTATCCCAATGAAGCACTCACACACAATCAATAATATGACTCATTTCCCAGAGATAATTTTTCTTCCTCCCCTTTTCTCAAAAATATAATCACTGTTCATTATCCATTGAAGTCAAGGAAGGGATTCAAGCCAGAACCTGGAGGCAGGAGCTGATGCAGAGGCCATGGAGGGGTGCTGCTTACTGACTTGCTTTTTAGAGATTGCTCAGCCTGCTTTCTTATAAAGCTCAGGACCACCAGCCCAGGGGTGGCCCAGCCCATTGTGGATCAATCATTAATTAAGAAAGTGTCTCACAGGCTGGCGTACAGTCCAATCTTACAGAGATATCCTCTCAAATGAGATTCCCTCCTCTCATATGACTCTAGCTCGTGTCAAGTTGGCATTAAAACTAACCAGCACAGGAGCCTATGAAAATATTTAACTTCTCTCCAATTTAGGAGGAAAAATGAAATCAAGACATTTGCAATAAAATGGACAAGCTGGAAGTCATTATGTTAAGTGAAATAAACCATGCTATAAAGATAAACACCACATGTTATCTCTCATATATGGATCCCAGATTTTAATGTGTGGCTCTGGGTCTGAGTTTAAGTCATGAAGCCAGAAAGGGGACCAAGAGAGGGGAAGAAGAACTTAAGTGAGGGTGTGTGTGATGGAATACACGTGACAGGAAACCAGAAGGGGTGGGGGCATGGGACGAGAGGAAGAGAACCACAGCGGGGGAGGGGGAGGGGATGAGTAACAAAGTTACTCATAATTCCATAAAGAAATTCACTACTTTGAATACTGACTGAAAATAATAAACCTGGGATTGAAGAAAATATTTTGATTTCTTTGTTTTGGGAAAAAAAAAACCCAAACCAGACAAACAAACAAAACAACAATCTCTACTACAGCGAGAGAACCCTAGAGGCCAATAGGTTCCCAGCCAACTCTACCAGAAAGAATTTCAAAACAGGTTTCTTGGAAAAGGTGTTTGCAACCAAGCTTTGGGATCGCCAGTACTTGTTTATCCCTTGCAGTGGCAGCAAAGGGACTGGAAGGGATGGCAAGGACATTTCAGAGAAGACAAAATCACGGTCAACACCAGCAAATGGGCGGGAGTGGGGGCGGGGGGAGCTAATCCAATTGTGTGGGAGGGTGAGTGTTGTAGGGCAGGGATTTGCTGGCAGGTTCAGACCTCTAGATAGCAGTAGAGAAAGCACCCTGAGTCAGGGCAGGAGTGCAAAATCCACTCAATGCTACAGAGTATACGATGTTGGCTGGAAACAAAATAACTCTGTGGAGAGCCACACAGAGGCCTGTGTGCAGACGGCATCCGACATGCTTGTCAGGGAAATGTCATTTGCCCTGGACTGGTAATGTGAAGGATGACTGATCTTTTTCAAGGCAGAAATAAAACCCTTCTTAGAAATGGAAGAATGCAGGCAAGGAAGGCATTTTCCGTGGGAGAACTGGATCTTCTAGGTGGAAGAATATTCTAGAAGCAGAATTTGCAGGTATGAAAGGCTCTAGTGTATCTAACTGAAAGCTTTCCAGAGTTAGCTACTCTAAGGATTAGAGAAGATGAATTTCTTTATAGAAAATTTTTTTAAAAAGTTCTATTCAGTGAAGCACGAATTCTAATTGGTCTTAATAATAAAAACCCAGAGTCAGATGTCAGGGTAAATGCTGAAAGATCAGAGAGACAAAGGAACAAGCCACAGCCGATTCTAACCTTGCCAACTCCTCAGCCTGAAAGGGGCCGTTCCTGCCTCCACCCACCTTTTACTCCTCTCTTCTTCCAGCTACATTGCTTCCTGTTTCCTCCTTCCTCCTGCTTGGATTAAAGACACGTGTCTCTCAAGAACTGGGATCAAAGGCATGGGATCCCAAGTGCTGGGATTAAAAAGTGTGAGCCACCACTGCCTGGCCTCTGTGGTTAACTAGTGGTGAGCTCTGTACTCTGATCTCCAGGCAAGCTTTATTTGTTAGAGCACAAACAAAATACTACCATAACTCAGTTGTTTAGTTTAAACAGCACACATTTGCTAAATTCCCAAATGCAGGGACATGTTTTGTTAGAACTCAATGAACATTCACAGCAAACAGTTTTGGAAAAAACATTGTCTTGGTGACAGTGCCGTATCTTGTTGATGCAAATGTCTGAGAGACCTGGGTCCCAGCTCTGTTCTTCTAAAACCCCACACTTTGAAGCACTGTCCTCAAAGTCTCTTTCCTTCTGCTACTCAGATGGGAGCCCACTTGAACTCAACCCCCTTTTCTCGAGGGACCGTTCTCTGTTCTCTGTTCCATGTGTGTGAGGTTGACCAGATGCTTCTAGGAAGTGCAGACCCTGACCCAGTTCAAGAAGTGTAGCCGGGGGCTAGGGAGATGGTGTTCAAGCGGGAAGATCTGAGTTGAACTCTGCTGCCATAGTTTGCACCTGTAATCTCAGCTTTTGGAGGGCAGAGGCGGGAGTACCCCGGGCTTGCTTGCCAGTCAGTCTAGCCAAATCTACAAGTCCCAGGTTTAGTGAGAGACTCTGAAAGAGTAAGGAGAAGAGCAATTGAGAAAGACACCTTCTGTCAACCTCTATCATCCTCAGGTGTATGTAAACATGTACGGACACACTCACACACACACACACACAGAGACACACACACACACAGTCGGGGGTGGATTGGGTTGCTCTTTCTCAGGTTCTGTCATTCATCTAAAATAAACCTCAGATAGTTTATATAAAAATAGTTTCCCTTAGAACTAGGTCCCACCTCTAGATGAAGAGTATAGGCAACTGAAATTCTCCCACCTAGACTGACAATGCTCCCCCTAAAAGCTATAGAGTAGCTAACAAAAACCCCAAATCCAGGCATGAGAAATCCCCTTTCAAATTGTTGATCAGGGGAATCCAAGAAACTTCCCAAACGTTATAGGACATTGCTATTGCCCTTGGTTGTCTCCCAGAGGTTGAAGGTAATTCCCTATTCCTGAAGATACATGCATTCAGACACAAGGCCCAGAGGATCTGACCTGGGTTCTGAACTGAGAGCCTCCTTCCTCTCTGAGGTTTAGTTTTCATGGTACTAGAAGTTGTCACAGAAGCTTCCAAATCCTACCATAATCCTACCAGATATGATACCTATGATAGACCCACAATACAACTAGCATGGCATGATAACCCTAGAGTTGCAATGGTGGCACTTATGTCTTGGCAGTAACCAACAGCTATCTAAATTAGACTTAAGGCCCTGTTCAGTAACAGGGAGATCATGTTGGGTACTGGAAACCGAGCCAACTACCTGGGGCTAGTGAGGTGGAGAATCCTGGAGGAGAACCCTCTACCATCACTTTACACAGCCAGCATAATTGCCCATGACATTCTAAATATGTATCCCCATGCCCACGAGTGTAGCTCCCACCTGCATCAAAGAAATTTCTCTCTGCAATAGTCAGAGACCATTACAGAAAACCACACTGGTCAAACTGCTTTGAACAAAAGAGATTGTGTGGTGCCCAATTACAACTGATACATCTACAATGTATCTCCTGCACCTAAGACTCAGGAAGCATTGAGGAAGAAAGGACAGGACGGTTAAAAAGAGCTATAGGTAATTAGTGATTGCTAAGATGGAGAATTGGTCTTCTCTAGGGATGAGCCCCCAATAGACTACCCAAGCCTACATGAGCATCCAAAACACATACACATATGAACAACAATAAATGTACTCAGCAGGTTGTATTTATGTATATTCATATGTATGTATGTATATATGTATGTATGTATGTATGTAAAGAAGAGGTCATGGAGTTGAGAGTGGTGAGGGGCATGGGAGGAGTTGGAGAGGGGAGAGTATAGGATGGAAAAAGTGTAAATACAACACCCATTTGAGCCTATATATTCCAGGAGTGTCTCTATTTATAAATAAAGAATATTTCTCAGAAGAAGTAAGAAGGGGAAGTGGGCTGAAACTCCTCCAGACAGGAAGGAATTTATGATGTACAGTTTGGAACTATTTTGCACTAAAAAGTTGTCTGTAGATTATAAAATGATTAAAACTGCCCCCCTAGAATCAGGTAGCTGAGAGGGTTGTTTAGAGTCAGACAGGTACCCTCTGGGTCATTTCTTAGTTAGCCCATCCTTATAATATCCCTATTGACAACATAGCTGTGGGCCTACTATGTGTAGGTATTTTTATTAAGTACTTAAAAATAGCATTTTATTTATTATAAGAACTTCAGAAAGTCCTTACCATCACCCATGGGCTTGAATGTGCTCATGATTGTAAATTCGGCAAGTGGCCTAGGATTAAAAGCCAGAGAGTTACCTCTGCCCTTGTTCAGGAGGCTCCTGTGGATCTGCTTGGCTAGGGACTCCTTTGCCCCACCAGGTCTGCCTGCCAGCAATGGGTTCAGCTTTATGCATGATCACGATGGCAGAATGCATATTCAAGAGTCCTATGTCCCGCGGGCTCCTGCGTCATATACCTGCCACGGTAACTGGGCTTCTGGTTCATTTCCTATGACAATGTCACTATCTCCTCCCCACTCTCAGGCATGGCGTTGGAATTAGTTGCTCATTCCTCTTCTCCTGCCCCACCCATACCTCTGTTCCTTCTTCATCGGATCATTCAGAACAAAGGCACCTCACTGTTTCCCTTCCTCAATTTTCAGGGACTTTGCTTTTGTGTTTTGTTTATTTACATACTTCTAGATTCTCCTGAGTTTGTCTACTGACCTGGGCTTTTCCTCACAT
The DNA here is from genome assembly GCF_014885135.2 of Alexandromys fortis. Classification (NCBI taxonomy): domain Eukaryota; kingdom Metazoa; phylum Chordata; class Mammalia; order Rodentia; family Cricetidae; genus Alexandromys; species Alexandromys fortis. Next base: position 16,618,830 of record NW_026067895.1, on the reverse strand, counting down.
GCAGCTCAGGACTGAGTCTAGAAGTGTACTTGTCCTAGCTCCAGCCTTCTGCCTTCCAAGCAAGCCCGTCTTCTCATCATTGTTAAAAATAACAATGGCTCAGCAGTGAAGAGCACTGGCTACTTTTCCAGAGGACTCGGGTTCAATTCCCAGCACCCACACGGCAGCTTCACAACTGTCTAGAACTCCAGTTCCGGGGAATCTGGCATTCTCACACAGATCTACATGCAGACAAAACACTAGTGCACATAAAAATAAAGGAATCTTAAAAAAATAACAGATGCAGATAGTAGACAGTATCTCTTTAAAAGGACAGTGGTCACATGCCAAATGCTACCCTTGGTTGTCTGCCTCTGCCCTCTCCTCTGTTATTATCCCCCAAAAGGTTTTCCAAGACAAGAGGGCTGTCACATGCACCGCCCCTCAGCACCAGGGCTCCCTAGAAACCCAGGCAGCTCCACCGGCTTATGTACAGGTTCTGTGAGACAATGGGGATAGAGATTAGAAGTCTTGGAATTGGCTCAGTTCTGAGAACCTCCATTTAACCATCTGAGGCCAGCCCAACTTCCAGAACATCAGGTCCCCCTCTCAGGGAACAGAGTTTCCTGAACTTTTAAGACCCTCCTGACTCACAAGCAGAGCCCTTTTTTGTAAGTCTGATTCACAAAGAAACTGGATCTTCATCAGGAAATTCTGCTTTTGGAAATTTTTTCGTGTTTTTAGCAGGCTAAAAATGACCATTTTCCCATGGCTCTTCATCCCTCTGATTAAATGTTCCCTCTTCCTTGTATGTGTCCAAAAATTGTGTCACTAGAATACTTCTTTTCCTTTTAAAAAATATATTTTTAATTTTATGCATAGAAGTGTATATCTGTTGTGTGGATATTCACACGTGTGTGGGTGACCACCAAAGTTGTTAAGTGTGTTGTATCCCGGGGATCTGGGCTTACTGATGTCTGCCGGCCACGTGATGTGGGTGCAGGGATGGAACTCTGGTCCTCGACAAGAACACGTAGTGCTTTTAACTGCTGAGTCATCTCTCCAGCTAACATCTCAAAGTCACTTTGCATTCATACTCTTCATTGGAGTAGTCTCTGTGTGTGTGTGTGTGTGTGTGTGTGTGTGTGTGTCATTCCTGGCATTGTTCAATCTCCTCCTGTTACCATGTCAGTGAATGAACTGGAGCTCTGGAAGCTAGACAAGGCTGGCAGGAATAAGACACAGTCGGCATAAATGGCATTTATGCCGGCTCACTGGTATTGCTCTAAGAATTATGGATTCTGAGAAACACAAGGTAAGAGGTACCTTTGATTATGTGACAAAGTGTGAAGAAATGCTTTGTAAGTGGCAGCAAGTGGTTCAGATTCTGGGGGTTTCACTCTTAATTTCTGCAATTTATACCACTAAATTTAAAAACTTATTTCTTTTTATATGTATGAGTGTTGGCCTACATGTGTGTATGCATACCACATACATGGTGCCTGGAAGGTCAGAAGAGAGTGCTACATCTCCTGGAACTGTAGTTAAATTTGTGAGCCACGGTGTGGGTGCTGGGAACTGAACCCAGATACTCTGGGCTTCACAGAGAAACCCCATCTCAAAAAACAAAAAGCAAACAAAATGAAACAAAAAGATGTTTTTCCTAATATTTGTTTGTTTAGGAGTTTAATAGACAATGGAAAACAATAAATGTCTGTCTCTGCATTCAGTTGGAGCCTGTGTTACTAATATATTTGAATGTAAAATTTGCAAAAGGGTGATGAGATGGCCTCACCCCCATGCAGTGTCCTCCAGAGGGACAATTTGGACTGAAAACTCCCAAAGGGGGCTTGATTTTAGGTAATTTTGGAGGCTCAGAAGCCCAAAATGAAATTTATCTAGAGAGTATGCCCTCAAGTCAGGCTACAGACAGCTGTCACGGAGAGTACAAGTGACTCTGAGCTTAAAATTTTTAGAAAAGAAAAATCACAGAACACTCAGTGATCAGCAGAAACCAATGGGGAAAACAACCCCCCCCCCCCCAAAGACACTGGGCGTGAGAATTACCAGATAAAATTGTAAAATGCTGGCAGAAATAATGGCAAATGAAGAGGCTTTAAAATGATCACTTATGATAAAAGAACCAAATGCTCTCATTTTAAAATTGAAAAATATGAAAAGAAACCAGATGCTATAGCATAAAGCAGTGTGTCCTGACTGGTGACAAACTGAAAAGGATGAAACCAGAAACGGAACCCGCTGTTCAGCAAGGAGACAGCAGCCATTTCTGCAGTTCAGTCCTAAGGTAAACTAGGACCCGGAGAAAGTTCATAGCAATGAGGAGGGAACCATGAGGCTCCAGCTGTCCCCTGAAGGGCGCTGGGGTGGACTAACTGAAGTGAGCACCGTGTGTGACAGGTTTAGGTGCACATCTGCTTGGTGCTCATGGGAAGCCACAGTGAAAAGTGCCAGTCTGACCATCCCTGAACAAGGCTTGATGGCTGGGGACAGAGCTCCGCAGGGGCTGCCAGATGGACCCTTGGCTCTGAGTTGTAAGGGGCTCTGGTCACTGTCCTCTGGATACTCGGTCTCTTTCTGTGGAAGAGTCCACTGCTTACATTCACCTTGAGAGTTAGGATCTCAACCCAGAAAGTTGGAGGGACACAAACATCAGGACCATAGCAGCATTATTTACACGCAAGGAAATTCCCTCGTGGACATTTGATGCTTTAGAATTGTGTATCATTTTGAAACACCCTAAAATAAAGATAACGACCATTTCCCACACTCTGAGAAAGCCTTTTCTTTCTTTATTTTCTTTTTTGCTGCTTGGGATTTATTGGGCTTTTATACCTGACTCATCTTAGTCCTGACAAGCGTTCAGCTGTCATTTCTTTGACTATTTCATGTTGTCCTTCCCTCTCAAACTTCATTCTAGAAATACAAACCTCCACACCTCACCCTTTTTTATTTTCCTCATCTCTTGATCTTTTTGGCCACATTCTGAGTACTTTTTTTTTTTTTTTTAACCATATTGGTCTTCTACATTCACCATCTCTCCACAGAAAGTAACTGGATATCCAAAGGACAAGGTATAAAGGGAAACTTTTCTTTAAATAAAAACAATTACTTCCATTTTAAATTTTGCCTTTTCCATATGGAACTTTTCTAATATGATTTGGGAAGCTATACAGAACAGGCAGTTACTTTCCATTTTTTGTTTGGAAGGAAGGAAACGAGTAGGTGTCTCGTTACTATTTATTATATTGCAGTATAAGATTTAAAACAACAAAGTTATCATTTTTATGGTTTTAGCAACAAAACTTCAGAAAGATGAAAGTATTTCCAAAAATTAACTTACAAAGTAATTTTCCCATATCACACATCTTTAATCCCAGCGCTTAGGAGGTTGAAGCAGGAGGATTGCTACAAGTTGAAGGCCATATAACAAGCAGTAGCATGGTAGCCATGATAGATAACAAGGCCCTGTCTCAAAAAAATGTTGTGAAAATTTCTAAGAAAGAGTGTGGTTAGAGAGATGGCTCAGAAGTTCAGAGCAGGGGTTCCTCTTCTAGAGGACCCAGGTTCAGTTCCCAGTACCCACATAGTAGCTAACAACCACCTGCAACTCCAGTTCCAGGAGACCCAATGCCCTTTTCTGGCCTCTGAGGACACCAGACACATACATAATGTGTAGACATACATATAAACAAAATAATTATACACACAAAATAAAATAATTTAAAAAGGTTTGTGCTTTAAAGGCCACTGTGAAGAAAGTAAAAAACCACAGGACATCATAAATCATATCTGATAAGGTCTAGTATCCAAACTAGAGACTATATAGAGAACTCTAACTATTCAATAGTAGGAAAACTACTCAGCCAAAAATTATACAAAGAATTTGAGAACACATTTAACCAAAGATGCTAAACAAACTTCCAGAAACATGATAAGTTTCTCAAGGTCTTTAGTAATTTGAGAAATGTACATAAAACCACAGTGAGATACCATTCACAACCACCAAGATGACAATAATCAATTAGATAATGACAAATGTTGACATGGATTTGGAGAAACGGGAACTCTCATATATGGGGAGGGTAGTTTATAAAATGTTGCAGTCACTTGGCAAAAAGTGTGGTAGTTCCTTAAATGATTAAACATTCAGTTAGTGCACGAGCTAGCAATGCTACTCTTCATAAAATAAATGAAAACAAAGATCCAAAAATACCGAACAGAAATATTTAAGTCACAATTAGTCTTTATAGGCCCAAAGTAGAAGCAGCCAAAACATCCATCAGTTGATTAAGAGGCAAAGAACCTGTGGCATATCTGTTCACTGGAACATTATTTGGCCATAAAGAGGAATAAATTACAGATACACGCTACTACAACACAGATACAGATTAATATAACATTGAAGAAGCAAGACACATCTGTATTATTCCACTTACATGAAATGTCCAGCAAACCCATGGAGACAGAAATGATTACTGGTCATTTCTAGAGGCTGAGAGTGGAAGGGAGTCTGGGGTCTACTAAAGAGTGTGTGTTTCTTTTGAGGGTAAGAAAAAACACTGTAAAATTAGGTAGTGATAATGTGGGCATAACTTTGTGACTATAGCAAAAGCCACTGATATAAATCCTTAATAAAATAAAAAATGGTATTAAAATAAACCAAATTGGTCCAAACCTTTGAACCAAAAATTGATTTTTTATGCTAAAGCAGAGATGTTTGTGCTGACCCTAATTTAAATGTGCTTATAAGATGGTATAATATTTATCTTATCCTTTAAACATAGCCTGCTCTCCGGTATACATATTTTATTTATATGTATATATATTTTATTTATATGTATACTGGATTATAAAATAAATCATTTTATTTATTTTATTTCAGCCAGGGTCTTATGTAGCCAAGGCTGACCACAAGCTGACTGTATACCTGAGGGTGACCTTAAACTTCAGATTCTTTGGCCACTACCTCTTGAGCACTAGAATTATGTATCTATAATTTTATCCATTGCTGGAGGCTGCAGCCAGGGCTTTATCATGTTAGGCAAACACTCTAACAAGTGAGCTACATCTCCAGCCCCACATTATATATAATATCAGTGAAACAATGTAGCAATATAATCTCTAGTATATAGGAGATACAGGCACAGTTTCCTATTGATGGGATATAAGAGCCACGAAAAGTTTGAGACCATTTTGTTAATGTCTTATCAACTGAGAGGAAAAATCTTGGAAAGACTGATATCAGCAGGGGTTAGTGACACATCAAATTTTATCTCATAAACCCTGAGAAAATTTATGTATGTAACAAAGATGAATTGGAATGTCTCTATTGGAAGTGTTATATGCATAATTTATTAATTTATCACTCAATTTCATTTATCCTGTGCTGACAACTTAGTAAGTTTCCAGTCCGTGTTTTCCACAGAGGAGGGTCACACCTCACTTACCATGTACTAAATAAACCCTCTGAGAATAATGACGTTACAGTTTTCTTCAGCCACGTCGCCGACTGCTAGCCAGGCCCTGGCACCCTTTCCCAATTCAGCTTCAGTCATACACGTCGTCGTCTGGACCAACGTCTGGTTTCTTTCACCAGCTTGCCCTGGAAAAAGACAGTGGTGTCCCTGTAGTCTGTGGTCTGTCTCCTCCAATGTTTGCCTGACCTCGTTATCCAGAACAGTCTCCAAGTGTAGGTTGCCTCCAGCACTGAGTCTGCAAAAGGGCAGGGTACTCCCTTTAAAGTGACAAAGCAAAATAGAACCATCTGTCTAGCCTGGCTTGGGAAATGCCAGGGCCTGGTTGCTCTGGGTTGAAAGAAAATTTATAAGCCGGGCTGTGGCCACAGCCCTGAATCACTGCTGGGGAAACTTTTATATGATATTCAAAAGCCCAGAGGACAGCCTGCTTCGCCACTGACTTTCCTGCTTACTGGGTGCTCTTCAGGAGGATCTTGGTCCTGTATGAGTGACATAGGCTTAGGGCCAACCTCTCAGCCCATACTCAAGTATTCTTTTTGTCATGATGCTGTTGTAGGAAGTATGTCCAGAGAACTCGCATTAAAATTCTCTATCTGTGGACTGGAGAGATGGCACAGTAGCTAAGAGCACTGGCTGCTCTTCCAGAGGACCTGAGTTTGATCCCCAGAACCCTCATGTCAATTCACAATTGCCTGTCATTTCAGTCCCAGGAAATCCAAGGGCTGCAGGCTCTCACATGGTTCATAAACACGCATGTAGACAAAATACTCGTACATAAAAAATAATTAAAATTAAGATAAAATAGATCTTAATTTTTAAAATATCTATGTCTGTTTTCTGTCTCTGGGAAGCCCCTCATGGCTCTGATCTTTGCTGTGCTGGTCTTGCAGACGGAGACATTGGGAAGGAGCTGTTGTGTAACTAACATGAGAGAGTGTCATGGAAAACAGCACCATGCTTGGGACACAGTGGGCATTCAACAGATGCTGTATCTGACTGGGAAGCCAGAGCTATCAGCTCTGAAATGGATTCTCCTTCTCTGGCCATAAGCAACACAGCTGACGATGTGTGTACAGCCTGTTGATGAGTAAACAGTTACATCGCCTTCCTTATAGAAAGAAGCCTGGATTTTATTCACAGAGTGGTTGAGCACTGGACTCCCAGAAGGCCAAATCTGAGAAAAGACTGGTGTGTGTACATTTATGTGTGAGTCAACCCATAGAAAGTGAGTCAGAGGAGGATGGATTATCAGGGTGACCACTGTGACCTGGACCCCCTCCCCTTCATCCCCCTGGATCTTCCAGGAAATGTGCAGAGGGCCTTGATGGTTGGGATGCAGAAGCATTTTCTCGTGGCTTTCCATCCTGCCCAGGGCAGGTTTTCCTTTCTGAACAGACCATGTCTACCGGCTGAGTCAGCACCCATTGGTACATGTTACTTCAGGAAAGTGGGAGAGAGAAAGCAGCTGCTTGAAAGGGAAGCAAGAAAAGGTGGGCCAGGACCAGCTAAAAGTTGACAGTGCAGCAGTGAATGCAAACTGAAGAGGGGGTCCTCTTTGTTTATAAATGGTTAAGAATTTCAAGGCGGCATCAGCCCTTCTTAAATGAGCGGTCACATGCTCCAAGAGGCCAACGCTCACTCCAGCCCTGGTTGAAATTAAAAGTAAGACCAGAGACCTTAAGTATCCTACACTGGCGGAGGTGTGCCCAGCATGGAGGCACTGAAATGGGCCTGAACCTATCAGTGCGATCTCATTCCCTTCCTATAGTGATTGGCTGGAGGTAGTCATGCCTTAGTCAGTAGGATGTAACTGGGAAGCCACTCAAGGATGCTATGTGCAGAGAGGCAGGCCATTTAAAAATTTTTTTTAAATTTAATTTAATTTTTTTTTGCTTCTTTCTCTCTGTGCTGTTATAAACACTGTCCTGTGAGGACATAATGGTGGAGACTATGTGTAGCCATGAGTTGTCACTGAGAACAGAGCTGTGGAAAAGAATGAGGCTGGGGACCTTGAAGAATTCTAAGTAGCTCGTCCACCCCAAGAGCATCTTTTGTATCAATGAAGACCAATAACTAGTTTAAGGGCAACGTCACCAGCAACCTAGAAGCATTTCTAACTTTTACAAACCTCCTCTCACGGGTGCATCCCCATGCTCCTGGAGTCATGTGTCCATCTGTAGGCTGACTTTGATTAGGTAGGGCAGGGCAGACACGAGTTAAAGAAGCAAATTGTCAGTGTCATTGAGCAAATGAGAGCCACGCTAGATTCACTGTACTCTTGGTATAACCTGTGTTCTTCGCCTCTAGACCTTTCCCAGGGTTGTTCACGGAGAGGAATGGTCAAAGCAGGAATGACCACTGATTCCCTCTGCCCACCAGGAGGTGACTTAAGTTGCAATTGGATTTTATTGGGTATGGATTGAATTATTGAAGTTCTGTAGGGAATACTGGCCCATTTGCCTGCTTCAAATTCCCTGTCTGGCAGAGGACTCTGCCTGACTTTAAGGAATTGTTTGGCCTCCTGTGTGTATCCTTGGTGAAACCAGTTCAGAGCCAAAGAACCTGAATCTCCCTTGGCAAAGATTTGGGCACCAATCCAGAGGCCAATTGCATTCTTTCTCCAGGAAGCATTAATCCCAACGGCAGAGCTCTGAGTGGACCATGCACTCTTGTTGTGTGGATTCTGCTTTGTCTTGGGTTCCTGAAGGTCAAGCTCAAGAGTCTATGCTCTATCTCAGTTCTCATTACGTGCAGACACACATGCGCGCACACACACAGACACACGCTCACACAAATACAAGCATGTACACATGCACACACTCAGAAACACATGCATGCAAAGCATGGACTCACACATATAGGCACACACACACACACACACACACACACACACAGAGTCTCTCTCTTTCTCTCATACCCGTGCCACCAAAGAATCAAAGAACAAAGTTCAAATCTGACGTTTAAAGGAAGTAGAAATGGCTGATTTATAAACCAACCCTTTTCATTTCCCGTGTACTCTCATGTTAGTAGTGGGCACAGCAGGACACTGATTGCGAAACTGGCCCCAGTTGCCCTGACTTCCCTTTGCAATGTGACTTTTAGTCCTTAGCCACATAAAAATGGAATCTATTGTCTACCCCCTTGATTATGGGTCAGCCTTGGGATATGCTGTGTATAACCAAATGTGTAAATATAAATATATATATATGCACAAGTATGCATATATGTATATATAGTTTTAAATTATATATATTATTTTAAACTGTATACGTATATATAGTTTCAGGCTGTTTCAAGGCTGTCTCTTCACTCTCCGTGACTGCCCTCTTAAACACATGCTAGCCTGCTGCAGAAAGAGCCATGGAACATAGCTGAGTCATTCTAACCATCTCAGCCAGGCTCTAAAGCTGTGAGAAAGTCTAACCCTACACCAGAAAAGCAGTCTGTGAATGAACTCTGGCTGACTGAGAATGCATGTGGTAGCCTAGCCACAGGGAACAGAACCCTACCGTTGATGGATAAGCTCTCCATCCATCAATAGGGACTAATCCTATTGTAACCCTGTTGAGTTTGGGATAGTTTGCTGTGCAGCAACAGCACTAACGCTTGGCGAGTTATCTTGTTAGCTGTCTCTAAAACAAAAATGTTTGTTTGCTTGTTTTGGCAGTAGCTGAGCCATCTACTAAACCATGTTTAAAGAGGTCACTGTAGACTTTAAGCCAGGACTGTTCCTGTTAGGGTTACCATATTGCCTGCTCGGGTTTTGATAACATTTAACAGTTATTTATGTCTACCAGAGCGAGCCTGGTGGTTCTGTTTAAGACCAGAATAATCTTACATTTATGAGTCAAACCAAAACACATCCCCTACCCAACACACTTGGAAATCTTGATTCAGTTCTAAGATTACTTAGGACACTGTATGAATAACCATGTACACAAAGGGGGCCTGGCAGAGACACCATGGTTCAGTGAAGCCATTCATGTCATTGCAGACAAGGACAAAGTTTGGGTGTGTTTGATTTTTTTCCCCCTAGTTTTAAAATAAACTTCTCCAAAGTTTTAAAGTAAACTTTGGAAGAAGTCGCACTTAAACCTCAAATATTAGACCAGTAGTTTCTATGGTGCATTCAATAGGTAGCCATCACTTTTATTGCACAGACATTTCTAGTAAAATATAATTTTGAAATGTTATTAATAACTTGATCTGTGGTTTGGGAGGATCTAGAAAATATTTGTATTGATTTATTTGAATCATATATGGTCCCAAACAGAATGAAATCCACTTGTGAAACCGGTTTTTCCAACACATACACACATACATCTGTCAGTGCCTCTGGTTATAACCAAACAGACACACTGTTTCTTGATAAATCTGGTCACTCCTACTGACATCTGACAGAACATTTTTTCTGAAACTTACGGGAAAATAAATAACAAATTAAGTTGTTGAAGGTTAACATGTACCGCTGTCAATCTATTGTTAGCAAAGCCCTTCGCCCAGGGTGAGAGAGGACGTAAGTTTCTCACCTGTCTCTAAGATAAGAAACTTCTAGCAAACCAAATGGTCCTGTGTTTTCCCATCACTACCCATAGGACTTCAAAAGCTCCAGACAGATGCTAATCTATCTATGGTTATCAGAAAATGTTTTATCTCTGAAAAAAGAAGGAACAGATCAAACAGTAAGAAAATCTTTGCAGAATCAGATTCCCCGTACAGGGCTTAGGAAGACTTGGAGAAGCAAAGTTGCACCAACAATGATGCTACAAGGAAGCAGGGGTACATTTTATCCTTCTGACCTTGGCCTGCAGTTCAGTGCTTCTCCAGTAGAAAACCTAAACAAATTCTGCTTGGGATCAATTGGAGTCAGCTGCTCCGTGTTTGTTTTTAGTCCGTATTGAACAATCATCTAGCAAACCCTGGGACTTTGGGAAACTCTAGTGTCTTTGGCCTCACAGTAAGACGCAGGTGCAGACTACAATCCCTAAGGGAGCCGCCGACAGTTAAGCCTCTTCCAAAGCAAACACAGCTCACCTGATTGCAGAACTCAGATTTCCAACAGCAAATGCCCTGTCTGCCTAACTTCCTGCAGCTGATGTTGGCTCATTCTTTATCCTTTAGATTAGAAATCTGTGGATGCCAAAAGCCATGGCCACTTGCTCAATGTGTCCTGTCTTGTCTGTCTGATCCTATTCCATCTCCGCACCTGTGTCTGAGGTTCACTGCTGAGCTCTGAAGGGGAAGAACAAAGAAAACAATTTCCCAGCTCTTGAAAGGGATGTCATTTCGTGTAATACTGTCTTAGACAGCTGTAGTGATATTTTGTTTATGTTTTAACAAATGAAGCCTGCCTGAAGATTAGAGTGCAGAGGTAAGCCACTAGATGCCAGGGACTGGAGGCACACACCTTTAATCCAGGACTCAGAAGACAGAGGCAGAGGGATCTCTGTTAGTTCAAGACCACCCTGGGCTACAAAAGAGTGAAGCTGTCTAAAAGAAAAACAGAGCTCACACAAAGGAGATCCCAGCACTTGGGATCCCATGCCTTTAATCTCAGCACTAAGAAGGTGGACACAGGAGTGATGTGGCTGGGCAGAGAGAGGAATGTAAGGTGGAAGGAGACAGGAGCTCAGTGCAGTCTGAGGTTTGGTGGAGACAGATGCAGTCCGAGGACAGGATCGCCCCTTTGGTCTGAGCATTGGCAGAGGTAAAAGAACTCTCTAGTGGCTGGCCTCTCTGCTTCTCTGATCTTTAGCATTAACCCCTATAATAAAATAATTAATAAAATAATAAAACTCTGTTTTTATTATTAAGACCAAATAGAATTCATGCTACACACAACAGTTCTCAACCTGTGGACCATGACCCTTTGGGGATTGAATGACCCTTTCCAAGGTGTGGCAGATCAGATATCCTGCATATAAGACATTTATATTGTGATTTGTAGTAGTAGCAAAATTACAGTTACAAAGTAGCAACAAGATAATTTTATGGTTAGGGGTCTTGTATTAAAGGGTGGCTTTAGGAAGGTTGAGAACCACTGCTTTAAGAAGTTAAAGCTTATCTCAGAAATGCCTGTGTGTCCGAACACTATGCTTTTGCGAAGACAGAAAACAGGTAATATGGGGAGCATTTATTTGTTTGTTTGTTTATTTTTCGAGACAGGGTCTCTCTGTGTAACAACAGCGCTGGCTGTCCTGGAACTCGCTTTGTGGACCAGGCTGGCTTCAGACTCACTACAATCTCCCTGCCTCTACCTCTGCCTTCTACGTGCTGGGATTAAAAGTGTGTGCCACCACTACCAGGCTATAGAAAGCATTTTGGTAGCATCTTCTGTTGGTGGAGGCTGCTGGTTTGTTTCCTGGCTGCCTAGACTCCCAAAATAATCACGCATAAATCTGGATTAATTGCAATACTGTTTGGCCTTACTAGCTCCAACTTCTTATTGGCTAGTTCTTATATCTTAAATTAACCCATTTCTATTTATTTTATACTTTACCGCAAGGCTCATGGTTTACCAGCTCTGGTGTATGTGTCTCTGGCAGGGATACATACATGGTTTCTCCCTGACTCTGCCTTCTTCCTCCCAACATTCAGTTTAGTTTTCACTGCCTAGCTCTATTCTGCCTATCACAGGCCAAAGCAGCTTCTTTATTCATTAACCAATAAAAGCAACACATATACAGAAGGACTTCCCACATCATCTCTTCTTTTCTGTCTAAATAAAAAGGAAGGTTTTAACTTTAACATAGCAAGATTACATATAACAAAACAGGTATCAAGCAAGAATTACAGTTACAATATCTATATCTACTTTATCTTTTATTATAACTGAGGAAAACTATAATTATAACTATCTATTATTCAACTCCATCAAAGACCCCCAGAAGGATATAATATTACCTAAAAAAAACAGGAAGTGCATTATAAGCAATTTCCAAAATTCTATAGTTGACAGAGACATCTCCGTGCTTGGCTAGTCACCCAAAGTTCCTCTAACATTGGGGCATCCAATCTTCAACCTACAGGCCCATAGTATCTGGCAGACTTTTCCATGAAGCAGGAAGTTTCAAAGACAGTTTCACCTATATTGGCAGTTTGTCAGTCACTTTCTTCTTTGTCCTGCAGAATGTGTGGCAGATTCTTTCATAAATCAGGAACCCTGATTTGTATCCTGCAGAATGCCTTTCTACTCAGATATTGTAGACCAGTAGGTTGAAGATAGGTGCCTGCAATGTTACAGAGGAACTTTGGGTGACTGTCCAGGCAGCAAGATGTTTCTGTCAATATTCTAGAGTTTTGAAAGTTGCTTACAATGCACTTCCTGTTTTCATAGATAATATTATATCCTTCTGGAGTCTTTGATGGAGATGAAGAATAGGTAATGATAGTTTTCTTAGTAATGATAAGAGATTAAGTAGATATAAATATTGTAACTGTAATTCTTGCTTGATACCTGTCTTATTATAGGTAATTTTACTATGTTAAAGTTAAAACCTTCCATTTTATTTAAACAGAAAAGGGAAAATGGTGTGGGAAGTCCTTCTGTCTATGTACTGCTTTTATTGGTTAATGAATAAAGCTGTTTCAGCCAGTGGCTTAGCAGAATAGAGCTAGGCAGGGAAAACTAAACTGAATGCTGGGAAAAAGAAGGCGGAGTTAGTGAGATGCCATGTAGCCCTGCCAGAGACAGACATGGAAGATGGAACTTTACCCGGTAAGGCACAGCCATGTGGCGATACACAGATTAATGGATTTAGTTAGTTTAGGATATAAGAGTTAGCCAGAAATATGCTTAAGCTATTGGCCAAACAGTATTGCAAATAATATGGTTTCTGTGTGACTATTTTGGGTCTGGATGGCTGGGAAATGAATGAGCAGCCTCCCCCAACAACCTTCCCTTAGAAGCATTTAGCACTCAGGGCATTGTTCTAATTTAGTGAATTCATAATTCATACACAAACTTTTTTTTTTGTTTGGTCTTTGTACATGTTGGACTGGAAGGCAAATGTCCTCAGTGAGGAGATCCCAGGTGGTAGTAAAAGCCAGGGGACAACAGAAACCTTCGAATTAAAAAGTGTGCTATGACATTACAACTTACTAGCAATATCAAATGGAAGCATAATTGTAAAGTTTTTAAAATTGACAGATGGCAGCAGCAGGTCCTGCACTGTTGGAGGCTGAGTGGTTAAGGAGTTAGTCAAAGCATAGCTTCTAGAATGCAGCCAAAAAAAAAAAAAAGAATGAAAATACAAAACAAAAAAAATGAAAATACAAAACAAACAAAAAAAAAAAACCCACCACAGTATTAGAGGCAAAGTGTACATGTAAAAGCTGTGGGAAGAAAAGGCCAAGAAAAATGCACCGGTTGGTGGTGGCATACGCATTTAGTCGCAGCACTCAGGAGGTAGAGGCAGGTGGATCTTGATGAGCTCGAACCCAGCCTGGTCTACAAAGCGAGTTCCAGAACAGCTAGAGCTGTTACATGGAGAAACGCTGTCTCTCAGAACAAAAACAAAACAAAACAAGAAGAACACTATTACTAGCAGCAATTGAGATTAAATACCAGTGTGCTAAAAGAAAGTAATTTTGGACCTAGGACTCTCTATACCCAGTCAAATGATCATGGAACTGTAAGAGTGAAAGACACTTTCAGTCATACAAATTCGTAGAACAAAGTTGGGCAGCGGAGGAGCATGCCTTTTAGTCCCAGCATTGGGGAGGCAGAGACAGGCTGATATGAGCCCAAGACCGGAGAAACCCTGTCTCAAAAAATGAAACAAAACAAAACCAAAAAGAAAAGAAAAACCCAAAACATAGACCAGTTGTCATCTAGAAATTCTCTCTGGAAGAACTGCTTCAGATTATGTTCAGGAGGAAAAGAAATGAATTTAAAGGAAAAGTCAGAGTGAGAAAATCAATCATTAGGAAAATAGCAGTGAGGCCAGCATGATGCTTCAGCAGGTAAAGGTGCCTGCTTCGGAGCCTGATGACCTGAGTCCATCCCCAGGGTCCACAAGAACTGACTCTTGCAAGTTGCCCTCAGACCCCCACACGGGCGCCATGGCTTGCGTGTGTACTCACTCTTGCTCTCATTTTCTGTTTCTCTAGGTGTCACAGAAGGATAAAATGCAACTTTTAAAAAATTAAAAAGAATATAGCAATAAATCTAAATGAATAATGCATGTCAACAAGTATGAGCTTAAAAATAAACTGGAAATAACATTTCAGAAAGTGTTAGCAGGAGGCTGGGGAAAAAGTGTCCTGTGCAGAGGTCTTTCCCACTTGAATAGATATTTAGATATTAGTGAAAGTCAACATTTAATTCTGTTTTAAATGTTCAAAGGAAACATTTGCATACACACACATATAAAAGAAGGAAAGAAGAAGATAAATGTGGAAGTTAATAATATAAAAAAATGTAACAAAAGTCAGGACAAGGAGAAAAAAAAAGGCCAGGAAATAGCAAATCTACAGCCATGGAAACAAGTTGGAACCAGCTGGAAGGAAGTGAACTGCAATTCTGAGATGCCCTGCGAGTCCCCAGTCATCCTTTGAAGGAAGCACCTCTGGGGGATTTTACAGCAGCATCCCCAGCCTGAGTCAACTTCTCCTCACCCCCTAGGGTTTGCACTGCTTTTCTCCTTCCTCTTGGGTATTCATTTCTACAATGTGGTTAGTTTTCTTTCAAGACTTCCAGCTCACTAATAAAAAGAAATAAAAAATCTAAAGGCCATTGGCTGCCTTGTGAAGCTCTCTTACTCCACTGCCTTCAACCTCCTGATTTTGTGAGCCCTCAGATCTTTACTAGGAAAAAAAATCAGAAAAATATGGATAATATCAGTGCAACAATTTGTCTCTTTGGATGTGGTTCCTCTTAGAGCCATGCAGAAAGAAATATTCTGAGCTCTGGCTTCCCAAGTCGTTTTACATATATGAACCTCAGATTAGCATCTGGAGAACGGTGTGATTTCACTTAGAATGCCATTAACTTAGCATCCTGGGCAGACGCTGCCGCTGCCTATCATCGTTAGGCCTACTGAGGATTTTAACAGAACCATCCATCAGTTTGCAAAGCCTATTAGCTCGCTGTTGCTGTGCAACGAATCACGCAAATTTGGAACTTTTATTGTTGCAAGTTCTGCAACTCAGCAATCCAGGCAAGACTTTGCTGATAGCCTCAGCACACAAAGCACATCCATGAACAAAGCAATGGCTCCCACAGCTATTATCTACTGAGTTCTTTCTGAATCTCGGGTGCACCAGACACATTCTTTATATTATTTTTGTTTTAATCACTACAAAATTAACTGATCGACGTTTTAACAGATAAAATGCTATATCCCACACACAGGTACTAAACAGCTGAGCTGGAAGTCTAGCCTAGGCCTGTGTGACTCAGAAGCTCTCCTGGAAATTACTGTCATTCATTTTTAGCAGTTTAGATTAAAGATTAAATGAAGAAGAAGGCGGCAACACCACTCTGACGGTAACAGGCAAAGCCTCGTAGAAAACCGTGGCTCTGCACACTTGTGTGTATGTGAGCAGAAAACTGTGGCTCTGCACACTTGTGTGTGTGTGAGCAGAAAACTGTGGCTCTGCACACTTGTGTGTTTGTGAGCAGAAAACTGTGGCTCTGCACACTTGTGTGTGTGTGTGTGAGCAGAAAACTGTGGCTCTGCACTCTCGTGTGTGTGTAAAAGCAGAAATATGTGGCTCCGCACACTCATGTGTGTGAGCAAAAAAAGTTGTGGCTCTGCACACTCATGTGTGTGTGTGTGAGCAGAAAACTGTGGCTCCACACACTCGTGTGTGTGAGTCCATTTGTTTCTCTTACTGCTTTTCCCACTTTGTTCTAAATCTTTTTCTTGCATTTTTCTTTATTTTCAGGTGAGACTTCCTCCTGTTTAGGTTGGCGATATTTCTTTTAAAAAGAGTGAAAAGTGAGAGAAAAATATTTGCCAATCATATACCTGATACGCTGTTAATATGCACACATATAAAGAGCTTGTACACTCAACAAACTCAGCTCAACTTAAAAGATGTTAGATAGATATTTCTCCAAAGGACATATACACATATAAGAAGTTCTTCAATTAGGAAGGTAGGTAATAGTAATCAAGATCCCAATGAGATACCACTGCCCTAACCAAGATAGCTATAATTTAAAGGGTAGACAGTAAAAGTGTCGGTGTCACTTCCTGGGGGAAACAAACAGTATCTGCCCACTCCCCTAAGGCACCAATACCAGACCAAAGTACACGCCATCAATGTTCATTTTGAGGTGAATTTATTGGGCTTTCTTAAAGAGCGTAGGTGAGGGAGGGGTTACTTTCAGGAGTATGGGGGTTCTCCCTACAAAAGCTGCACTAAAAAGCCTTTACCCAGCAGGGATGATAGCTTTCTGTATCTCGACATAGAGAGCATCCCCTCTCTCCTAGCCCTTCCCCAAGACCCCAGAGGCCACAGCAATCAGAGCAAAATTGCAAACAACTCTTTGGGAGAGGTAGTTGGATACTCAAGGGAGGGTCCCATGAGCCTCTCGTCCCCCCTTTGTGTAAGAGAAGTTCAAAAGTCAACAAGCCCAGCAGAAATGATCTTTGCCAAGCAGGTCCAACTGAATCCTGAAGGAATGGCGGTTTGGCTCAGAGAATAATTCTATACAACAGAGGGTGGATATACAGAGAAACTGGAAATCTTGTAACGGCTGATGGGAAGGTGAAAGGGTGCTACCGTGTTGAGTCGCTAGTCATCTGACTAGACAATTTACCTCTAGGAATTTATTCAAACTCAAAACAGGACTCCGTGTATGGCAGGGTTTATAGCGTCAATATTCAAGTCAAAGGTGCAAACAACCCAGTGTCCATCAGCAGGTGGCTAGACAAGCACAATGTGGTGATCCACACAGCAGGAGGTCTCTCAGCCATGAAGGAAGGCATTCTCACGGTGCTATCACATGAACGAGCCTTGAAAACACAGGAAATAAAGCAGACACACAATGAAACCCATGTCAATTTCTCTTGTGTAATATATGAAATATTTAGACGAGGAAAACTAGTGGGGGCAGAAAAGTTAGGATTTTCCAAGCAAAAATAGAGAATTATTGTTTAAGGTTCAGTATTTCTGTTTGGGTTAACAAAAGTTTTG
Source organism: Alexandromys fortis (assembly GCF_014885135.2). Classification (NCBI taxonomy): domain Eukaryota; kingdom Metazoa; phylum Chordata; class Mammalia; order Rodentia; family Cricetidae; genus Alexandromys; species Alexandromys fortis. The sequence continues at coordinate 16,601,206 of NW_026067895.1, read as the reverse complement.
AAAGTCATGCCTTGGCTTTAACGATTTTGGTGTGGGAGTTTGAATAGAATTGGCCCTCATAAGTTTGTAGGGAGTGGCACTATTAGGAGGTGTGGCCTTGTTGGGATAGGTATGGAGGAAGGGTATCACTGTGGGGGTAGGGTTTGAGGTCTCCTATGCTCAAGCTATGCCCAGTGTCACAGTTCACTTCCTGTTGTCCGTAGATCAAGATGTAGAACTCTCAGCTCCTTCTCCAGCACTGCGTCTGCCTGCACACCCCCATGTCCTGCCATGATGATACTGGAAACTGTTAGCCACCTCAATTAAATGTTTTCCTTTATGGGAGTTGCTGTGGTCGTGGTGTCTCTTCACAGCAATAGAAACCCTAAGACTTAGATATTAAATTGATTCCACCAAACTGTACACTTTAGGGAAATGACTCCACAGGCAAAAACGCTTCATGCAAGCAGCAAGGACCGAGTGTGAACAACCAGAACTCATGTAAAAGCTGGACATGGGTGACGAGTGTGTAATTCCACTACTGCCACGGGCAGACGGCAGGTGAATGCGTGAGGTGCACAGCAGGAATATAAGAAAGTGACCCTAAAGTTTCCCTGTGACCTCCACTCGTGCACTGTGGTGTGCACACTCTCTCTCCTACACACACAACTTAAGAAATGGCTTCAATGGCAAACGAACGCATACGGTGTATGTGTGTGTGCACGGGTGTGCAGAAGTGTGCACATGAGTGTGCCCACAGAAGCCACAGCTCAGTGTTGGGATGTCTTTCAGGCCTGTTACTGAACTCGGAGCTCAAGCTTTCAGTTAGACTGGCTTCCCATGAAACGCAGGTATCCTCCTGCCTCCAGCCACCCCACCAAATGCAGTTACAGATGCTCAGGGTCAGGCCTGACATTTTACATGGGGGCTGAGAATTGGAATTTGGGTTCTCATGTTCCTGTAGCAAGCGCTACCCACTGAACCAACTTCCCAGCCCCTACTAGTGGTAAATTATGTTATTTTATTATATAATGTACATAATAATTATATAACTATTTTCTTATAATAAGAAAATGGAAAAAAAAATTAAACTCAGAGATGAGTCTTACAAAAGAGAAACCGGTTAAAGCAGCCTATCTTTACTCAAGTCTGAGATTGCTAGAGGAGATGGCCTGGTTTTGCTGGCTCCGAGTAGGCAGGTAACAAGGGCACCGGCTGCTTCCTTGGTTCAAGGGGTATGCAGGGAACAAGGCCACTGGCTGCTTTTTTCTATCTAGTGGTCCTCACACAGTCTAAGCAATTCCAGGGCCATCATTTCAGCCTCTTCCATCTTCCGTGTCAGAAGAACCATGCAATACTAAAGTCTCCAGCATTTCACAACGTACTCAGTGACGTCAAACGCTTCTTCTGACTGGTGGCCTTTCCCACCCTGCATGATATTATCACACTAAATAATGCACGGTGTTGCTCATAATAGCACAGGGCTGGTGCTTCCAGTTGGGTTAAAAGATGCAATCCAGAGGTGGTGGCTGACATCCTGGTTCTTTGTTTTGTTTTCGGTGCTGGTGACTAAACTCAGGTTCATGTTAGACAAGCCCTCTACCACTTAACTGAGACCCAGGCATAGAAGACTGTTTCTCAGATGGGCGCCCCTATTTCTTCACTCACCTGTTCTTACCTTAGTCGATAGGATTCATGATTTTGAATCGTGTCTTACCTGGACGGAGGAGGGTTTTCCTTGGACTTCCCACAGGACGGAGAGCACTGATTGCTCTTTGGGCTGACGAGGGAGGGGGACATGATTGGGGGAGGGGGAGGGAAAGGGGAGGCGGAGGTGGGGAAGAGACAGAAATATTTAATAAAAAAAGAATAATGAATTGTGTCTTATAGGCCTGCAGTTGATTTAAATCTTGAAACCTTTAGTTTTCTATTATCGCATTGTCTTAGGGTTTCTATTGTTGTGATGAAATACCATGACCAAAAAACAAGCAGGGGAGGAAAGGGTTTATTTGACTCACATTTCCATAGCACTGTTCATCATTGGAGGAAATCAGGACAGGAACTCAAACAGGGCAGGAACCTGAAGGCAGGAGCAGAGGCCATGGAAGGATGCTGCTTCCTCTCTTCTCTCCACGCTTTTTGAGCCTGCTTTCTTTAGAACGCAGGAACACCAGTCCAGGGATGGCCCCACCCACATGGTCTGGGCCCTCCTCCATTTATCATTAGTTAGGAAAATGCCATATAGCCAGATCTTATGGAGACATTTCCTCCATTAAGGTTCCCTTCTTTCAGATAACTCTAGCTTGTGTCAGGCTGACTTAAACTATCCACACACCCATGTTCTCAAGTATCTAAAGCTGGACCTGGTGGTGCATGCCTGCAATCGCAGCACATGGGCAACTGAGACCAAAGGACCACAAGCTCAAAGAGTTGCATAGAGTACACCAGGACAGCCTGGGCTACAGCAGGAGAACACGCCGAAAACACAAAGCATCTTTTTTCAGGAAAAACACCCTGTGGTTTCAGCTAGGCAGTGTACTTGGTGTTTCATATTCGTGGACAAAGACAGAGGAAGACATTCAAGTTCAACTATATGGGAGTTCCATACTTCCTCCTCCTCACTAATAGCTGGGTCTTAAAAAGATTACTTTGCTCCCCTTTTAGCTCATCTGAAATCAGTTGTCCCCTCATCCTGGCTGGATTTTTTTTCAACCTGAAACAACCTAGCATTATTTAGGAAGAGGGCTCTCAGCTGAGATAATGCCTCCACCAGCTTGCCTGAAGGAAGCCTTTGGGCACAGATTCTTGATTAACAAGGAGGGCCCAGACCATTTTTGGTGGCCTATCCCTGGGCAGGTCATCCTGGGTTGTATAAGAAAGCAATTGACAGAGAGAACCCTGCACCTTGCCTGGGCCAAACAGTAGAGCTGGCCCTGGCGACATGAGGGCCTGAGAGCAAGGAGAGAACAGGCCCTGCTCCTTGCTGTAGGCTGCATTGTGTGAGCTACTGTAGGGTGCTGGAGAGCCCATCCGGGTAGTGACAGCTAGGGAAAGCTAGAGAGCTGACCAACCCAGGTACCACCCAGGCCCAGGACGAACCTACAGATCCAAAGCAGCAGGATCTCCATGACACAGGACAACAGCAGGGTTCTTGAGAGGAGCCCCAGTGAGAGCCTGTTATTGGTGGTGTAGAGAAGTCAGAGGCCTCAAGCTAGACTCATGACTCATGCTAATGAACACTTGCAAGAAGAACAGACTAGCAGGCCATGCTACAGCTTCTTCAAGATTCTTCCTTTTTATTTGGTTTGCTTTTGTTCTTTTTTTTTTTTTCTTCTAAATTTGGTTTCGTTTGGGGTAGGGAAGGTTGCAAGGGCAGAGGGCAGATGCAAGGGGTCAGGGAGATGAGTGGAATCAGAATGTATGATGTGAAATCCACAGAGAATCAATGAAAGATAAAAAGAAAAAGAAAAGAAAGAAAAAGAAAGCCAGCTGAGCAAGCCACGGGGCACATGCCAGTAAGCAGGGCCCCTTCCGTTTCAATCTCTGCCTCCTGAATCCTGTCCTGACTTCCCTTCATGGTGGACGTCAGTTGTAAAGCTGAAATAAACCTTTTCCTTCCTAATTAGTTTTTGGTCCTGGCGCTTATCACAGCAACAGAAAATGGATTGAAACATCCCTCTTTTCTTCTTCAGTAATAATGAGGAGAAGGTCTCTGACATCATACTTTAAGCATACAAAATTAAAGGCCAAATCGAACATGGGATACAGGTTATTTATCTAGTCTTTTCTTGTTTAGTTTGACTGAGACCATGGCCTGGGCACAGTTAGATAGTCTTAAAGTAACTCTGTTCCGGAGAGCCTGTTTTGCAGGCTCTATGTCCCTACAATGTCTAAGCGGAGTCTGTTCTCATCAGCAAAGGCATGCACTGGGTCACATTTCTTTCTTTCCCCAGCCTGAGTCCCCTTTAGACCATCTGATGGTGGAAATGCTCCCACTGTGATCTCTGCTCTGCTCTCAGCCCCCAAAGAACCTCCGACCTTATGCGACTCATGCCCGCCTCGCTGCGGCACGGTTGTGAGTCGTCCTATCTCAGTAGGCTTTGGTCTTTGTGTGGAAGAGGTTTTCGTCTCAAGGCCTGACTCGGTGACTCTTTGCTAAGCGAATGGATTGGGCCATACAAGCTTCCATCTGCCAATCACTCCCTACCTCGGCTTGCATCGCCTTCTCCCAGCCTCACAGATGACCGCCTGACTCTGGCCTCAGTCTGCACGGCCTAAGTCCTGCACATTTCTTAGGCAGACTTCTCTAACTGCTCCATATCTGGTAGCACTTCCTCCCTTGGAGACTGTCACCTCTTGTCTCTCCTGTATCAGCAAATGTTAAGTGGTGACACAGCACTTTTTACAGATTAGAAAATGGTGTCCTTTGGGGAGATGCACCTTGAACCAGAACACACAGGAGAGGGTAGATTAACCCCAGCCCTCGATCACCTGTTAACTGCGTGCTCTTGGGCAGTGAACCATTTGCACACCAGATAAGGAAGTCCTGATACAGAGTCCCCTGGAGCAGACCACAACCAGGACAGGGACTTCGTTTGACAATCCTCCTACCCACCCTCACAGATAGTTTTTACATTTCGTTTTGTTTCATTTGGAGCCCATTTTTTTTATGCCAAACTTTTCTCCCTTACATGCTCCTTTGTGCATAATAATTATTGTCATTTATTATTCAACAGTTTCCAGAAAGGGTCTCTATGCAACCCAGTCCGAAGTCAAGCGCTCCCAGTGTTACAGGAATTACAGGCACACCACACCCACTTTAATTCATTGAGTATCGCTAATTATTAGGCTTCTGATAAAGTGAGATAATTTTGAGAAATACATTACCTAAAAAACTAATAAAATTATTGTGACATTATCATGCTTGTTGTCTTTGTAATAGCTTTATTGAGTTTATTTTTCTACTAGACAGTTCATCTTCTAAAGTGCACAGGTCAGGGGCTTTAGCATACTCCCAGAGTCATAGACCCATCGTACCATGCTTTAAGTATTTTCTACCCCCAAAAGAAACCTTAAACATTTCTTATCCCATTCCTTAGTAATCCTAGCAACTACTGAACTTGCTGGGTCTTTGTGTATGGACTTGTCTACTCTGAGCTTTCATATAAATGGAGCCATACAATATACGATAGTGTAAGACTACAAAACTATTTCTGGGTACTGTGATATATGCTGTGATCTGATTAGTCAGGAGGCTGAGGCAGAAGGATTGTCAGGAATTGGAGGTTAGCCTGGGAGACATAGTGAGAACCTGTTTTAACCACACACACACACACACACACACACACACACACGGTTGACAGTGATTAACGAAGATACCCAACATCAAACACTGGCCTCCATTTGCACATGCACACATGCACTCATGCATGAGCATGCATGCACACCTAGACAGAGTGAATGGCTTGAGCAGCCTTGGGTCCCAATTTCCCCCAAGAACACAGTGGGGAACTGAGGAGGAACTGGCCCTAGTCAGCGTTCAGGTCCAGCTCACCACAGACACTGGCCTTTATGCTCCCCGACCTCTACAGGTAGAAGAGTTTGAAGCCACTGATTTGATTTATTTTGGTCCCCGTCATTCATCCTCTCTGAACGAAAATATACCAAGTAACTGCATAATAGCTTCATGTCTGTTTCCTTGGAGCCCTACAAAGAGATAGGACAGATGTGGAGAATTTGCTTAAGAGCTGAATGAATGATAAGACTGCACACAGCTCCCACAGAGGACCGACATTCGGTTCCCAGCACCCACGTTAGAGATTCACACATGGTAGATGGCTGAAGACCATTTCCAGGTCCCACAGGTTCTTAAATGTGGTGGTCATTTAACTTTCAGGCTCTTATGTTAAACATGGGTGATTGTAGAGACAACACAAATTCTCTTTGCAAGTCTAGGAATATCTGTATGAATTCTCTGTCTCCTGATCTCCAAGCAGGTGCCTACTAACTACTGGTAGCCACTTCCTATTGGAGGATCAGCACGCCTCATGCCAGCCTGATGAAATTTCTTCACCAATTTCATCAGAAATGCTTTTAGCCAGGTGTTTTAAGGCATTTTCATACAAGGTTAAGGCCATCAGATTATTATTGTACTGAATCGATTTCAAGAACTTTATAATGTTACCCTTGTACCTTGGCCGACCCAACGAAGAGTGGCAGTCAATGTTATCTGGAAGAAGCAAATTAGAAAGTAGGGAAAGTTTCTGAGTACTCAGAAGAAACATTTCCATCGAGTCTAAGGCCCATATTTCCGAGGGCAGAAACCAGGGCACATGGGTCACTTTCCTAGTCTCTCCTAATAAAATACCGTGAGTAGGCACAGGTCTGTAAGTCCAGCTACACTGGAGGCTGTAGCAGGGAGAATGAAAGTTCAAGGCCTGCTTGGGCTACAGGGTGAGCTCAGGGCTAGGCAACTTCTTAAGGTTTTGTCTCAAAATAGCTTCAAAAGGGATAGTTTAGTGGTAAAGCACCTGCCTAGATTGCATGAGGTTCTAGGTTCAAACCCCAGTGCCCCCACCTCCAAGTAACACCTCACAAAACAGTGGAAAGACAAGAAACAGTTACAGAAGCATGGGACCTGGAAACGGTCTTCAGCCATCTACCATGTGTGAATGTGAATCTCCAACCTGGGTTTTGGGGACCAAATGTGGGTCCTCTGTGCAAGCTGTGTGCAGTCTTGTCTGCTGACCCAACTTTCCAGCCTCCACAAGTTGAGAATCCTTTATATGTTATTGGCGTAAGTCATTACTTAGACATTTTATTTACAGATAAAAGTAAATATTTATAAATATATTCTCCCAGTTTTTCATAACGACACTTTAAAGTAATTTAAATTTTTTTGAGATTATAACATCCTTACACCATCCCCCTTCCCTTTCCTCCCTCTGAATTCTCCCATTTATACCCCCACTCCTTCGAATCTTGATCTCCTTTTCTTTGTTATTATATACATATATAAAGATATACACATATACATGTGTGTGTTCATAAATGCATAACTGCAACCTCCTCAGTCTGTATAATGTTACTTGTATATGTGTTTTCAGAAATGATCAGTTGGTATGGGCTATTCAGCTGGTGTGCTCTTCCCTGGAGAAGACTATTTCTTCCACTGTCAACATTCCTTAGTTGTCTGTAATTCTTCGCTTAGAGGTTGAGACCTCATTACCTATCCTCCCATGGCTACTGGCGTCATATTTATTAAGTTCATGTTTTGGCATCCATGTTGGTGAGAATTAATTCATGGATGCAGCTTCTGACATCTTTTGAAGGCACAATCTCACAGTCAACTCTGTATTCTTCTGGCTGTAACAATCTTTCTGAACTCTTTTCCATAATGACCCCAGGGCCTTAGGTACAGAAGCTGCTTTGCAGATGTATCAGTTGGGATCGTGCCCCCACAACTCTGTATTTTGACCTACTGTAGTTCTGTGGTGATCTCCATTTGCTGCCAAGAGAAGTTTCTTTGATGAGGGGTGACAGATACACCTGTCTGCGGGCATCAAGGACAAATATTTCGAATGTAGTTAGGAACGATGCTGGTTGAGTAAAGTGTCAGTTGTAGGTTCTCCTCCGGGATCTAAGACTTCAGTAGTCTTGAGTAGTTGCCTAGGTTTCCAGGACCAGGCATGGTTTCCCTCTTGCGGAGTGGGTCTTATGATCAATTAGAGAGCTGTTGGTTACCACCACGGCATGCATGCCAGTATTGCACCCGCAGTGTTATCATGCCACGCCGGCCATTGCTGTGGGGTTTTAGTCTCTCGTTACTTAAAAGCACCAAAAATGATTTAAACCTACTCTCGTTTCCCTTCATTTTGCATAAGCTACTTTACACAGGTTTTGTTGCTGTTGTTTAATATTGTAGCACTTGCTTCCCACCAGGCTTCCCTATTTCCTAGTAGACACAGACCATTGTATGTATATGTATGTGGCATAGTTTACTCAACCAGTTCCATGCTGACATTTGTACCTTTTCTCTTGGCTATTACAAATGATACCACAATTAAAATTCTTGAGTGCAGCTCAACGCTTTGCTATCAAGTTACCATTGTTTCATATTTTTGGCCCTGTGCATTTGGGGTAAATACCGGAAAGTGAGAATGCTGGGATGAAGAGTATATGCACACATAATATTGCCAGTAATTAGTAAATCCCACTCCTGAGTTACTTCGCATATCTATCAGCAGTGTGTCCCTGAAGCTCTGTTCTTGAGAGCTGATCAATAAAATATGTTGTTAAACTTTTGCAGTTTGCCCTCTGACAGATAAGCGATATCGTAGTATTTGTTATAATTACTATCTCTTACTTTGAATGAGGCCACTCTTAATGGCATATGGCTAAGGGCAATAGAAATAAACACATTCAGCTATATCGTGGTGTGTTCTTACTTCCACAGTGGGGCGATGCATTCACATCGAGGTACAGGACGTGGCCTATGCATTTCATAGAGAGACTCCAACAAAGCTTTAGTCGGAAGATCACCTGGAGGAAAAATGCCTCTGTGTTGATCACTTCTGTCATTGTTACAAAATACCCAAGCAAATCAAATCGTAGTGGAAAATAATTTACTCTAGCTAGCCGCCGTTGGAGAGGTGTCATTCCATGGTGGGTGAGCCTCACTGTCATGGTCTTGAGGTGAGGTTGGACATGATGGCAGTAGAAGCATGTGACAATCTCTTGACAGCTCCTCTTACAGCAGCCAGGGACAAGAAGTTCCCTTATAGACATGCCTCTGTTCCCTGACCCACTTCCTGAAAGCCCATTCAGTTATGGATTCATCAGTGGATTAATACATTGATGAGACCAATGCTCTCACGAACCAAACACCTCCCAACAGTGCCACCAGCTGAGGAGCAAGCAAGCCTTCAGCACATCCGCTTTGGGCCATTTTCTCTGCAAGACATGACAGCTTTTTTACAGGGACATGTACTCAATGACCGTTTCACCTTCGGCAGCGTGTCACACTCAGACAGAATTTGAAAAGAAGAGAAAGAAGAAACAGGATGCATGGGTTTCCCAGATCTACTCCAAACAGAAACTTGGGTCTGGTGAGTGTGAAGTGAGGCCTTCATGGTTGTGTCTTTGAGATGCTGTGTGTGTTTGTGTAGGACATGTGTGTGTTTGTATGTGTGTGTGTGTGTGTTTGTGTGCATGTGTGGTGTGTTTATGTATATTGTGTGTTTGTGTATGTGTATGGTATGTGTGTTTGTGTGCATGTGTGTATTTGTGTGCATGTGTGTTTGTGTGTGTGTTTGTATGTGTTTGGTGTATATGTGTTTGTGTGTGTGGTATGTATGTGTGTGTTTGTATGTATTTGGGTGTATGTGTGTTTTTGTGTGTGTGCTATGTATGTGTGTGTTTGTATGTGTATGCACATGTGGTGGTTGCTTTACGTTTTTAAAGCTGCAGTGATTCTGTGCAGACAAACCTGAAAATAAAATGTGTTATTGACAAATACACTGGATCCCTACTAAGAGTCAGGCAATGTGCTGTCTAATGGGTGTTGGAAACACAATAGTAGCAAGACAAACAGCTCCTGCAGCCCTGGGCTGTAGATACATGCAGCAGAAATATTTAATAAATTCACTTCGGGCTTTCAGAAATCGAATTCTTTCGGTCCTGTGAAAGCACTTGGGCTGAGATAGAGCGGCAGCATGAAGGAACGCTTCTTGGTAGGTAGGCTGGCTATGGAAGGTCTCCCAGAGACCTTAAGGTACTTAAGCTGATCTGCAGAATAGAAATGAGCTTCAAGGCTTGTTAAACCTTTAGTTTTAAGGGTTATTGGAAGATTTGAGTAGAATTACCATAAAGCACTGTGTTCCAGGCCTGGTTCACAGTGAGTGGCAGCCGAGTGGAAGATGACAAAGAGGACCACGATTTCCTGCTCGGCCCATTTCTAAGGAATTCCACCAAACCTTTCACGGTGAGCCCAGCCCACTCTGATTCATTCGTTGACAAAGGAGAAGTAGACCCTCCTGTTCACCAGGACGCTGTGGTGCAACCAGCCTGCCTTCATGGAACGTGATTCAGGAAGTGATGCAACCACACAAGTACAAGTTAGTGTGCCAGCTCTCGATGAAGACAGGATTGTGAGCCTTCAGGGGGTGGGGGAGGGGCATATCCGTCTCTGAATGTCTCTCCATAGTTCAAGGCACAAGCTCAGACTGTGGGACTTTTAGCTGATTTAACCTGCAGCATCTTTCATTAGGTAAGAAACTGTGACCTGGCCGTGCTATTAACCAGCAACTGTAAGTTGGTGTCACACCTCAGACCCCACTGCTATGACCCAGCTCTTACAAAAGGGCGATGTTTTTGTTGTTGGTGGTGCTACCAACCAACTCGAAGAAAACTCCCTTTCTCCTTTTTTAAGGTAATATGTTCCTTATTCTTGGAGAAACTTCTGAATTCTAACACTAATAAGTAACCTTCACTTTCTGCTCCCATAAGTCCCTCTTACATACATGCTGTGCAAAGTCTGTTGTTTTGTTCAAAACTCTTACTTACGTCAAGTCAGTACCCCTGTCTGAAAGCCCTCATCGTACCAACTTAAAACATAGTTCACGTAATGTTATCTGTCATTGGACAAGTATTACAACAGGCTACCAGTTAAATTTTAATTTCAGATAAATTTAATATCAGACAAATAATATCTAATATATAATGCCATGTGGTACTTGAGGCTCATTTGTGCTTAAAGATTACTTCCTAAAAGTAAAATTAAAAGGCTATTTTGTATTTTTATTTACTATCTCGTAGTCTTAATTATTATATGTCTTTACTTAGGGTGTACTCACAGAAAGCTATACAAAGTATTCATAATATTTTATAAATATGGAAACAGAGGCTCAGAGAGGGCAATAATGTCAAGTATACATAACTGGTATGCAGTAGAATCAGGATTCAGTGCTGTTCAAATGCAAAAGCAATTTTTTTTTATTCTTCTGCTGTTTTCAAAACCCAGCTCTTTGCCATGCTGAAGGTCAGAACCAGATGTATTCTCTCAGCTGTATCAAGGTGATCAACCCTTGACCTTCATAGTTCAGCCTACCGGATGCCTTGTGAAGCATCCACTGACCATCAAGAAGAATTCTCTAAACACCACCATTGCAGCCCTTACACAGTATACTGATTATCTTCCAAAGTGTTACAGTCCCTAAAAGGCCGTGGGTGTCCTGAAATAGTGACTGTCTCCTAGGTTCCAAGTGCCTAGTGTGGGAGAGCTCAGTGAAGGGATGAGCCCCACTTCCTGGCATCAGGTGCTGAAGCATGTGTTGGGGGGAACTGATGGGAGACAGTGGCTCTGTCTGGGAAGAACATCGTTAGAGAGCAGGTATCAGAAACCTGCCTTGCTCTCAGAAACCATAATCCTTTTGTTATTTAATTTGGGAACTACTCTACTAGATACATTTTTTGTGTAGCTATTTTTCTGTGACCTTTGGCACAGTTGTAACTTCTATTATTGCATCATTATCTCGAATGAGACATCTGAGAGTGAATCAGCTTTAATTCACATTCACAAATACCCTGAAGGCAAGGAGCGGGAAAGGAAGAAGCCTGAACTCCAGCTCCGTGAACTTCCGATGCCAGTACTCCCTCCATCCTCCCCGACCTGGTCCCCCCCTGTTCCCATGAAGGAGAGAACTGTGAAAGACAACTGGAATCAGGGCTATCTCTGGGATGAGCTAGAAACGTAGGGCAATGGAAACTCCCAGAAATCTATGAGAGTGAATCCTAGCAATGGTAAGATCTGAAGCCTGAACCAGCTGTCTCCTGTACCCAGGTAAGACTTCCAATAGAGGGATTGGGACCTTGGCCGGCCAAGTCAGTCACATAACTTTTGACTTACAATACACCCTGCCTACAGGATGTGCTGGGGGTAAAGGTTTGTTGTAGAATATTAGTTTCAGGTGTGTGACTTTTGGTTATGCTGCCTTTATTTAATCCTGTAAGCTGTGATTCTTTGCCTCTCTAAAACGCCTGATGTTTCTAATAAAGAACGTCCCATAGCGAGGCAGGAGCAAGAGTAGGTGGGGCTGGCGGGCGAAGAGTATAAATAGAAGGAGAACCAAGAAGAACAAGGCCGGGCGGTGGTGGCGCACGCCTTTAATCCCAGCACTCGGGAGGCAGAGGCAGGCGGATCTCTGTGAGTTCGAGACCAGCCTGGTCTACAGAGCTAGTTCCAGGACAGGCTCCAAAGCCACAGAGAAACCCTGTCTCGAAAACCAAAAAAAAAAAAAAAAAAAAAAAAAAAAAAAAAAAAAAAAAAAAAAAAAAAAAAAAAGAAAGAAAAAAAGAAGAAGAACAAGAGAGCCAGAGAAGGAGGAGGACGTCAGGGCCCAGACATCCAGCTACAGAGTAAGAGTAAGATTTACAGAAGTAAGAGAATGGGAAAAGTCCAGAGCAAAAAGTAGACAGGATAATATAAGTTAAGAAAAGCTGGTAAGAAACAAGCCAAGTTAAGGCCAGGCATTCCTAACTTAGAATGATGTAGTGATTTATTTGGGAGCTGAGTCGTGGACCCCTCACAAAGCCAAAAGAGTAAAGGATAAAACATCATACAACAAGAGGTGGCACAGAAATTAGGGGAATGACCAACCAACGACTGGTCCAGCCTGAATGGCAGAGGACCCAGAGGCTGGGCAGCCCAGAGAGCTAGGATAGAAACAAACTTGACCACCAAAAACAAGTAGTCAATGAAGTGGATCAAATGATAATCTGCTATACTCATAGATTGGTGCCTAGCCCAGGTGTCATCAGAGAGGTGTAATTCACTCACTGGTGGAAACAGATGCAGAGACCCACAGCCAGACATTAGGTGAACACCAGGAAATCATGTGGAAGAGGGGGGAGGAAGGATTGTGGGAGCCAGAGGGACCAAGGACACCACACACCCACACACACACACACAAAAAATCTTCACAGAATCAACTAACCTGGGCTCATAGGAGCTCACAGAGACTGAACTGCCCACTAGATAGCTTGCATGGGACTGACCAAGGCCCTCTGCACATGTGTTACAGTTGTGTAGCTTGGTCTTCTTGTGGGACTCCTAACAGTGGGAGCGTGGACTCTGACTCTTAGTTGCTTTGGGGACTCTGGGTTGCCTTGTCCAGTTGGAAAGGAGGTGCCCAGTCTCACTGCAACTCGATATGCCATGGCTGGCTAACATGGGAGACTTGCCCTTTTCTGAAGAAAAAGGAGTGGGTATGGATGGGGAGGGGCAAGTTGGAGGAAGGGAGTGGGAAGAGAGGAGGGAGGGGAACTGTGATTGAGCTGGCCCACATTAATTAATAAAAATAAATATATAAAAAAGCCAATTTCCCGTGGATTTGCAAAGTCATTTCAACTGCTAACGCTGTGTGTGCTTGGCCGATAAGGGTGTTACTCTACTTGACTTTAGTCCAGAGGTAATAAGATCATCTTGAAATTAATTGCAAGCCTGTTGAATGCAGGGCTTCTCTCATTTATGGATAGATGTACCTAATTGGATAGATAATATATATTATGGAACTCTCGTCCCTTGGCTGACCTGCTCATCACTCCAGACTGAGGCTTGTTTGGGGGCAGTAAAGCATTAGTTGAGTAAGGAAAGGAACACGCCATTCTCTCTGGTTGTTCTTCGGCTTTCTGGCGATAACTTTCCAGATAAAAACAATTACTGAGCCAATGCCCTTTCCACAGTGACACAATACATGATGGATTTATCTGATTTATCCTGATCAATAAATGGCTTAGGAAGGATTCACAAGCTGTAACAGATTTAGATGATTTATATTGATACGAACAGTGGTTAAACCAGTACCCTCTCTCTTTAGTTGGAAGTGCAGAGTGCAAACAATCCACTCAGCAACACACCTGATACAGTCAACAAGGAAATGACAGTTGTTGTTTGCTAGTCACTTTATGGACCCGGCAAAGCTTGGGGTCAAAAAAAAAAGTCTACCAGGAGAATCCCAAACATCAAACCTGAAGTGTAGTTTCTGCTCCTGTGAGGCAGAGGAACCTCCTTCTATCCCAGACACAGCCAGGCTGGCCACTGTATCACCAAGTTTCGGTTGGCGGGACAAGTGAGGCCTGGGGACATGGGCTGGGAACACGGGCTCCAGTGAGATGGCTCTGATCTGTCTCCTACTCCTGACCCTTCTTGATTCTGGACAAGGTCCTTCTCCCTCAGTCCCATTTTCCTCACTTATAAGTGGAGGTGATAGGAATGCCTGTTTCAGATTACAATGGGCTTAATGAGTCTGTAGGCAAAGGGCTCAGCCCCGGGGCCAGCACACAGTGTGAAGCCTCCTCCTGCAATTCTTCTTTGCCCATCTGTCTACACAGATAAATGAACAGCAAGTTATTAAGCACACAGATAAAGTTTAAGCTTCTGACCACAGCTTTAGCATAGACAGATTTCCATGCATGATTTAAGTCCTATTAAAGGAACAGAGATTTATAGACAGAGGGATGGGCTGGCAGGAACTCAGGACTTCAAACGCTCTGTCTTCCTCTTCTCATTGTTTTGGATCCCTTCTAACTTAACATTCTTTTTTTTTTTTTTATATTTAAGATCATGTATTTGTTAATTTTTTAGTAGAGTGACCATTTTATTTTCTGCATGCATTTTATAGTGCTGGATTCTTTAGACAAAACAATAAAATTATATCAAAGTAATATTTTGTTTGCAACATTTTTTGTTTTGATTTTAAGTTGACTAAGCTGCATATATTTACTGGAAACAATATGAATTTTGGAAGTGGATAATTCATTGTGGATCATATAACCTAAATAAAGAGTATACATTTATCTCACATAATATCAGATTTTGTGATAGCACTTTTTATTCATGGTCTAGACATTTTGTTTTTGAAGATGAATCATTTTATTTTATTTTTTTAAAATTTATTTATTAAAGATTTCCGACTCTTCCCCGCCACCGCCTCCCATTTCTCTCCCCCTCCCCAGCAACAGCACAGAGGCTAGGCCAGAGCCTGCTGGGAGACCCTGGCTGCAGCCCCTTACAGACAGACCTGAGGAGCTGGGCTGGCCTTGAATCACGTGATGGTCTCCTCATCACATGGCAAAATGCAGCCTGTGGCTGGATCAGTGCAGCTTCATCAGCCTCAACCTTTCAAAGCCATACTTGTTGGTTTGGATCTGACCATTTTAAAAGGAAAAAAAAAAAAAAAAAAAAAGGTGGCTAGGGACTAGGGAGCACTATGGAGTTAGGGAAGAACCAACTTATTTCAGGCAACGTGCTCCTCATTGGGCACTCGGCTGGTCCAGGCTTTCTCTGGAGGTGAATACAAAAATCTAGCCTGGGTAAAGAGAGAGAGAGAGAGAGAGAGACAGAGACAGAGACAGAGACAGAGACAGAGACAGACAGAGAGAGACAGAGAGAGAGAAAGCCAGAAGACAGAGCTGAGAGAAACCACCTTGTTTAGGTACAGACATTTAACTCATCCAATCCATTCAACACATTTCCTTGAGCCTGTGTTATGTGGTGGGCCCTTGCACATACGGAAAGCCTGCTCAATTCAAAAGCTTTATTCCCAGGAGTCCAGCCTGCGTGGTGAGCCCCTCCAAGCTGCCCCTTCCTCTGGCAGAGCTTCAGTCCTCGCCTTGTCAGCTCTTGGCTTTGAACCTGCCTCTGTTTCCTTCAGAGGGAAGGCAGAAATTGAATCTCTCTCTCTCTCTCTCTCTCTCTCTCCCTCTCTCTCTCTCTCTCTCTCTCTCTCCCTCTGTGTGTGTGTGTGTGTGTGTGTGTGTGTGTGTGTGTGTGGTGACATGGAGCATGTGCGCGTTGTATGCAGGCAGCTAGCAGAAGGGAGGTATCTTCTGTCATTTTTCCCCATTCCTCAGAGCTGGGTCAGAAAGCAGTGGTTCTGTTGACCCAAGCCACCATCCCTCAACTGAGTCTTCATGAAGTTCAAGTTCCTGACAGTGTACTGTCATTTGTCCCAAGATGGAAAAAGAAAGGAAGGAAGGAAAAGACAGAGAGAGGGAGGGAGGAAAAGAGGGAGTGAGAAGGAAGAAATTTAGCAGCTGATACCAACTAAGGGAAAAAAAAAATTAGTTTGCACAGAACCCTTGGGGGTCAGGTAGCCAGCCACCTGCGCTCTTCCGCTGTGGGAAATGATTGGCTGCCTCTCCTGAGAAGCAGGAATGCTTCCAGCACGGGATTATCCAGATTCATTACAACCCTCTCAGTGCCCAGGGCCAGGTGGAAGCCTAGCTGCAGACAGAAGGAGCCCACCAGACATTTCTTCACAAGTGGGCCGCGATTTCCAGCTGTCCCAGCACGGGTCCTGGAGGAGGGGGGGGGAGGGGAAGCGTGGCACTCAGAGGCTTCGGGTTCAGGCCAGAGGCCAAACCTTAGCTGCTCCTTTAAATTCCTACTCAGCGCTCCTGACAATGTTGAAAACTTAAATCAGATTAGAACAACAGGCGTGATTTTATTTGGATTTTGAAATTGGACCAGTTCAAGCAATCAGGATCTTTTGTGTTCAAACACAAAGACTAGAATTCAAGGAGGATAAACACCCAGCTCTCAAGATTCAAGGGTTTTGTGTGAGTCTGTTCTTCCGTCTTTGGAACTTTCTTCATCTACTAGAGGAGAATAAAAAGATGAGAAGCAAACAGGAGGCCAACTGCTCCTCAAGCCACACAGCTTGCTTGCTGCAGGGGACACAGTGGGCCCATACCCTCCCTGTGTTCATGACTGGGGTCTTAAGCCGCTCTACGCACTGGCTTCAGCATGTCCTAGCAGCAGGCTGGTTTCTTTAAGCAACTGAAAGAAAATTAAAAAAAAAAAAAAACCTTATCACGTTCCTAAAAGTTTCATGTTTTGTGGACTTAATAATTATTTATTCGGTTGATTTAATTATTTAGTAAAAAGCAGCAGTTTTTGTTTAACTAGCCAAGCTCTTCTTCCCTGATCATGTGGCCATTGTTCTTATGCTGCAAGATAAACGACTGCCCATCCCCTGGTAGCCACCTCTCCTGGCTGTAGGGCAGGCACAGGGTACATCTAATGATTGCTTCTGAGGCCCGCTGGACCATGCTCAACACTTCTTTCTCGATTTCTACCCTTTGCTCTTTGCCTAAGATTCAACTTCCATATCAGAGGGGTTGGACTCTCAGACTCTTATCTGGTTTTATGTATGGAATTTCAGAATTTGGCATCTGAGCCAGTTCTGCGTCCAGGGAAGATTAGAGAAATCTCCACGGCTATCTAGAATGGGTGTATATGCCGTGCCAAGGATTAGATACCTTGACTCTCTGCCTAATGAGGCAGAAACAACTCCTGAGTCAGAAAGTAGAGATTCAAAGTCTCCTATTCCCCAAATTAGCCAAGCGAACATGGATACAGTCATCGATTATAGGGTAAATATATTTAGAATTAAAAGTCCTTAAGAATTTTTTTTTTCAGATAGGTGAACTTGGGTTCATAGAAATTCAGTAATGTTACCTCTCATCTGGAAGTACATAAAACTTAAAATGCATAATTAGACTTTTGGTTAAGATGATGCAGTAAGTCAGCCGTACAGGCACGCACCTATAATAAAGCTCTAGGGGAGAACGAGGGTTCCCCTGAATCTAGGAGTGTGAAATCAGCCTGGGCAACAACCAACATCCCATCTCAAAAAGGAAAGTTAAACATAAATAAGGACCAGGGCACTAGCTCGGCTGGAAAAATGCAAGATAAATAGCAGTAAGGCAATTGCTCGGAGAGCACCAGAGGGAGGCTGTACAGAAAAGTACAGGAAAAAGTACAGAAAAGCAGCAAAGTCGTGGGGGACTGACTTGCGATGGGGACATGGCTCGGTGCTCAAGGCATTTCCCACACAGATGTGAGATGGGGGTCTAGAGTCCCGGAACCCATCCATGCTGGCTGGCTGTGGAGGTCCACCTGTAATTCCTGTGTTTGAAGCCGGGGATCATCAGGGTAAGCTGGCTATTTACATTAGCAATTCTGATGAACTCTAGGTTCGTCTGTAAGATCCTGCTTCAGTGACAAGGGCAGAGAGAAATGGAGGAAGACTCCCAGGATTGGCCTTGGGCCTCCACGTGTGTGTGAGCACACAGACACAGACCCATATGCCTACGAGGAATAAAAGGGCATGGCACTGGAAGGATCCAGCATGCGCCTAAGAGTCACACAAAAGCGAAATGTAAGCTGAAAAATAGTTCAGGAAAGAGAAACTGAGCAGTTTCTGGAATCGGAACTTTCAACCCTCCCCTCCCACCCTAGGTTAAAGACGATTCCAGAATCCAGAATCTCAAGGGTAAAGAGTAAAGTCTGAAAGTTCAAATAGGGGACGAATCAATACAAGGAACAGCCAACAAGCAAACTGAAACCAAGCAGCCTGGCTCCTCACAAAAGACATTATATAATACCTGCTGGGAAAGGGCTTCAGTTTCCTTAGTCATCCAAGAAAAGCAAATTCAGCCCTCTCTGAGAGATCTCAGCACATCCCAAGAATGGTTGAAAGGAAGAATATAAGATGTGGGGGAGTGGAGATAGCCCTGAGCGTGTGAAGCCCTGAGAGAAGGTGTGTTGTTGTTATAGGCACAGCCATGTCAAGGACCCTAGCGCCTTATGACTCTCTCTCTCTCTCTCTCTCTCTCTCTCTCTCTCTGTAGACAGTGTGTGCAGAAAATGTCCACCCTAGCTTTCTCTCCCTGGATAATTACAACCTGAACACTGCTCCCCTACAGAGACGGCTCCTGTCCAGATCAGCTCAACCTGCCCCTTACGCAGCTCTATGCACAATCCTATTTGTAATCATCCTGCCTCCTTGCTCAGCGGTGTGCAGTAACTCTACCTCTCCATCCAACTCTGTATAATTAACAAACCCAGCTTTTTGGGTGCTGTGGTTTCTCCATCAGAGTCCAGTTCACCTGAACCCAGCTTTCTGTCTGTGTGTCCGTATATCTGTCTTTTCTTCATTCCTCACCAGTCAGGTCCATCCTTGGAGCCTTGCTGGACATGGCAACCAAATGCTGGCAGAAAGGCAGTTGGATGGTGCATTCACATATTGTTGGCGGGAGTACATCCTGACAAACTGTTTTTGGAAAACTGTTTAGCGATATAGAGATTCCCTTCCTATTTTTCCTTACCCAAAATGCTGAGACCAGACAATTTCAGATTCTGGATCCCCTGCATCCAGATTTTGGAATATTTGCATATCCATAGCGAAATTTCATGAAGGATCCAAGCCTAAACACAAAGCTTATTTGTTTTATATACCCAGGTAATTATATGTAGTTTTAGGGTGCCTGTGGTTTTACTGTGGCCTGTTACATAAAGTCTGATGTGACATTTCTACTTATAATGTTCTATCAGCACTCGAAGAGGGATTTTGGAACATGTCAGATTTTGAGCTTCTATATAGCAAAGATGAACATATATTACAGCCTCAAAATTTCACTCTGAATAGAATTATATGCATAGAAAATGCACACAAAAGTTCACCAAAAGAACAGCACTATTTGGGGAGCCAAAACTTTTAAAGTACCCCAATGTCCATCAAGATAATAAATTGTATTCATATAGTAGGATATGAGAATTCGTGAAAAGCTCATGAAACACAAATAAATCCATGAGGATAATGTTGATTAAAAGAAGCCACAAACTTGGAGAAAATATTTTACAATATCTTGTAAAGAATTTATAGCCCGAATATATAAAGAACACTTATATCTCAATACTAATGAACAACTCACTTTAAAAGGGGACAAAATAAAGTTAGGCATGGTGATACATGCCTGTAATCCCAAAAACTGAAGAGAATGAGGCAAGAGGATCCAAGTCCAAGGCCAGCCTGAACTACATGAGACCCTGTACCGAAAAGAAGAAGGAGGGGGCAAAATAATTGAATAGCATCTTTATCAGAAAAGAGTGGAATTCAGAGGCTTTTTGGCCCATTGGCGTAGTACAGGCTTTCTTGTGCTTGTCCATTGCATGTAAGTCTTCATACAACGTCATGGTTCACATATCACATTAGCATCTTAATCCTCCAACTGGATGTACATTTCATCATTTCAATGTATTATAATAGACAACCTTAAGAGAGTCTGCTTGTGCCCGTGTCTGCAGCCTGATTTAGTCAGCGCTAGCTGGGGACTTTTCTAGCTTTTTGCTTTGCCTTTTGCCCTGTTCATCTGCCTTAGAAGTTTCCTTAATCAGTGTAAAGCCCCACGTGGAACCACGTATTAGGTGGTAGAGTTATTGCTGGGAAAACGAGTTTGATATTTGAGTCTTCCAACTGGGCAATAATTTTAGCAGTGTAAAATTTTTAGCAGTGTAAAAAAAGTCTGTAACAAGACTCTACTCATATCAACAGTGGAGAGGTGGAGTGGCATTTACTGTAACACACACAGCTACTAAAATGGGCAGAGGGGACATACTCCATTATATGGGGTTGGGGTGTGGTGGAGATCATTGACACAGGTCAACATGTACAACAGATGGCAAGTTGGTAGCAAGGCCCTGGCTTTTCTATCCTTAAATTCTGCATCCTGGCTCTTGGGTAAGGCATCTACCAGCTGCCACTGCTACACTCAATCAACCTGCTTTACAGAATCAACAGTTGAGCTTCAGGAAAGAGGCTGTGAGTCTGGCCTACGTCGATGACAGCTGTGTCCCGGAACCCATCAAATATAGACATCTTCCTTCTCTGAGAACTTCCTGAGGATATATAGAATCAGGGATAAGATCTAATTAGCACACACACAGTGTGCACATAAAATATATGAGCTCCTGTCATATTTTATCTCTGCTTAATCTCTTGCTAAATTCCCAGTTATTGCCCTGACAGGTTTGTTACAAAGCCAATAAAAGGGGAAACAAGCCTGTGCTGTAATGTAGCTGTGTCTGGCATCGAAGCAAGGTATGGATCACACCTTGCTTTAAAAGTTCCAACAAGGTGTGAATTGTGCCTTGCTCTGAGAAACTTCAGAGACAACTCTATGATATGGTTTAATACAAGAATCAATGGACCTGGATTGGCAAGATGGCACAGAGGGTAAAGGCACTTCCTGCCAAGCCCAACAATGAGTTCCAACCCGCATGGTGGAAGGAGGGAACCAGTTCCGACAAGCGGCCCTCTGACTTCCACATGGGCACAGTGGCACACCTTCCCCACCCCCACCCCCAATGTAAGGAAGTGCAATTAAGACAAAAGAATCAAGGAACTTGTCCCACCTCTTGACTGGCTGAAAAACCTTCTAGACTAGGCAGTTAGTTGCCTCGGAAGACAGAAGAAACCGAAGAGGTTATACATGAAGCTCTGGTCATTGTGGAATATTCCTTTACACTGTGCGAAGATGTGTCACTGTGATTGGCTTAATAAAGAGTTGAATGGCCATTAGCTAGGCAGGAAGAGGTTAGGTGGGACTTCTGGGGACAGAGAGCTCTGGGAATAAGAAAGGGGGGGGTCACCAGTCAGATGGAGAGAAAGCAGGATGGGTAGTCAGAGTGATGGTAACGGAGCCATGTAAAGAACACAGATTAAAATGTGGGTTAAAATAAGGGCTAATTTAAATTATAAGAACTAGTTAGGGGGCTAGAGAGATGGCTCAGCAGTTAAAAGCACTGACTGCTTTTCCAGAGGACTCAGGTTCAATTCCTAGTACCTACACGGCAGCTCACAACTGTCTGTAACTCCAAGATCTGGCACCCTCACACAGACATGTCGGCAAAATACCAATGCAAATGAAATAAAAGTAAATAAATTATTGAAAAAGAGAACCAGTTAGGAACAAGCCTAAAATAAGGCTGAGCTTTCATAATTAATAAGTCTCTGTGCCGTCTTTTGTGAGCTGGTGACCCAAAGAAAGATCCGTCTACGGCTCATAGTTTGTTTTTACCTCCTCCCACTTCCTGCATCTCCTTGGTCTTAGTGAGTACAGCCAATGGTTCCAGGGGCAAAGGTCAGTGGCACCTTGAAAACATGTTTATTGCAGCGATGAATCAAGTAAGCAGAGTAGCTGGCAATCAGTCTGCCTCACAGAAACAGCCTGCAGATTCCACTACTAGCTCCGAGGGAAGTGTAGCAAATTTAGATCCCGCATGAAGTGTTCGAAGAAAGAAAAACAACAACACTAATTTTCGCCATTTTCTCACTGGCCAAGTGGGTCTCATGCTACTAAGCTCAGTACGAGGTTGAAGCAGGAGAATTTTTCTTTATATGCTCCAACGCTTGTCGGGAGTTGGTATGTCTCCTACCCAGTGTTATTCTTGAATACATAGATTTCTGTAATAATCTAACACCACATCTATCACTGGGTAGAATTACAAAGCATATATTTTATTACATTACAAGAGAGGATTCCCTTGGGACTGACTTTTGCATACATGTTTGAGCAAATGCCGGTGAACACAGGTATCCATCTAGAAAAGTGCTTATGAAATGCCCAGTAATCAGAGGTTTCAGTTGCCGGGAAGGAGCTTCTGAAGTATCGTGTAGGGCTGCTAGTCACGCTTTTAACATCTCTTTCTTCCTTTCTTCTTTTGTTTTTTAAAGAGTGAGGTTGCTGCAGAATGCTGGTCGGTGAGCATAGGCAACACCGTTGTTAGTATCTGAATCCTTGGCGTAGAGTAATAACAAGAGACCTCAGCAAGACTGGACCTGTTCTCATTCGTCCATAGGAGGCAGGGGGAGGGGCATCAAAGACTTCCGGGAGTCCAGCCATGCCCCACCTCCTGAGTAGCAGCAACCCCCCTCCATGTAACCACTCAGCTGCACATGGTTTCAGGGAGCACTACAGTGGACGGGGTGGGGGTAAATAGTTAACCAAAGGGGCCTCTGTCTTTGTAGCTTTCGAGTGGGTGTCACCCATGTTTGTTTCGGACTTCTGGTGACACAGGTGTTTTAGGGTTGTCCATGTTCCATTATGTAAGCCTGATAAACTCAACGTTTCCCAAAGCCAGACTCAGTGGAATCATTTCTTTGGTCTGTTGCTGATACCCCAGTAGCGGAGACTATACTCCAGGAAACTGTCCCTCCACAGAGGCTAAGGGCAGTTTGAACGGGTTGAAAAGGTGTTAACGATTCTCTTACCTTCAGTAGATGTCTGAAGCAAAAGTCAGAAGAACTGAAAGGTTTCCGAGTGGGACCCAGACAACTTCATGCTCTTCCTAGAAAAACCTGAAGCCTTGAAACATGGTTAGAGGATATGGAACTCACACCTGCATCACCATCTGCTTGTGCACCTGGGAGTGTTCTGGCTTTGGCTCAACAAGGACAGGGAAACCCTTTCAATGTCCTGTCCCAGAGATGGTGTCACTTTAACTCAGTCACATGGTACTGAAGATACAAAAAGCATTCCACAGGGCGAAGGTGGCACACACCTTTAATCCCAGTACTAGGGAGGCAGAAGCAGGCAGATCTCTGTGAGTTCAAGGTCAGCCTGGTCTACAAGAGCTATTTATAGGACAGGCTCCAAAGCTACAGAGAAACCCTGTCTTGAAAAACAAACAAAGAAAAGAGAAGCAGCATTCCCCAGCCTGATCTCCACAAGCAATAATCAGCCGCTTCCACAAGCATCACTACTGCTCTGCTCTGCCCTCTGAGGAAGAAGAGAGATAGAATGATCCCATCGAGGGGGGGGGGAGTACTGAGACAAACTACTGGAAAGTGTGTGTATGTGTGTGTGGGGGGGGGGGTCAGATAAAAACCTGGTGCAAGGGAATCCCCCAAGAATCTATTAAGACGATCCCAGCTTAGACTCCTAGGAAGAACAAATTTGTAGCCTGAGCGGGCCATCTCCTGTGACCAGATTGGCGGCTAGTCCAATTGTTATTAGAGAGGCCTCATCCAGCAAGAGATGGAAAAGGACACAGACCCACAGCCAAACAATAGGTGGAGCTCAGGGATCCTGCAGAAGAGGGGGAGAAAGGATTGTAGGAGCCAGAGAGGTCAAGGACACAACAAGAAAACCTACAGAATCAACAAACCTGGGCTCACAGAGGCTCACAGAGACTGAACCGACAGCCAGAGAGCCTCCATGGGACCGAACAGGCCATCTACATATATGTTACAGTTGTATAGCTTGGGTTCTTTTGTGGGACTTCTAATCTTGCCCAGCCTTAATACCCAGGAGGTATTGCTTAGTTTTACAGCAACTTGATATGCCACGTTTTGTTGATACTCAAGGGAGATCTGGCCTTTCCCAAACGGAAACGGAGGTGGAGTGGATTGGGGGCTGGGGATGTGGAGGGGCCGGGGGAGGGACTGAGAATAGAGGAGGGAGGGGAAACTACGACAGGGTATAAAACAAACAAACAAATAAGCAAATAAACAAATAAGTAAATTTATTAAAAAGAAATACCTAAAACAATAACAACAACAGTGACCCACGGAAAGGAAACCAGTAGACAAACCCCCAAGGATTCGCCCACGGAACCATACTTCCTTACCAGAGTTAGGAACCAGATGATGCCTGGAGTTAGCCTGATAAGGACCTGGCATTTGCCTCATAGGCACCCTGGTGGTCACATGGAAAGATGGCAGGAGGAGGAGTAAAAAGCTTGTAAAGATACTCTCCTTTCAAACGGCCAGGTATGAAGGAGACAAATCTTTCTGCTGTGGACATACTGGACGAAACAACTGCTCTCAAACATAAACAAGCCAGAGACGAACGGAAGGGTGCTAGCAAGTGAAACAGGCTGCCAGCTGTCCGAAAGAACGGACCTGAACCAGAACAATGGCTCAGAGACAGTTAAGTGATCTGTGACCCAGATTCAGGGTCATAGTCACGCGCGACAAATTATAGCATCATGAATGCTTAGTTTCAGTTTATTTTCGGCAAAAGGCAGTCAAGTTCCAGGGGTCATTAGAGAACCACCTGAAATACGTCCTTAGGGAAAGGTGCTCCACAATGTCCTACTTGATGTTCTGGGTCAGCGGATTAACTCCACAGCCTTTCTGGGTGTGGACCAGCTCTGCGGTGATGACCAGACACAGCGGAATTGACTGTGTGCCTGGAGAGACGACGCAGTCATTCCTTCACCGCTTACTTTTGTTTCTAGTGTCTAGGAATGGTCAGGGTTAGATGTGGGAAGTTTCCAGTGAATGGCAGGGACCAGCACCTTCACAATGGCCACGGGGTCAAAACAACGAAGCAGCACAATGCTCACACGCAGTTGTCCACTAGAAGAATAGCTAACGTCAGCGTGTATGATTAGTCGATAAGACGTCAAAGTAATAGGGGTTAAATTTTGGCTTAACTAAACTGGACCTTCTTAGGCAAATATTATTTCCAATGTCCAGTCCTTCACATATCTCAGGTAGGACTTCCAGTTCCTATTCCAAATGAGAGTAACACCAGACTAACGTCACAAGTGTAGTTAGTATTAACAAAGTTAACAAGAATAGCCATTGCTTGCCTTCTGACCTCAAATATTTATATGCCATGTGTGTTTACATGGTTGATATTGACTATCGTCCTATTGAACAACGAACTCTATTACTGTCACACTTTCATGATATCTGATATTTTACAGAGTCATCCAAAGAGTCCCAAGCTATGCAGCCAGCACAAGACACCAAGCCCACTTGCTCTTCAGGTGACACAGGTGACACCTTCGGATAAAAGAACGAGGTAGAGTCATCTTCACACAGCCACAGGGTAAACGCAGCGTCTGAACACAGAATACACTCAGCAGGTACAGGTGAATTCAAAGGACCAACTTAGGGCTAACAGGATGGATCAGCAGCTGAAGCTGGGTGCTTGCTGCCAACCCTGACCATCTGAGCACTATCCAGAGTCCAGCGTGTGGCCAACTGACTGCAGCAAGTTGTTCTTTCATATGCATGTTGTACATGCAGGCTGTCCTAGGGTTTTCTTGCTGTGAAGAGACACCATGGCCAAGGCAACTCTTTTTATTTATCTATTTTTTTATTTATTTTTCTTTGGTTTTCGACACAGGATATTTGTGTGTGTGTGCGCGCGCGCGTGTGTGTGTGTGTGTGTGTGTGTGTGTGTGTGCGCGCATGCACACCCGCGTGTACACACACAACCTTGACTGTCTTGGAACTAGCTCTGTGGACCAAGCTGGCCTCAAACTCACAGAGATCCATCTGCCTTTGGCTTCTGAGTGCTGGGATTAAAGGTGTGTGCCACCACTGCTTGGCCAAGACAACTCTTATAAAGGAAAACATTTTTCTTTTACATTTAAAATATGTTTTTATTTCTTTTAAATTCTATACTCTTTCATTCTTCCGTAGTTCCAAGACCTGATATCATGCTGCTAGTTAAATATTTATTAGATTAACATGGCACATATATTTATATAGAGAGACATCATGAACTAACTCATAGCACTTGTCTACAAATAACTACCATTAAAGAGGAAAGAAAGGCAATAGACCATTTGTACTAAAAGGGGCAAGGAATAGACCCCTTCAACATTCCATGCCCTTTCCCCCAGCCCATACCATCATGGTCACAGTTGCCTGGTGTTAGGGGAAAGTGTGGAATGACTGAGCCTGGTGATTTCTTTTATTTTAATTTCATTGTGTGCATTGCTCAGGTTTTTTTTCAAATGAATACACCAATATGGGTTTATTTAATTAATACACTAATATTACTCTAAACTAGGTGGGCTTTTTTTTTTAAGCTTATTTTTTTTATTGAGAAAAGGAAAAAAAAAATTTCCGCCTCCTCCCAGCCTCCCATTTCCCTCCTACAAAGGAAAACATTTAATTGGAACTGACTTACAGGTTCAGAGGTTTAGTCCAGTATCATCATGGTGGGAAGCATGCTGGCATGGTGCCGGACTGGTAGCTGAGAGTTCTACATCTGGATCCAAAGGCCGTAGGAAGAGGCAGTGAACCTTGAAACCTGGCTTGAGCATTTGAAACCTCAAAGTCCACCCCCCCCCCCCAGTGATACACTTCCTCCAACAAGGCCACACCTCCTAATATGCCACTCCCTGTGAGCCTATGGGGGCCATTTTCATTCGAATCACCACACAGACACAGATACAAAATAAATGTTAAAAAAAATTATAATTTGTGCCAAAGATCAGGACCAACAAGCACATCAGTTAAATCACATACAAGAACAGCACACACGCTATGACTCCGTCCCATGGAGCTATTTTGGGTTAACTCTCAAGTTTTCAGGTAGTCATCGCCGTGGCGTGGTGAAAACCCTAGGCAGTGAACGAGGAGAAGCACGCACATCCTCAGCACTGCTGGCATCTGGTTGGGATCTAAAGCATATGTTACAGTGTTCATTTCAGTAAAGCAGGATGGGTGGGGCGCTCATTATTTTATGTTTGTATCACACATTTAGAGGTTTAGAAACTCAGGGTTGCAGGAGCAACCGTGAGTCAAAGCACAAGGTGCCAGCTGCATTTGTTGTGACAGCAAAGGGACGACAGACCCCCTGCTTTATGAATGGTGTTTGGAGACCAAGGACTTCCATTTGCAGCTTTGATTTAAATTAAAAAAAAGTTTCCATAGTTAAGTGAAAAATATAAAGCACCACTTTAAGATAAATTCCTAACGCTTCCGTTTATGTGCTCTAATTTACAAGTGCAATTATTTCTCGCTTGTATTTAATTCAGCCATTTATTTATTTTTTTAAATATAATTTTTTATTGAAAAAAAAAGATTTCCGCCTCCTCCCTGCCTCCCATTTCCCTCCCCGTCTCCCTTTTCCCCCCTCCTCCCACTCCTCTCCCCCTCCCCCCACTCCTCTCCCCCTCCCCCCACTCCTCTCCCCCTCCCTCTCCAGTCTGAGGGGCAGTCAGGGTTCCCTGCCGTGTGGAAAGTCCAAAGTCCTCCCCGCTCCATCCTGGTCTAGGAAGGTGGACATCCAAACTGGCTAGGCTCCCACAAAGCCAGAACATGAAGTAGGATCAAAACCCAGTGGCATTGTCCTTGGCTTCTCAGCAGCCCTTATTGTCCGCCATATTCAGAGAGTCCGGTTTTATCCCATGCTTTTTCAGTCGCAGTCCAGCTGGCCTTGGTGAGCTCACAATAGATCAGCCCCACTGTCTCCGTGGGTGGGTGCACCCCTCGTGGTCCTGACTTCTTTGCTCATATTTTCCCTCCTTCTGCTCCTCCTTGGGACATTGGGAGCTCAGTCCAGTGCTCCAGTGTGGGTCTCTGTCTCTATCTCCATCCATCTCCAGATGAAGGTTCTATGGTGATATGCAAGATATTCATCGGTCAGTGAGTCTATAATTTGATCTCCTAAAGTTGCTAAATAAGAAGGTGATCCCAAAGAAAAACATATAGCTATCCTCCTGATTATGGGAAGTAGACAAGATTGCCGGGCAAAAAATGGGATCTTGGGTGAGGGGGGGGAGGGAGGTAAGGGGAGATGGGGAGAGAAAAGTTAGAAGGGGAGGTTGGGGGGAACTTGGGAAACGGGATGTTTGGGATAAAGGAAGGTTGGATAGGGGAGTTGGGAAGCACACATCTTAATTAAGGGAGCCATCTTAGAGTTGGCAAGAGATTTGGTGCTCCCAGGTGCCCAGGGCGATGTCCCCAGTTAGTTCCTGGGGCAGCTGAGGACAGAGAACCTGTAATTCAGCCATTTATAATGATTCCCAGATGGCACGGTTTCACCTCAAGAAAGCTAAATATACTCTCATTTATAGTACCCACAGGAGACTATTCTTGAAGAACTTTGGTCTAATGAGTCAGAAAACTGCCCGGAAAGGCACTCAGTAGTGTGTGAATAGCCTGGAACATTGTGTAAGAGAATAGAATCCTGAGGTCATTCTGAAGCCGGCATCCTCCTGCAGCATCAATTATAACTTCTGTCTTTGCTACTTTTCTATTGCTGTGAAGAGACACCATGACCAAGGCAGCTTATAAAAGAGAGCATTTAATTGGGGACGTGCTTACAGTTTCAGTTACTCTCTGCCCATCATGGCAGGGAGCATGGCGGCGGGCAGGGTTTGTCCTGGACCAGTAGCTCAGAGCTCACATCTCATTCAAAGTTGGAGGCATAGAGAAAGACTAGGCTTTGTTGTGGGCTTTTGAAACCTCAAAGCCTACCCCCAGTGACACACTTCCTCCAACTAGAAACCAAACATTCAATTAAGTGAGACTATGGGGACCATTTTCATTCAAACCACACCTTCTTTGCAGGACTTGCGTTCTGGAAGACTAGGTGAATCAATGATGTCTGTATTGGGCAGGTCCTCTAGTGAACGGAACCGAGAGAATGCATGAACGTGTGCGCCATTACATTTGAATGGCTTATAACCAATAAGGACCAGGTAGTTCCCACAGTGGCTAGAGAGGGCGAGAATCCATTTCTGCTCAGGCTACAAAGCCTGATGCTTCAGCAGTCCCAAAATAGTGCTGAAGGACTAGATGAGTCCTGGGAAGTTGCTAGTCTTCAATCCACGTTGGGAATCCAAAGATGCTGCTATCTGAGGTCACTGAAGGATGGTAGCATCATCATCATCATCATCATCATCATCATCATCATCATCATCATCAGCAGCAGCAGCAGCAGCAGCAGCAGCAGCAGCACCAGCAGCAGCAGCACCAGCAGCACCAGCACCAGCAGCAGCACCAGCACCAGCAGCAGCAGCAGCACCAGCAGCAGCAGCAATAGCCACACTCACCAGCAAAAGTGGAAGCAGAGGCAAGACTTCTGTGCAGTCTCTTTACGGCCGGCCGATGCTGGAAAGAGCCACCCAATCTGGGGTTGTCTTCCCCATGCCAATCTTCCTGGAAGTACCTCCCACACCTGCATTCTCTTAGTTGTTCACATCAGCCAGCGCAGTGCCCAGCTGTGGATGGTTGCTGTTCTAGAATGATCTAGTTTCTGAAAAAGCTGTGCATCATCTTTCCAGAGCATGAACGCCGTATTAAAATCCCCCAGAGTTGGCTTGTCTCTATTCATCTGTGGTGCTTTCTTTACCCTTGGCAAACATTCAAAAAGGCATTGGCAATGTCACACAATCCAGTGGTTCATTTCATTTTAAACGTGCCTCTAGCTATATATTTAAATCTTACTACTTGAAAGTGTTTCTGTGTGTGTGTACACACCATGTGTGCACATGCATGTATGTACACATGTGGAGGACAGAGACAACCTGTGGGAGTCTATTCTCTCCTCCCATGTGAATCCAGAGGATCAAACTAAAGTTATCAGGCAGGCATCTTTACTCACTGAGCCATCTTGCTGGCCCCTCTAGTTATAGTTTACAAAACAGGAAAAGGAGGGTTTACTTTCAAAAGACAGCATTAAAAATCTTTTAACTGTATTCCTAAATTTAGTGTATGGTTTTACTTTTAACCATGTCCCTAGCTTTAGAGTAGTTTCACTGGCCAAAACAATTGATTGGATTAAACATTAATGTAACTAGGACGAGGACGGCTTCCAAATGGCACACATCTTAGCTTGTCTTCAAGGCCTAAAATGGATTTTTGTTTTGCTAGTGGAAACGTGGCTGAAATGTCCGCATGCTCACCACGGGTGATGCTGTGTCCAGACACAGGCGCAGTCTCACTGTGGATCGATTGCCACAGGATTCCTTTCCTCAGAGGTAAACTATAAAATTATGCAGCAGATTGTATTGAGATTTGACTAATATGCTATTACCCATATATTTCAACACAAAATTTTTTTTGTTTTTTGTTTTTTTGTTTTTTTTCAAGACAGGGTTTCTCTGTGGCTTTGGAGCCTGTCCTGGAACTAGCTCTGTAGACCAGGCTGGTCTCGAACTCACAGAGATCCGCCTGTCTCTGCCTCCCGAGTGCTGGGATTAAAGGCGTGCGCCACCACCGCCCAGCAGATGTGATTTTTTATGGTGAATACAAATTAGAATGAGAGGCATTGGAACGGCCCATTCACTGGTTTGCTGTGCCAAGGCAAACACTTGAAATTCCAACTCATTATCAACGACCGAATGAAGAAATGACTCGGCAGTAAAGTCACAAGAACTTTATTGCAGCAAACACTTTCATGGCATTTGAGAGAACTCAGAATTTCTGTGAAACAGGTTTGAAAGTTATACAATTAAATCAGCCAGAATAGTCTTTATTTAAAAAGAGAAAATCCAAACCACCAAAAAATATGCTTAATGTAATAACAAAATATAAAAAGGAAAGCCATGATGGAATGAAAAGGGCAGCCTGCAATGAACGTGAGAAAGGCTGGCATCTGTCTGCCCAGTGTGCACTCTGCCATCATGACACACCCCAAACAGGCCAAATGGAATTCAGGTGACTCTGCAAGACCTACTTGGAGGTTGAAGGAAATTACTGATGAAGTGTTTAAATATTTTTATAAATAATAGTAACAAAAATATCCTACACTTTCAGTCTTGCTTCAGCCTAGTTCTTAATACTGTGTCAAATTCCCCTCTAGGTGGCTGTTATTTTAGGCTTTCTTCTGAAGTCAGGCGCCCACTTTACCACATTTATGACCCAGTGACGTCATTTGTGCTAGTGGTGACCTACATGAAGCAGAAGGAAGGAAGTCAACATGATCACTGAAGTCCCTGACTTAGATCATCCAGGGACACTGTGCTTTGGTATCCAACATTCTGAAGTGTCACTTTCTAAGAATGAAACTCCCAGGGAGTTTCTTAGGTTAAGTTGGAGCAATTTCAGCTCTGCAGACACTTGCTGGGCCAGCTGTTTCCTTGTACTTGGCTTTGCCCTGATGAGAGCTGTCCCAGGGAAAGTCATGTCCTACCCGTATGCCCAGATCCTAAAAGAAATTACTATTTTCTGTGAAAAGACACAAGGACTAAGCAATCTATGGTGATTTCTCTATGTAGCCTTGGCTGGCCTGAAACTCACTATGAAGATCAGGCTAGCCTTGAACTCATAGAGATCCTCTTGCCTGTCTCCAGAGGGCTGGGATTAAAGCTGTATATCACGACCCCAAGGCCTTGAAAGCTTTCTGGATAGAAAGGTTGCCTACCTACTGCAAACACAATCACCCCAAGGAAGGCACTGCCAGACTGAGTTTGCCCTCAGCTCTTCACAGCTCATCAGAGGTGACGTTCACTTTGGGGAGGTCACATTCCTTACTGGTTTGACAGTTCTGAAGAATGTCCTTGTAATAGCTCTTCACATCCTCATAAAAAGCAACGGTTTCCTGTGAATGAGCCAAAGGTAACACCTTTTCGTTCAGCAGCATCTGTACTTGGAATTCTTCTTGCGGGGTCTTTGCGTTTTCACAGTGGTAAAGCACAAATATCAGGTTTGAGGCATAAGGTACGATACGGCCACTTCGGAACTTGCGATGGTCCTGCTCCTTAAAATTATCTGCTGTGAGGGGCTCCTTGTCTTTGAAGTAGCCCATGAGGGAGAGCAGTGGCAGGAGGGTCTCTGCGTGACCAAACTGGAGGACGACTGGAGAAGAAACTGGCTGAGACCTTAAATAAGAAATTGAAGGGAAAACATATACTCATGTCAAAAAACATAATAGTTATACTTAATGATACCTCATTTTCTCATTTGAAAATGTAATCTCATCTTTATTTTTATTACTATT
The DNA here is from genome assembly GCF_014885135.2 of Alexandromys fortis. Taxonomy (NCBI): domain Eukaryota; kingdom Metazoa; phylum Chordata; class Mammalia; order Rodentia; family Cricetidae; genus Alexandromys; species Alexandromys fortis. The sequence continues at coordinate 16,568,689 of NW_026067895.1, read as the reverse complement.
ACACTTAGTGTATAAGTTAAGGGAGGCTCACTAATGCTATGGAATATTCCTTTACACTGTGTGAATATATATTTAATAAAGAAGCTGAATGGCCAATTGCTGAATAGAATATGGTTAGGCAGGAGAGTCGGACTAGGGGAATGCTGGGAGGAGGAGGGTCAGAGACTGGAGTTGACAGTCAGACACAGGGGAGGAGATGAGTGCATCATGCTAAAAAAAGGGTATTGACACGTGACAGAGCGTAAATAAGGAACGGGCTAACTTAAAACGGAAGAGCTAGTTAGTCAAAAGCCTGATCTACTGGCTGAGTATAAGTAATATAAGTGTGTTTGTTTGACAGCGGCTGCAGGACAGGAAATCCCCACCTACACACTATTGCCGTAGCATGGAGGTCAGAGGACAAATGTCAGGAGTTGGTCCTCTCCTTCCACTATGTGGGTCTGTACACAGAACTTGATCGATGGTCAGGCTTGGCAGTCATCTTGATGACTCCTATTTAAAAAGTTCTTTAGATACATAACTCAAGCATATGGCTGAAATTCTGTGGGAGAACTGAACTATTTTTACAGAAAATGTCAAGTTCTAGGAATGAGGATATCCGGACTGCTGCATCCCTACCTGAAGACGAACACAGGACCATTCTGTTGAGAAGACCCTCAAGTGCCCACTGCAGCAGTGGTCTGCCTTTCTGTGTGGTGAGGGCTGAGCAGGTCCCCGGGAAGACTGCTCTATGGTGCACCTCATGAAAGAATCTACTCAAAGTGCTGTCTCTTTCCACGTGTTCTTTCTCTCAGTACGTAATTGTTCATTTGTGTGTGTGCACCTTTGCACACACAGAGAGACCAGAAGAAGGTGCTGAGTGCTAGCCTCTGTCACTTTCCTTTAAGACTGGAGGTCTTTCCCCAATGGTTGCCTTTTTTGGGGGGGGTGAGGCCAGAGTTCAGCAGGCCCCAGTAATTCTGTCCCCAGAGCTGAAGGAACAGGCATTTGTGAGGATAAATACATAACAGGCATGTGTTGGGCGGAGAGACCAAAAGGGCTGAGCATAAACTGTGAATTTAAGGCCCTTAAACATATCTAAACTAAAAAAAAATTAAATCTAGGTTGTGATCCATTTGAACTAGAGTTTGAACATAAGAACACATCTACCACTGAGCTTGCTATAATCCCAGTCTGACCCAAATTTTAAAACTGAAGATTCTTTATGCTTAAATTTTAAAAAGTGCCTCATTTTTTCTTCTATCTCCCTTGCTATCAACAACGTTGTAAAATCAAGTTTTCAGAAGAACGTTAAGGAAAATGGTGCTGTAAAATGTCACTGTGGGGCCAGAAAGGAGAAGTTTAGAGCACAGGCTACTCTCGCAGATGCCCAAGGCGGGTTCCCAAAATCGTATAAGACAGCTCACAATCGCCTGTAACTCCAGCTCCAGGGGATTGGATGCCCTCTTCTGGCCTTTGCTAGTACCTACATGCATGTGTGCACGTGCACACATCAATAAAAATTAAAGATAACTTTTTAAAAACACCGAGTTTTCAAAAGGTGTACTGAGTATTTTATGTACAATCAAACTGTTTATATATTAGATTCATAAGGAAGCCATGCAAACCACAAATAAATTACTGTCTTCTGGAATTTGATTGAATTTAAAAATAACTTATTTTTTCCTATAAGTTAGTATTTACAGAAGAACTACTTATGAAATTATTTTACAAATATGAATATTTACAAATATGAATTTTACAAATATGAATAGATAAAATTTATAATATTTATAAAATAATTTATAAAATAAATTATTTAGGATGTCTGGGGCTGGATACATGGTTCAGGTGTTTAGAACACTGACTGGTTATTCTTCCAGAGGGTCTGGGTTCTACTTCCAGCACCCACACGATGGCTCACAATCACCTGAACCCCAGTTCCAGTGACCCCCAATACCCTCTTCTGGCTCCATGGGCACTGCACACATGCAGTGTACATACACACATGCAAGCAAAACCTACACATAAATAAAAATAAATAACAATTTAAATTTAAAACAATTTACAACAGAAAAGAAAGTGCTCGTTTTAATAAATGCCACCAGAGCATGATCTGATGCAGAACACTCTCTGCTGTAAAAGTCTGCAATATATAACAACAGAACTCTAAGGCTCTGGCTAATATGCCAGTACCATAGAACAAAAATAATTATGATTATAGCTAAATGTAAAATGTTTTTAATCCCTCAATAACAGTCTAAAAAACTAAATGAGAATCATTAAAAGCAGTTAGAACATGGTTTCCAAATGTGTCTATAGGAAATAATAACTAATAGTTTATGTATTTTATAGTAACCAAGTAAAGATATTTCAAGCTTATAAAATAATGTCAAATAAGAGGCATGAGCATGATTTCATGTGTGATGTTTTCTCAACCTTTACTGCGGATCAAAGCATCCAGTATGAAGCAGATGTTCTTGTAACTAAGAAAGAGGGTACAAGGTGGTGCTGCTCATATTAAAATAAAAGGTCCCAAATAAAACAGCCACGTTCATTTTTCAAGATGTCATAAGGAACAGCCTTTTCAAAGGTCCACTGGGCGAATTTGCTGGGTGTGGCAGAAGCATCACTCGATGCCGGGCACCTCACTCACCGCTCACGTGGGTTGGGGTGAGGAGAAAAGCAGGTAAGGTAACACGAGGAAATGGATTTCTGGCTCTCACAGACAGTTGCATCTAACTTGGTAAATTCTTCTGTCTGAGGAGGAACTTGCTAAGGATCAGTGTGTGGAGAGCCCCATGTACCTACTGCTTCCTGCCTGATAACTGAGCAAGGGCAGCAGCTGGCTTGCTTTGCGAAGGCAGGAATACACTTGTATTTGCTGTACACAGGAACACACTGGAATTCACTGTTTAGACCAGTCCAGCCTCAGACTCACAGAGATTTGCCTGCTCCTGCCTGTCAAGTGCTAGGATTAAAGAAAGGCATAGACTATTACATAGGCCATAAAGTTACATATTTTAAAAGGTTAGTTTCCTTCAGGTAGAATGTACCTGAAAATTAAAAATAAACTCGTGGCTTGCTACTCTGGCTCTGGATGCAAGTTCAAAATCAAGAGTACATTTACAACTAAGAATACAGAATGCTTTTCTTCATTTATATATATAAAAAAGGTTGTGGCTGTACATAATCTGATTTCTACTTTGTTGTTTAAAACTCAGCTGGTAAAAATATCAATTAGATAAACATAGACTTCCATGAAAACATCTATGTCAAAAAGGGAATGTGCCCCTGAAAGGGTTAATATAGTCCTTAACCAGCTGCCCACGCTTACATTTCCCTGCCCTTTTATAAGACCTAAATGTCTATTACTTAAATGTCTGTTGGGGGGAGGATAGATTTAAGTAATATAAGCACTAGTGGGGAAAAAATATCGCGTTTCTCTTCTAAATTACACCTGAGCAGCAAATGTGTGCAGGGGGGAGGGTGTGTAAAGGATCCTCACTATGGGAGGCTGACTGAGTTGTGGGATTTTTGCACATGCATATACAAAAGACTTTTTCATGTGCACATACTGTGCTCTGCTCATTTTCACACCCCTTCCCCCTCCTAACTCCCTCTGAAGTCTTCCTTCCTAACAATCTCTCTCTCTCTCTCTCTCTCTCTCTCTCTCTCTCTCTCTCTCTCTCTCTCTCTCTCTCTCTTCTGTTTGCTTTGTTTTCATGACCCACTGAGTTGAGCTAAGGCCGCAGGCACGAGCGTGGTGAGGGGCTGTTTACTGGAGCACCAGCAACTCAACAGTGGCTACGCCCTTCCCCATCAACCTTTAACTGCCAACAGCTTTCAGGGAGAGATGGGGCTTCGGGAGCGCCTCCCCACACAGGGGCTTTGAGCAGCTCCTGTTACAAGAGTATATGAACTGATTTTTATGAGAAGCCATTAAAAGTATGCACATAGTTTTTATAAATGTTTTTAAAGGGAGGATTTCTTTTGGCTTAAGTTTCAGAGGGTTAGTCATCGCCATTCACCAGAAGAGGCAACTGCACAGAACCCTGTGGCAGCAAGGCCTGGCTGAGTAGAACTGTTCGCTTCACAGCCAATCAGGAAGAGATTGGGTAAATCAGTAACTCCTATAAGGAAGCAATTAAGGTTCATTTCTAGGGACATGCTGCCATTGCTCCAAGCACTAAACTGAATAGTAAACCTCAGGGAGTTCAATTTAGTTCTAAGCCATCTCCTGGGAACAGGTTTGCTCTCATTCAGACAGGATAAGCACTCCGTGAAAGCACCAATCGCCCGCCCGGTTTCTGCCTCTGCTGTACCCCAAGGATAGCATGGAACGTGTCTAGATTTATTTCTGGCCTTCTCTGAGTCAGAGCTCCAGAGCTAGTCTATGATGCAGCCCAGATACTAGCAACACAAATGGGAGCAAATGTGCCTGAGTTTCTCTCTGAGTCTCTCTCTCTCTCTCTCTCTCTCTCTCTCTCTCTCTCTCTCTCTCTCACACACACACACACACACACACACACACACACACACTCACACACACGAGGGGGCTTGTTGGGAAGAAGGTTTCAGAGGGTCATGCAATGAATACGCTGAAGACAGATCATGGACATGTATGGACTGTAATTCAGGTTGCTTGTGTGACCATGGGCATGGGATTGTGGCATTAGTTTTAGGGGCACAGGTGACTTCCCATGGCTACACCAATGAAGAAGAATGCCCTGCTACCCCCCAGCAGTCACTAGCTCACCAGAGCTCCTCAGCTACAGGTGGAATCTCATACTCTAGTTTGTGACATGGGATTGCTCATTGAATCTGCGACTCCCCAGATGGGCTACACTGGCTGGCCTCGAATCTACCTGTCTCTGCCTCCCAGTGTAAGGGTTACAGAAGTGTGCTGCCATGTCCTGGTATTTACATGGGTGCTGGGAACTCCAATGCAGATCTTCATGTTTGCACAGCAAACAGTTTACTTGTTAAGCCACCTTCCTAGCTCCTAAGCAAATCTAACAAACCAGATCTCAGAAATAAAAAAGTTCAGTGTAGTCAATGAATTACCTTATGTTACCCAGAAAGAATATGGTTCTGAAAATTACTCCCTTATTTTACTTATATAAATCAGCGAGATTTTAAATCTTCAACCAAAACAAAAATTAAAGCCAAAGTCTAAAATTGCATTAAGAAATGAGTAAATGCCTGAAGTAATTTGAAATACTCAAAAAGAAAAACTAATAATTGCATGTTTCCCCCCAACCGTACTCAGCCAAATCTTTCTAAGCTCTTAATTTATGTTTCACACGCAACTGGTATTACACAAACTTTGTTTCCAAATATGATCTAGGAATATAGGTGGAGCTTTGGGCAAATCTCACCACTTGCACACTTATGTAAGAACACAAACAAGCAGCTAGAACTGCCAGGCTTATAAGAAGTTTTGAGATGAAAATCAGCGAAAATAAATTTTGTTTACAAGTCTTCTTACAGATTTAACCACAGTAAGTCTCTGGAGAAGTATGTATTTGACAATGTAAGCCTAGAACTAAAATGATGTATTTTTTTCTTAAGCAAAACCATGTGGAAATTAAGCTCACAAGATAGAGAGGAATAAAAGCTATTATCCTCCCTACTAATATTAGGACATGGGAAGAATGATATGAAACAGCAGTGTTTAGACAGACAACGGAGTAAGAGAGAAATGAGCTGACCCCACCAACTGCCCTGGCTGACTTCCTAGAGCTTGCAGGCTGTGGTGGAGGGCGGAGGAGCACACATGAGTAATCCTGAGGTGAGCGGGAATCTATTAAGGAAGCCCTGTCTGGGACTCATGGAGCAGATCCCAGAGAGGACAAACATCAGGCAAGGAAGCTCGGGAGTCCAGATGGGCTGCTCAAATGTCAGCAACTGTCACACACACGGAGTCATACATCCAAATTTGAAGGAAACGATTGGCAAAAAATATTCCCTAAGCTGACAAGGCAAACTGGTAAAACCTCAAATCCATAGGAAAGAGATGTCTCCCTGCTGGGACAACAGATCATCAAGAGGCATCAACAGAGACCAAAAGAGGGCCGGAGAGATGGCTCACAGTTCAGAGTATTTGTTGTTCTTCCAGAGGACCTGAGTTCTGTTCCCAACACCCATGCTGAGTAGCTCACAATGCATATAATTCCAGATCCAAGGGATCTAACACCCTCTTCTGCCATCTGCAGGAACCTGCATTCACACACACACACACACACACACACACACACACACACACACACACAAAACTAAAAATAAAATGAATCTTAAAAGAGAGAGTGTGCTAAAGATTTAGTGAGTATAAACAGCAGTAGAGGAAGACACAACATTGGGGTCTGACCTCTACACACATGCATACATCTGTGCATACATATAGACATGTACTTACACTCCTACTACACACAGATACATACAAGATAATCACATGTTTTTTAAAATCTAGGAGAAAAGGGATATTAGCTTAAATTGAAGTTAGCTGCAATAAAACTAAAGAAAATGTAAAGAATTGTAAAGTATAAAAAATGTATATTGGAAGGTTTAAACATCTGAAAAGATGGCTCGGAGGGAAAAGGCCTTCAAGTCTCAACCTGAGTTTGACACCTGGAATCTACAGGGTAGAAGAGAACAGACTCCCTCAAGTTATCCTCTGAACTCCACACACTCATGTAAACACACACATGCACAAGCATAGGTAAGTAAATAAATGTAATTTTAAAAACCCACAAAGCAATGCCTACATATAGAACACAAGGAAAATGGATTCCATAATGACATGGTATTATCAGTTAGATGTCTAGGAGGCTGGTTTGGCACTAAACTAAGTAGTACAGAAGAAAATGCAGCATTGTAGAAATGCCTCTGTGTATACCACATTCTACATACACACATATGGCACCAACTATCCGTGGCATTGAGATAGTGAAGACAGAACAGTATGCTGAAAATGTCTTAGACTCACACAGAATAACGAGAGCTTGCCTACGAGAGAGAGAGAGAGAGAGAGAGAGAGAGAGAGAGACAGAGAGAGAGAGAGACAGAGAGAGAGATGAGCCCCCCAAAACAGTTAGACATATGAATCTGAACTTAGGGAATAGCCATGCTGTTTACATAAACTCCCCTTATTTAGCCCATCTTCTTTCAATACCTAGCACTAAGAAGATTATGGCCCCAGGGTTACAGCCCATGGACTTTACAAAACAACCTACAATCTGAACACATTCCTAAGAACTTTAAGAGACCATACCCCCATCCTGCTTTAAATGAGTAAACTGACAAAAACAGCACAAATTTATTGTGCCCTCTGCAAGGGAATCATAGCACAGTGGTTTCAATGCTACCATCGTACGTTAAAACAAAGAATTACACAACCTAAGAAAAACCCTATTAATCACAAAATCTGAAATACCCAAGGCATAAGAGTAATATCTATCTTTTTATATTACTACTGAGTAGATACTTTGGTATCAGTTACATGATGTTTAATGTCAGAAACTGCCAATGTTCTCTAAAAAGGGTATAATATTTTACATTTGTACATCATTCACGAATGAAGTTGATCCTCTTATTTTCCCCAGTTTAAGGGTCACTGTGGCATTGGTATCCATGATGATGGATGATGGAAAATGCTGGTGAATATTTTCTCATATACATACTTCCCATACATGTATTGTCTTTAATTAAATCTGTTTATATCTTTTGCTCTTCCTTATTATTTGGGAGGGGGGATAATGGGCATTCAGCCCAGGACTTGTATTTATTAAGTACAGACTGCACACTATATCTGTAATCCCTTTTATACCTTTTTTAAAAAACAGATCATTTTCTTATTAAGTAAGATGTAATTCTCTATATATCTGGATTCAAATTGTTATATACATATAAGTTTTGCAAATATTTTCTATTTTCCAAACAGTAACTTTGAGAAGAATAGTTTAAAATGTGATAAATCTATTCTGTGAATTTTTATTAATGGATCATGGTTTGGGTGTTACGGAAGAAAGCCTCACTTAATCCAAGATCATGAATGTTTTCTCCTGAGAGTTCAATCTTCCATAATTAGGTCATTGCTCTTATTCTCTCTTTGGGAAGTTTATGGTTTTAGACTGTACATTAAAATCTATGACTTATTTGTACGGCGAAGGTTCTAAGTGTCTTATCTCTTTAGCACAGACATCTAGCTGTCCCAGCATCATCTGTTAAAGTAATGTCCTTTTCCATAGTATTGCCTTGGCATCTTCTGTTGAAAAGCAATTTAACACGCATAGCTGTTTTTCAGTACGCGTGGGGAACTGGTTCTAGGGTCCCCCATGGTGTAATATTTACATATGACCTGTATTTATCGTGCCATACACTTTATCGCTAGATTATTTCTAACGGCTATGTAAAGATTCATATTCTGTATTATTCAAAGAATAATGAAGAATAAAAAAATCTATATATATATTCAGTACCCATGTGAATTTGCACATAATTGACTAAACACTGAGGTGGGGAAGCCATGGATATAGATGGCCTACTAAATATGAGTTTATTTCATGATGTTACTATATCCTTTAATTTATCTATGACTATATTATATCTGAGGGTTTCTTTTTGAGGCAGGGCTTTGTTATGTAACCCAGGATGATCCTCCAACCCATAATCCTGCCTCAGCCTCCAAAGTGCTAGGATTCCAGGTACATACCAACACACCAGCACATCAGGAGCACACCAGAACACCAGGTACATATCAGCACACCAGGTGCACATCAGTACATCAGGAGCACACCAGAACACCAGGTACATATCAGCACACCAGGTGCACACCAGTACACCAGGAGCACACCAGCACACTAAGTACATACCAGAACACCACGAGCACACTAGTACAGCAGGAGCACACCAGCACACTAGGTGCACACCAGCATACCAGGTGCACCCCAGCACACCAGGTTTTCTGTAGGTTCTGACAGAAATATGACAAATCTTTTTGCTCTTTTCAAAATTATTTTTATTTCTATAGATCTTTTAAAGTCCTGTGTAAATTTGGAACTTCTCAATTTCCACAAAGAAACTTGTGGGATTTTGATAAAAATTCTACACAACCATAGCCCGGTGTGGTGGTCCATGCCTTTAATCACAGCACTTTGGAGGCAGTTCACAATCAAGATTTGTGAGTTCAAGATCAGCCTGGTCTACATAGTGAGTTCCAGGACAGCCAGAGCTACATAATAGGGAGACCTTGTCTCAAAAAGAAACAAGAACAAAACAAACAAACAAATAAACAAAACCCAAAGAATTCTGCTCAACCAATAATTGGGTCTTGTCTCATTTATTTTAAAACACTACTGATAAAATTTTATTACTTAAGCTCTGAACTAAAATTAAATTATAATAGCATGCTTTACAGAGTTATTTAAGAGCCTCTTGACGCAATTATAAATTTATTATCCTTTAACACTGGGCCAATGAACAATGACCAACCAGGAAAGGTCTGCTGTCTTATAAAGTGTAAGAGCTGTAAGCCATTCAGAAAATCAAACAGGAAAACGTTAACTCTTATCATAAGTATTATCTTTATTTGAAATCCCCATAGAAGCTTCTGGTCGAACCAGTGAGATGGCTCAGCTGGTAAAAGAACTTGCCGCCGTGGCTGATGACCCAGGGTTTATACCTGGGACCCACACGATGGAAGAGAAAATCAACTCTTGCACGTTGTCCCTTGACATCCACGCAATAAATAAACACACACATGCCATTTTTAAAAAATGTTTCTGTTAGCAGAAACTAAGTAGTTAATCTAGCTAGCGGTTTTGTTTTATTAGGGTTTTTGTCTTAACTCCTGTCAAATCCAAGAACATTTTATAAACTAGTACTGAGCCCATAAATAAAATACATTGGTATGAATAAAATGTCTTACTTTAACCCCTGTGAAACAGACTACCTCCAGGTTTTGTTGCCCCATTTTGACCAACATCTGTAGCTATGTATGTGTCAAGTGAGACAGGGTTGAGAGTCTATCAAATATTTCTATCATGAGCTTTAATTTTGTTTGCTTGCTTTTGGTGCTAAACACCTCACACTCAGCATGCACCTGAGCACCGAGCTACAACCTCAAGGTTGTAAGACTTGTTTGCAAAAATAACTTTTTAAAGTATGAATGTTAACAAAAGCTTCTTTTCTTCAAATGAGAGATTCTCTTGTAAGAGAAAAGCATTTTGCATATGCATGTCGGAAGCTGTTTTATAACAAACGACAAAGAACTCAAGTGCCACCAAGAAGTGAAGACAGCTAAAACTGCCATATACTCACAGCATGGACGACCTCACTGCAGGACATATGCAATTACAGAACTATCAGAAATGTAATCTTGAGAGGGGAAAAACATACATAGTAAAACTTCAACATGACTAGTATATTGATTGGGCAATATCAATTATCGTATCTTCTTTTTAAAATATACACAAAAAAGTTATGCATTGTAAGACATTTTCCAGAAGTTTATGAACCGCTAGCTCTAAATGAACTCCACATTTTTAAAGACATTTTTACCTTTGCTTCTGCTCAACTGCTCTGTCCAGGTGTAGAAAGATATCCTGAAACAGGGTGCAGCTGGACCGGCTGTTAATGCTGTAACCATAGCTTCGTTTCCAATATTGCTTCAGATCATTTAAATACTCCAGTACCTACACAGAAACATGTCAGAGGTAATTTCTAATACAGTTCCAGACATGCACCAGGTGACCTGATTAATACTAACAGCTCTGAGAAGAGTTACACTAATTTCATCATAGAGCAAATGGCACAGTCTTAGCTTCTGCCAGCACATCGCCGCCTCAGGCATCTAAGGACTGACCCCGAGGTCCAGGACTCACAGCAACATCTGTGGTGCAACTGGAGTCGGGGTTAAAGGGAGACAAAGATCATCAGCTCTGGCCACTTTCTTCTGACTTTTAATCGCAGTCAATATAAATTTTTAGGAATTTTAAGACAAGAAATCATAGAGAAACTTGGTACTAGTCAAAGCTTAGGAGTAGAGTTAGGTCAGTATGCCAGACCCCAAACAAAACCCATCAAGTCAGCAAAAGGAAGAAGCAACCATACATACAGACAGATTTCAACAGACTATGAACTAGGTAAAGATATAATAAATCTACTCAGGAATAAAATAATAAAATTAGGAATGAAAACAGTAGCAAATTATCATTACAAAAAAAATCACCCCATGCTCACATTTAACATGTCATATAAAAAGCTGGAAAGTGCAGGTGCAAAAGAATTTAAGAGCAAAGTCTAATATAAGCTACCTGACTGGGAAAATTTGCATTAACAAATACTAGAGTCAAGGTTCTAAAGAGAAGCTGAGCGTTTAAACGGTGAGGGGCAGGTTTACCAGAAGGCAGATCTGGATAATGCGAATGACTTTTATAGGAAATTCTTAAACACAGAAGGCGACCACAGAATAGGAAATGCAGGTGCATTTGTAACTGAAGAGGGTGCGGAGCTGTGAAAAAGGCAACACTGCGGAGTGCAGCTGGTTCTGTACCACCTCTTCCGTAAACCTGCCTGGCCACTGCTGGCCGACTTCTTACCCATCCCATGACCTCCGGAGAGCACACATTAATACCCTTCGTTCCTTGTGCTTATCTTGTATCAGTATTTCAGCTCTAAGCAAATATCTCACATAAAACAGCCACTAAAACAAATTTATGCTAATAACAGTACAAGTGGCCCAGCATTTCACAAGGTCTGTGTAACTAACAATCTCCACAGTTCTCAGAATTGTGAAAATGTCTCTCCATTTAAAATCTTTTATACATTCATCGTGTGTATGTGTGTGTGTGCACGTGTGCACAGAAGCACACTTGATTGGGCAGGTGTACATATGCCAAGAGTGGAGTCAGAGGACACTGTGCAAGGTGGCTCTCTCCTCTACCACGTAGACTCCAGGAGCTCGAGCTCAGGCTGCCAGTTCACCAGCCGAACCATCTCACCAAGCCATCCATTTTCAGTTCTCAAACATTTTAAGGGGGTATTAAAACACCAAAAAATATACACCAGCAGCAGGATAAGTTCATGTGTACCCCTCATTCAGCTTCACCAGTAATCAACATTTAGTCAATCCTGTTTCAACTACGCTCGAGTTATCAATGGATTATCCTCAAGCAAATCCCTCATAGAATTTTATTTCATCTGTAAATACTTTACTATATAATCCTACTGTATGGTATAGATGCTAAGTTTTAAGAAATAATATTATCTTTAATCAAATCACTGAAAAAAAAACCACAGAACACTTAAAAGACATCCTTTTATATTTTTTCCTAGGAAAAATATATGCATGTGTGTGTGCTTGAATAACTTGTGTATGTATGCGCATGCGTGCACTATGTATGAGCAGGAGCCTTTGGAGGCCGAAGGATGCATTTGATCCCACAATTTGGAGTTAAAAAAGGTTGTGAGCCACAATGTGGATGAATCTGAGTCCTCTACAAGCACTGTAAGTGCTCCTAATTGCTGGGCCATCTCTCTAGCTACAATATATTTTGGATGAAAAATTAACTAATTTCATATATATGAAATTATATACATATATAAAGTTTCATATATCATGAAATTATATATATATAATTACACACATATATGAAATCTCTTAATGTATTTAAACATGTATTTCAAATTGTTTAGTCATGTTGCTTAAATGAGTTCTTTGGTTACAAAGAGCCAAAGATATACCCACAATAGAGAAACCTGACAGGCAACATTTTCATCCAATGATCAAACATATCAAAGATGTGACAAGCTGACATGATTCTTTGTAATGGGATACAGTTAGAAGTATCTCAAGTAGAATTCTTGTCAAAAATGCTCAATCTGAATTTATGTAAGTAAAAACTTAGGCACATCCAAGACATCCAAGACATTTTGGAAAAAAAAAAAAAAAAGCCTCAATTCCTAGAGGACACCAATGCATAACAGATGAAAGGAAGCTAGAGCGCTTTTCTAGACTAGAAGACCAAACAGACATGATACCAAATGAGATCAGTGATCTGTGATGAGACTCTGAATTTAAGAAAAACAACTACAGAGGGGCTTTATTAAGATAACCATGAAAATTGTAGATTGAACTGTTATATGTTAAAGTTATGATATACACTATGATATCGGAAAAATATGATATAAATGGCTATATATTTATGATCCTGTAGAAGTATCTTGTTTAGATGCACAAGTGCTCAGTTTGTTATTCTTATTAAACAAGTTTTTAACATTAAAAAGTTCCAAGAGCATCCTGACACACGGAGCATTTAACAAATATGGTGTCAGGTTTTTGCCATACATCACATTATCTAAAGTAGAAAAAAAGATGTACAGAAAGCAAGAGTAAATATTTGATAGAAGAGGAGGTGAATGAGCGGGGTGAGGGCAGTACTCCGGTGATGAGATGGGTCAGCGGGCAGGTTATGGCCTCCTCTCAGAAAGCAGTGTGCACTTAAAAAGGCCCTGTCAGTCTTCACAAGGGAGCACATGGACAAAGCCATGCAGAACAAAATAGAACAGGCAGCCAAGTCAGTTATATCCTAAACAATTCAACAACTAGAGTAACCTGGGCAGATAAATTCAGTTAAATGAAATTTCTCTATTACCAAAATTCATCATTTATGTATTAACTGAAAATCGTATCAGTTATGATCTTCCCCTGGACCCAAGCAGTATGGGTAGGGAGGAAAGGAGATGCTTTGAGGCATGCGAATGATGACCAGACATTTCTTTGTATTGATATTGGCAAAATTATCAATAGGGCTCTTTTCATTTTGAAAGTGTCCAGTTAAAGGAGAAATGAGGGAGAAGAAAGAAATCTAAAGGGAGGAGAGGTAGGGGAGCAAAAGTGAGCAACAGGAGGAAGAAAGATAAATACCTCACGCTTTCTCTCATATAAAGAAAAAGAAGACTAGCTGTGGTGGGCAGAGAAGCAGGGGAAATAGAGCAGGGCAGAAGCGGGGGAGAATAAGGTTATTATATGACATACATGTACATAGTCTAATTCATTATTTTGTAGCTCACTAGAAACACTAAAATATGAAACGTGACTGGGAAGATAGTTTAGACTCAGGTCTGCGGGAAAACATTCTCTCTGAGGACAATTGGCTTTACACTGGCCCTGCCAATTCTCCCAGCAGCAGGTATTTAATGGGTTTGGAGGCCATACAGAAGGTTAATGGGGGATGAGAAGAAACCGGCCATCCAGCACTGACTCAGAGCACAAAGGGGAAGAACAAACATGTATCCACGCTGGCACTCAGCACCTGACAGCAGCCATTCACTGAGAACCCGTCACTCCTCTCAACTTCCCTTGGCACTGGTCAAGAACCATGGATGACCTTTGACCTGCTGCTGGCCACCTAAGTCTCCACAAAACAAAACAAAGTGCCTTCATGTGCTTGAAATTTGCTGTTTGGCGTATTTCTTTAGAATTTAATAAACTTTGAAGCAATTCTCAATTTCCATATGAAACACTTTTATTTATGCACATAAGGAGTAACTAAGGTCCAGAAGTCTATAATCCTGGGCAATCCAAAATATTCTCCTAATTCATCCTTTCTAGACCCCAGCACTCAAGAATCAAGCAAAATTTAGCTCCCTTAAAGTCCTCAGAGGTCTCTCTGTATTCCTTCAAAGTGCACCAGTCAGGTGAGGAGAGGGGACAGACAGAAACTGTGCGGCACCACTGCCACCACCAGGTGGAACCAGGCACCTCTTAGGTAAACAGGAGCTGAATTGCTCATGAATGGGATGAATTCATGGGATGAACCAGGTCTGTGGGAAACGGTCCTTGGTCTTGTATTAGTCCTACTACTACCTCTCCCAGAGTGGGTTTCTAATTGGAATAGGGAGGGGGAAAGACTTAGAAATCAAATTACTATAAAAATAAGTTTTTCTGAGTTCTATGAACCCAAATAATTTCCTCCTTAAGCCTCCATCCCTCCTGACCTAGGAAAATTGGGAGTTAGTCGCAGGCAGTTTATCGTACTTATTTTCTGGAACACTGCTTTGAGTAAACAACAAAAATTTCAATTGACTAAAAAGCACGAGGAAGAGAACACAAAGGGAACTTACCTTTGCGTCATCTACATCAAACACATCACACCAGGGAGAATGGACGCCTTTAATTGCCAGGTCAAATGAACAGGTGAAAAAAGCTACCTGAATTAAGTCTGGGGGAGAAAACAGGTAGAATTTGTGGGTTACTCATTTCTCTGGTTTTTAAAGACTATATACCCATAGACTACTATGTGCACAGTTATACGCACAGCTGAAAAACTGTATTTCTGGAGAGGAGACTATCAGAGAACCAAGGCTTGACTGTGCGCAAACGGACAACTGCAACAGCAGAGGAAACCTCGAGGGAGGCATCGCTGTCCAACGAGCCTATGAAGCAGCCTGCAAAGGGCGATTTTTACAGCTTTTAAACCGAGTTAGTTTCTAAGTGCATGCTTTGTAGCAGACCCAACAAAGGGTTCGCACATTGACTTATTAAATAGAACTCCAAATTGTTATCTTTAGAAGGGTAGAAAAAGGGAGCAAAAGTTTCCAATGTTTTGTCCTCCTTATATTAGCAATGACAGTATATTTACTATCAGTTTTAAAAACTACAGAACAGCTCCAATTATAACTTTTAATACATAAATAGAGACACGTAAAATGTGAGAGAGGGCCCTAGAAGACTGAGAAGGAAAAATAGAACGAAGGGGCCGGAGAAAGATGAAGACTCCAAGCAGAGAACGAGGAAAGGACAACCCCATACTAGCAAGGTAATTAGATCCATCTTCCAAACTTAGCTGCCCAAGAAATTGCAGCAGATTTCAGAATCAGGAACCAGGAATATTTATACTGCTAACTGCTTTACTTTAGACATAAACGGTACTAAAGAAAGGGATACATGAATCGGCTTGGGCTATAAAAGGAGGCCTTGGTCAAGAGGAATCAAACACAGGGTTCTCTAGTAAACAAGCAGGAACATCTAAAGCTGGAGAGTTCAGGGAACGAAGGCATGAGGTGCCAACGGTAGTGGCTGCTACCATTACTCTGATTTTTGGTTTGTTTTGCTGTTTTTCTTTCCCAAAGGAAAATAAGACCAAGATTAATTAATTGGTATTATATGCATTCCATACCAGTTCAGTTTAAAGAATTCCTGAGGTAATTTAATATATTTTAAAAATACCCCAACATTTCGGGGTTGGAAAGATGGATCAGTAGTTAAAAGCCCTAGCTGCTCTCATAGAGGATCCAGGTTCTATTCCTATCACCCACATGAAAGCTCACAATGGTCTGTAATCAGGTCCAGAGGATCTGATCCCCTCTTCTGGCCTCCAAGGGCACCACCAGGCAACACACGGGGTAGTCACACACCCACACATTTGCAGGCAAACACTCATACACATAAAATAAAATCTTAAGAAAGACTTTTATTTCTTTAGAACTATACATAAAAGCTGTTGGAAACTTGGGCTTCTATGAGGTTTTAGAACCACAACACCTAATAAAACAGAGTGGCTTGTTAACGCTGTGTGTGTCTGGAGACATGGTATGGCTCATCTGGAGTCTCAGTTCTGGCTCTCAGACTATGAGGTGATGTACTCTATACCAGGAAACAAATGACAAGACAAACAAACAAGAAACACTTTACCAAGCCAGGTACAGTAGATTTTAATTCCCCCTTCCCCCCTTGCACCAACACCTTCTTCTTCTAACCCTTTAGAAACTGATTCACAATATAATGAGACATATAATCACTTCTCTACATACTAATATACACTAATATAATAATAAATTATAAAGTTTTAGAAACAAAAAAAAACCCTCATTCTCTTAGTTGTCCACTCCTAGGCGACCGTGTGCCCTGTTTTCCACTGGCAGTCACCTGATCTCACTCTCTCAAGTGTCTCAGCATAGATGACAAACCACAGGCTCCCTTCAACAGCTCGACAGACGTGACTACTCATGTCCCTGAAGCCTCCTTCACATATAAAAGCTGCAAACCCACTTCACTTCTCACTCCCTAAAACTTATCATTCTCCATAATAACATGCACTCCTAAGGTTTCCCAAAACAAAAGGATTTTTTATTTTTCACTTGCATTTTTTACAAAGAGGTAATATTTATTTAATTTTTACATACTAATTTCAGTTGCCTCTCCCTCCTCTTCTCCCACTCCCCCCACAAGATAATTTTGTTTGTTTGTTTGTTGAGACAGGGTTTCTCTGTGTAACAGCCCTGGCTGTCCTGGAACTCACTTTGTAGACCAGGCTGGCCTCGAACTCAAGAGATCCGCCTGCCTCTGCCTCCTGAGTGCTGGGATTAAAGGTGTGACCACCACCACATGACACAAAGAGATAATTTAGAAAAGGCAATTTTTAAATTAAGTTATGCTTAGATATGAGGCTTGCACAAAAGAGTCCACATTTAGAAGCCTCATACATTCATTTATAAAAGATTTTAAAAATATGAAAATAAAATTAAGCATGTGGTATATAATTTTCCTGGCCCAAGACATGCTACTTAGTTAACATAAATTTATTGTGACACCTAAGAGTAACTGTTGGGTTTTTTTGTTTGTTTGTTTGTTTACATTTAACACTTCCAAACTGTTTACACCAGAATTTAAATGAAATACAACAGATATATTACCTGCATTTAAACTGTTTACTGGCACTTGCAAAGTAGCTGCAACTTTGTTTAAAACCTTCTGCATTTCAGGTCCAGTTTTGAAGGCTTCTACATGATAAAGAGCCGAATCGTTTCTTTCCACATCAGTTAAAAACTTCTCACAATGATCAAAGAACCTCATTAGTTTATCATTAATTCTTGGAGGGTCACACCCCATATCTGAAGTGAAGAAAGCATACATGTGTAAGTCATTAACATTAGTGACAATTCAAAGGACTGGAAATTTAAAGTGAAAAAGATACATTTAACAAACTACTAAGCTGTGGGGGGGGGGGAGAAAATATAGTGATCAAGAGAAGGGTGCAGTTGATAGTGGAAACCAGAAGAGGGAGTCAGATCCTGGGGAGCCGGAGTTAACAAATTTGAGTTGCCTGAACTTGGAACCAAACTTGAGTCCTCTGCAAGAGCAATACTCTCAACCACAGAGTTATCTCTCTAGTCCCAAAGAGAATATTTTGTTTCGTGGAGTGTTTATTTTGCTTTTTTGAGGTATTAGGGGTCAAACTCAGGGCCTTTATACGGTAGGCCAGCTCTCTACCCAATAAGCTAGCTACATCCCCAGCTCAGCTTCTTCATTTATAACAATTACAATGCATGAGCTGATAGGCTAGAAAAGACTTAAAAAAGTAGATTGAAAAGAAATATTAAAGCAATATATACAAGGTATATATATTATTAAAACACGGGTACCCTTAGAAAGCAAACTAAGACCCAGCAGTCTCCAGGCACCAAGCGGAGAATTCGAAAGGTCTGTTTCTCCTGCTAAGTGAGACTCCAAGTGGAGCATTTCAGTTTCTCAACTAATTTTCCAAGCCACGTTACTTGACAAAATACTGTTTTGACAAAAACTACAGAAACCAGCAAAATTTCATTGCTGTTTCAGGTCCACTGTTTCAGCTCAGAAGCCAGGCACCTCTGCTCCTCCTCTGCCTGAAGCTCTCAGATGGCTCCCATTTAGCATTTACTAGGTTACATTGTTTCCACAACTTGGCAACAAATATTTCTAGAAAAAGCATTATCATGTTTCAACTTGCTGGGGACTTTTTCCAGTCATATTCAAAGCATCTCAATCATCATTATTCCAATGGGAAAAGAACATTAAGTATTGCTTCTGTATATAAACGTGAAAACACAAGTTAGATCATACTATGTTGGTTATATGGGCAAAATATAAATATATACGTAAATATATTTCCCAAACATAATTCTGCCTACTCTACTTGCCAATTGAATTATAGTTCTTACAGAAACATCCTGAATGAGGGAATTCTGTCATCTTCCCATATGGCTCCAAAGATCAACTTCTCACTTGTGTTATCAAATTACATTGTTCTGTTTCTATAAAAACCTAAAATCTGATTTTCTCAGAAGCCTTTCTCAGAAGCCCAGATGTACACAGTAGACAAAACGACCCTCTACGGATGACAATGGAGTGGTTAGGGGTAGTTTAACCTCTGGGACTGAAACAATCAGGGGTAGATTCGCCTAAACTGTTTCCATCCCTGGCTTTGCACACGAGGCAAATGCCAATCCTCACAATGCAATCTGAAGACCATAATTCATTTCTCCTGTATATATTTACACAGTACACACTGTGCTTTTTAAAAGGTGACAGGCATTTATTTCGTGTGCAGCTGGCAGGGCTCAGTTCTCTCCCTTCACTACGCACGTCCAGGGATCTGAGTCGGGCTGGCAGGCATGGCTGCAAGAGCCTCGACCTGCTGAGCCATCTCACCAGCCCTGTGGTGCCATTTTCAATGTTCGAGTTTTGAGACTCAAGTGAACGTTAATGGATTTAGGAGGATTTTCACTCAAAATAATGAAAAAATGTAGCCACAATTAAAAGGCACACTCAATAAATAGGCACACGTATGTCAGTAGTAACATGACACACAACAATGGGGGATTCTCTAGAAGGGCATTTTAAATGTTAGGGCAGAGATGACAAACTGAGTACTTTTAGTTTTTTGAGTCCCTGGAGGCTAATGAGGTCCCTCACTTCCATTCTCTTACCTTAACACTGATAAGCAGTTGCTTACACTTGCTCATCTTTTGGTACAAAGATGTTACATGCTATTTTCATCAGCTATGTTACAGGCAAAGTACTCAGAAGATGTAAGGTGTCACAGTTGAAAGCAAGTTCTAAATCAGGTTTCCTAGATCCACATCCAGCTGAATGAAAATTAGCAAGTTATTTGGTATTTTTCCTTCATTTCTTCATCTGTGAGATTGGGCAGTGGACACGATTAGCGCCTTCATAAAGCCGTGGTAAGCAGTCAACAAACTAAACATGAAGCATGCGTGGTACACAAGGGCATTATGTTTGCTGCAGTACCTGTAGCAACTGGAACATTTTTGGAGGGAAAAGACAATCTAGAAAAGTCACGACCTGGATTCTGGCCTGACTAGTCATAAGCTATGTAAGGGCAAGCGAAGGAAGCACACCAAACAGGATTGGCAAATTCTGAAACAGTGTCATGATGGAGTAAGCTGGTAAGGGGGTGCATGTGCCCATATACCACAACCACAACGAGGGAAGTGCTACAGTAAACATAAGAATAAAACAGAGGGGAAAAGAAGGGTACAGAGAAGATCTGAGGAGCGGCTTCCTAAAACAGCACGTAAATGTGGGAACACCTGAAAAGATGACGATAAAAAAGAAAGTCCAACTGACATAAGCAATGCAGGAGGAAAAAGTTCTAGCGCCAGTTGTTTCGTTTCTCTGTAGTTTTGGAGCTTGTTTGTCCTGGATCTAGCTCTTATAGACCAGGCTGGCCTCGAACTCACAGAGATCCGCCTGCCTCTGCCTCCCGAGTGCTAGGACTAAAGGCGTGCGCCACCACCTCCCGGCAAAAGCGCCAGCTGTTAAACTAGTTGCCAGGAAGGGAAAGATTGGCGCTCAGAGGGATAACACGGTTTGTAAATGGGGAATGTAACTCTGGGAGCGATACTCCTCCGCTTTCCTGCTGGATCTCCAGCGTCCCCTACAGCATCCCTCACGCAGAAAATGCTAGGAAGTCACAGTTGATGAGTGACTAAACAAGCGTACTATTAAGACAACAGAGGCAGCCAAGTCCACAACATCCTGCGCTCTGAGAGCGCAAACAGCGGTGGTAGTGCGGGGGAACGTAAGGCTGGAAAGGGAGCCGCGAGCAGAGGCTGAGCTGGGGGTCCGGATCTGGGGGAGGCGGGGCGCGCGGTCACCTGAGACGTCTGGCGGTGGCAGTCCGGGGTGGTAGTGTTGCCACAGCCCTTGGAGGAAGGCGGCGCTGCTGTCCACACAGCGGTGCTTGGAGCTGGTGATCAGCTCCAGGCGGCCGTAGTTCTCCCGGCTGAAGAGGTCGGGGAAGAGGGCGGCCAGGCGCAGTGCCAGCTGTCGCATGTCCTGCCGCCCCTTCTCCACCAGCTGCCCGTCCATCCAGTCATCGTACCACAGCGACCACTCGGCCAGCGCGGCTGCCACTCCGCTCCCGCGGTCTCCGGGTCCCCGAGTCTGCAGCAGCCCTTGCAGCTGCCTCAGCTTGCGGATCTGCTTGGTCGTAGGGTAGCGGGTGCCGTGACGGATGAGGGCGACCAGCTGCACCGGGGTGCAGGTCCCCGCCAGCAGCTTCGGGTCCCGCTGCTGCGCCACCGGGTCGACCAGCAGCCAGGGGTTGACATCTTCGTAGCGAGTCTTCGTGCCGAAGTAGGGGCTGAGCACCGACGCCACCGGGTCGCCGCGCCCCGAGAGAGAGCAGCGCGCGAACGACGAGAGCAGCGCCGCAGCCAGGACCGCGGCGGGTGCTACCGAGGCCGGGAGGCGGCTGCCGGCGCGAGAGAGCATCGTGCCCGGGGGCCCGCGGAGGGCGGCGCGCCGCTGCCGACCCCCACTTCCGGATCCGCCGGCGGGGGGCGGGAGTAGAGCGCGCTTCCGGCTGGGGACCTCTGAGAGCGAGCGTGGTCTCCGGTACCTCAGCTTCAGAGTTGGCTCAGACCTGTAAGGCGGACGATCGCGGGGAGCCGCGGTGGATGTGGGCAGGTGGAGCGGTGAAAAATCCCGAGGAGCGTGCGACACCGGGCGCAGGTGGAACCCGCGTCACCTGACCCCGGGGTGTGGGCGTCTGTCTGGCAGGTTGGCGCCTCAGGAACCGACGTCAAAGATTCCTGGGCTGTTTAGGTTCTATGGTTGTGCCAAAGGAGCCCACATCCAGTCTCAGTGCCGGTTCTGGCAAAAGAGAGTCGTTAGTAGATGGCTTTTGTCTCGTCCTTTACTATGTGTTTTCAAAATGTGGCCTCTGAAGCTTCGGTCTCACGGCCACCCAACAAAGGATGTCTCTGGCCTTTGCAGGATACCTCCCGAAGTACTACCTCCCCCCCCCCCACACACACACACACTCCCGCCTGCTTTTTATTAGAATTTGAAAATAAGCAGGACACATCAGAAGCACGAGTTTGGACAGGGGCTTATTTCAACAGAAATTGAAATTCCGGGCCTCTAGTATGATTTCGATCAGGCTAAGCTGACACAACACCTCAAAATTGTATGCTTGTTGATCCCGAAGGCTCTTTAGAGAGTAGAAACAGCCGTCCTTATAATTTGGGTACACTGAGTCATGGCCTAACAGATGCGCCCCATTATTAAGTATGAACTCATCTGCTGTATGGAGGAAACACCCACATCTCTCCCGTGTGGTTAGATACACAAACCAGCACTTGAGTTTTAGAGATGTTCTTAATGTCTAATGTGTGAACAAGCAGGACATGACTTTATGTGCAGCCGTGTGTGTACAGAAGCCATGGAGACTGGAATAAGGCATTGGAGCCCCCGGAACTGAAGTTATAGGCCGTTATGAGCTCTCCTGTGCGTGTTGGGGGCTTCACTCGGCTCCTCTTCAAAAGTAGTAAGCACTCAGCCACTGAGCCATCTCTCCAGCCCCAACGGTTGAGTGTCTGTTAAGGCTATTAGACTTGGACTCAAAAGTTATGACATTTAAATACCTTGGTTTTTCTACCAGAACCCCGGTGTATATGACAGTTGAGGAAAGAATTGGTAAACCATGTGATGATCCAAACTTAAGAAAGTTGGACCACAGTTTGCAAGTGATGCTTTCCCATAAAGACACCGCCACCATCTTTAATCTTTCAGTTAAGTATCTCCTCTCTAGTTATAATAAGAAGGAAATGCTACAAAATCAAGAATAGGCTCTCAAGAGACTAAAAATTCACGGTCAGTCTTATTTTTTCATAGAAGGTTACTTAAATTAGCATTTACTGCGTTTTAAGCCTTATGCTTTATAGTCTAAGGTGCTTGGTTGTTTTTTTTTTCAATATGACACATTTTTTCAATTGCTGTAACCTTATAGTTTACAGAGTAGTAGGTTTCCTTGTGGCATTTTCGCGCGTACTTAGTTTTGGCTGTAGTTCTGTCTCTCTCCATCTCCCAGCTCAAAACACTCACCTAGGCCTTTCTCCAGTATTCCTCCTTCCTTTCTAGATCTCTCCCAGTACCTTGCCGACCCCTTACCCTTAGTAAAGCTTCCTCTGCTCCTCATGGCCCCCCCTTTTAGTTTCCCAGTGTCTACACACACTCACACAGATATACACCAAAAGCTAAAGTCTGAAAATCAGAGCGAACGTAGGATGTTAGTTTTCTAAGCCTGGGCCACCTCAGTATTGCCCAGTTCTTTTGGTTTCCTAAAAGTTTCATTTTTCTGTATGACTGAGTAAAATTCCATATATATGTATAGATATTTATTAGTATATATAAATTATAATACAGTATATGTATTATATAATACAGAATATTTATTTTGATTATTCATCCGTTGATGGACATCTAGGCTGATTTCATTTTCTAGTTGTGAATAGAGCTATAGTAAGCATGGCTGAGCAAGTATCTCTGTAGTGGGATGTAGACTCTTTGGGTGTGTATCTGAATGACAAAGCTGGGATGTACAGAAGTTCCGAAATGCTGACTTACATAGTAGCTACAGCTCTTTACACTCCAACCAACCCTAACACAGGATTCTCTTTTTCTTCACCCTTACCAACATTTGTTGTCATGTATCTTATTGATACTAGTCATTCTGATGGGGAGGGGGGGATGGAATATCAAAATAGTTTTAATTCACATTCTCCGGTCACTAAGGATGTTGAAGACTTTTGAAAATACTCAGTGACAATTTATATTTCTTCTTTTGAGAACTTTATCCATTTTCTTGGCCTGTTATTTTTCTCTTATTACTCCCCCCACACACACACCTTTGAGACAGGGTTTCTCGGTGTAGCCTTAGCTGTCCTGGAACTCACTCTATAGACCAAGCTGTCCTCAAACTTACAGAGATCCTCCTGCCTCTGCATCCCAAGTGCTGGGATTAAAGGCGTGCGCCACCACTATCTGGCTTATTTTTTTTTCATTTTTAATTAAAATACAGTTACTCTCTTCCCCTTTTCTCCCTCCAACTCCTTCCATGTCTCCTACAAGACCCTCTCAAGCTGATGGCCTCTTTTTCTTTGGTTATTTTTATATATGCATAAACACATATATGCATAAACATAAATATATAAATACCACCTGCCAAGTCCCATTAGTGTTGCT
The DNA here is from genome assembly GCF_014885135.2 of Alexandromys fortis. NCBI lineage: Eukaryota > Metazoa > Chordata > Mammalia > Rodentia > Cricetidae > Alexandromys > Alexandromys fortis. Next base: position 16,544,397 of record NW_026067895.1, on the reverse strand, counting down.
TATGTATATGTGATTTCAGGGCTGACCATTTTGTACTGGATAAACAATTAGGGCACTCATACCAAGGAGAGATTGATTCTTCTCCCTCAACCGTCATTAGCTGTCTGGTGTTCTTTGTTTAGGGGCGGTGACCCATGATTTCCTCCTTCTGTCTGTGTTAGGATGTTTATTGGTGATGTCATTGTTCAGATCTTTCATAAGCAGCCATGCTATTGAGGTGTTATGGGTGTACCTCCCCTATCATTTTCAGGAGATACAATCTCACAGCAGACTTCCTGGTCACCTGGCTCTTACAGTCTTTCTGCCCACCTCTTCTGCAGTGTTCTCTGAGCTTTAGGTGCAGGTTTTGTTGTAGATGTACCCTTTGGGACTCCCCATGATCACAGCGTTATGACCAGTTGTTGCTTTCTGAAATGTTCTCTGTTTTCTGCAAGAGAAACTTCTTTTTCTGGAGGGGTAAAAGCTGCATTTTATCTATGGGCTTGAGTTTTAGGATGCAGTTAGGAATTATGCTGGTCTAGTACAGTGATGGTAGTGGGTTCGCCTTAAGATCCATGACCTCACTAGCCCCAGGTATTTGGCAAAGTTTCTAGAAAGTACCAGACATTATTTCTCTCTTTTTGAGTGGGCCATTCTCCCAATTAAACAGTCAGGGTTACCAACAAGAAATGAATACCATTCTTCCATCATTAGGGATATCTTGCCAGGCTGGACAATGTTGTGGTTCCTAGGCATCACAGCTGGGTAGCATTGTTGATTGCATCCCTCCCTTGACATCATAAATAGCATTTTCTGTCCTATGGCATTTACTCAGAATCAGTCTTCTGGGTCCCATCTCCAGTGTGTAGAGCCTTCAGCTGTAGGGACGTAACTTCAACCTCTGAGAGGTAAGCAAGGACAACAGCAATGGTCTATATTGTTCTGGAGGTCACTTGGAGTACCCTGACAAACAGCTCAAATGGAGATTTCTCAGGCCTGGTAGTGGGGATGATTGTGGCAGGATGGTAATCTGAAGGGGACTTCTTCCATAGAGGAGAATAGGGAGGTCAATATAGAAGAAGAGGGGCAAATAAGGAACAAGTACCATTAGTGATGTTTTATAAAGTCTCCAGGAATCATTGTTATTTATGTAAAATTCTATCTAATACATGTATGCACACACACACACACACACAAATACCTTAAATGAAGCGTTACCACTTGGGCTGATGATGCTCCTCACAAGAGCCATAGATTAGCTTAGCCATTTTTTTTTTGGATTAAATTATTTTCTTGTTTAGTTTTTTGAGTCCTTTGTACATTTAGGATATTAATCTGTCAGATATTTCTTGGTATTCATTCAGCAAATGTTTATTCCAGATAGAACTATAGTTTGTCTAACACATGTGTTTACTAATGATCACCTTGGAACGATATCACTTTGCAGGCTCTTGCATCCTCAGTTGCTACCAAGCTACCTCTTCCTGGTTAGTCAGCCCGCCCATAGTGACCCTGTTAGAACTACATACAGAGCCTAGGATATACTCAAATGACTTATATACACTAAATTTGCCCCTAGCTGAGTATTATTTCCCTCCTGATTATCTCTTAAGTTTATTCTGTTTTATAATCTTAGGTAAAGCCAATCTGTATCTTTTCAACGTCATGGTACTCTGACAAGGATAAAACTGAGCTGTGAAATGTTTTGAAAAGGGAAAGGCTAGGTATCTTCTGAAGAGGACAAAGAACCCACAAGCTCTGGAAACAAAGTCTAAACTCCATGACTCACTAACTGAGGACTTTGATATGTTATCTAAACTCTCCGAGCTTTTGTTTCCTTATCTGAAAACTTCGGAATCTTAGAACCTACACTGTGGGGTTAATGACAGATACTTATAACCCACATAAGTGGGTGCTATAAATTGTGTTTTATTAGTATTCATGTTTGATGTTTTTCCTGCACTGAGCACTCCAGTAATTGTGTAGTATGTATTTATTTCCACAGAACAGTAAGTAAATGCCTCTTCCACAAATTGGTCACGGAGAAAATTTTATAGCTTATTTAATAATAAAAATCTCCCCGTGTCTCATAGTAGACTGCCAATTCCTACTGTAGTGGGATTTAGTAGGATGAGAAACTACGTTTTCATGTCAAGTCGTGTCTTAATTCTCTGATCAGTGTGTAAACTGGCTGTCCCTCAAGGGACCTATTCCTCTGCTGATCTATAATCAGGTAGAGTACACACAGTACAAAGCAAGATGCCCTTTGTAGAGATCATGAGTCACTCACTCTCCCTGGTAAGAGGCTGTGGAAGCCACAGCAATATGCTTGGCAAATCTGCCATAATCCGCCATGACAAGAGACAAAATGGAAAATTAATGTGTCAAGGTATTTGAAGAAATTGAAGAAGATGGAACCCAGAACAGAGCTAACTTAATTCGTGACAGAAGAAAACTTGTCTTTTCAGTGAAAATGGGGAAGGTGGGTGACCATATGGCTAAACGTGTAGACATTGTAGTAGTAGGCACTTCATGGGATCCACACCAGATGGCCAGTTTTGGTAGTAATAGTGGAGGCAAGATTGCCTGAAGAGAGGGACAGACAGAAGTAGAGCCTTGGAAAGTGCAGCTGACACGTCGGGTTTGACTGGCTTGAATCTGTAATCGGAATGAAAGTGGGAAAGGGTCTGCAGCTAAAAGAAACAGGGAAACAAACGTTGATTGGTCAGCTTTGACAATCGAAGAATGCAAGACTTGGACCTCTAGTGATTGCATAATTTTATCCATAAGTGAAAATTAGGTGCTGTGTTTCGAGTGGGAGGAAAGCTTGACTCAGCCATTTTGCATTATTCTTTTAAGTAGAATTTTTTCAACCTACGACACTAAAAATAGGCTGTATTATTTTCGCACATTATCCCTAGGGTGTCTTAAGTAGCCATGGCAATGATAACATCACATGGTACCGTAGATGGCATCTTAGTGACAGTCATTTGCTGTGCTTTTTAAGGGCTGTACTACACAACAACACAGATTCTGATGGTAGACTTTCTAACTTTCAACTCAAACTTCATTGTTTACTCTCCACAAGATCTTAAGCAAGTTAAAGTCTTCTGCTTTTCCATTCCACCTATCAAGAGTTGAATATCCGTACAACTACACCTGATAGCACCTACGACGTGAGACTGAAGAAGTTAAATGAGACAGTTAACACAAACTATGTAAACTCTTGCTCCACCCTGTTATCAGTTCTTTCTTTTAGGCAGCATTTAGACTTCTTATTTCCACTTCTCCCCTAGTCGAGTAGACTGACAGATGGTCATTTTTCATAGATATTTATTATCTCACAGCAACATTAAGCAACTGACTTACTGCCTTTGCCAGGAAAGCTGCCGCTTCGTTATCTTACTACCCGCCGGTTGTATCAGTCCTCTTTCTACTTCTTCCAGTTGTTGGTTTAATGCCCACTTGCTTTGCACCTCAGTAAATAGCTGGATAATAGATGGTGTAAAATGGACGGGGCTGTAGGGATCCTTGCATCGGTAGCATTTCCTTCAACTTGCTTAATTGTACAGGCTCTTCAGGTCACCAGTGCTGCAGACTCTAAGATACGTTTGCTCAGAAACAGTAGCTAACCACAGTTTGTCCCCTAACCTACCTACATTGAATGAGTTGGAATTGTGTTTTAGTTCATGGAGAGGATTCTACTAACCTACGCATAAGCATGGCTGATTATACTTTCCATTGTGCCCTGCTTGAAGGATTGACAAAGCTGACCTCTGGTGTCCTGACATGTCTTAAGATAATGTGCTAATATCTTTCTTTTTATTAAAACTTAGTTCTAAATCATACACAAACCAAAATTCTGATAGGTTTAAGTTACCAATATTCATTGGATCATGTGTTACTCCCCTTTTAATGGAAGAAACGACTGCTTTACATTTGCTGGTCCTCTTCTAGTGATGTTAGCATTGCTGCATAGCAGCATAATTTCTTCCAGAAGTCTCATATACCCAAAGTAAATTGGTATCACTTCACAGAGATAAATAACGAGTTTCCAAACGCTATTTGTCTTGTCTGTAGAAGTGTGCTCCTTTAATCCCAGCATTCGGGAGGCAGGTGAATCTCATGAGTTCAAGGCCAACCTGGTTGACAGAGCAAGTTCCGTAACAGCCAAGGCTACACAGAGAAACCCTGTTCTCGAAGAAACAAACAAAAACCTTGACTTGAGAACAAAATACATGATCATGATTATATTAGCATCTTTTGTGCAGTGTTAGTTTTCCAAAATACAAAGTCTTTAACACCCGTAGGTCATAGTGGTTCTATTTTGTTAGTTCCTTTGTAGGAAGGCAGGTTTGTTTGTTTGTTTGTTTTTTAATTTAGTCTTTTAATGTTCCTTTATATAACCTCCATGGTCAATTTAAAACAACCTTTTTTCTCTTTTAGTTTTGTCTTTTATTTGTTTGTTGTAGAAAGAAAAGATTTTTGCTTGGATTGAATTGGTTGTCTGTCTTTGATATATCAACAAATATTAAATGTCAAACAGTACCTAAGTCAGAAGACAGTATAGGTCCCTATGTGCTATACACATTGCTGCAGCCACCTTACTACACAAGGCAGTTTACTGTCCATGAAAGCACATAGAATGGTTCCATAACACCTTTATTCCCACATAGTATCTTTCCCCTTGTCTGATTCTGTACTGTAAGAAATAAGGCAGGGCTGGAAAAAATTCGTTAATACTCTAATACAGGAAGTTAGTAAAAAAACATTCCTTCTATCATACAGCAAATACATTCTCAGCAATTCTTTGGTGAAAAGGTGGGTTAATTATTTGTGTGTTAGGTGTGTGTATAAAAAAATGAATGAAAAGAGAAATGGATCCTCCTGCAAAGGCGTGTTTTGGGCTCCTTGTTCTTGACACGTAAGAATCGGAGGCAGAAAAATGTGGATTTGCAAAGTCTGAGACCGGCTTGATCCATTCAAGCTCTGGATCATCCATCCCACAGAGAAGAGAAGAAATTAAAAAAAGAAAAGAAAAATGGGCAGTGTGGAAAGCTGCAATATGGGAATATAGCTTCCAGTAGAGTTACCTCATTTTATCTTCCCAACTATCTCATGATCTTGCAGACTAACACTAATACAATGTTGTGAATGCAGAAGCAGAATCCACATGCCTTTCCTGGAGTTGTCCAACAAGGATTAAGTTACATCCATTCTAGAATGTAATCAAAGGAAGTGGAGCCATCCTGTGTTTCTTTCCTTCAGACCTTTTCTTCCTCCTTGCATGTTTGAAGTTGCTCTCAAGTGTTGTTGGTTTTGCTGAAATCACTTATTAAGGGCAATAGAAAAATCACCGATTGTTATATTCTAACGCTGTTTCCTTGGCTCTGCGTAATCTTGGGTCTCAATACCATGGCGATGGAGTGTGGGAAGTAGTGAGCAGGTTCAAAGGTAGGTGGGTAAGATGAGATGTGAGTTGGAGGTGAGCAGGGTCAGGATACTTGTAGGCAAGATGAAATGTAGAAGCCAAGCGGGAGATGCAAATGAAAACCAAACAGAAGCCCATTCTTAGCACAGAACCTTTAGAAGGTAGCCTGCATGGCAACACACCTTACAGGAGGGTTGCAGGAGCTATATTACAGCAATACGCACGCTATTCTCTCAAGTGAGAGATCAGTGTTTATAACATAATGGAAAGTCCTCACTCGGCTTGTGTTCTGCAGTCTGATATGTGTTCCGATAACGTGATGACCTAAGTGAGAACTCTGATTTCAGTTCTTCCTGTAAACATCTAAGAACTCTCTGTATTGTTCTCGTTCTTAGCTATTTTAACTTCTTAAGATTTATCTATTTATTTTATGGGTATAAACATTTTGCCAGCATGCCTGGTGTCTGCTGAATTCAGAAGAGGGTGATTGGATCCTCTAGAACTGGAGTTACAGAAGGTTGTAGCCATGTGGGTGCTGGGAATCAAACCCAGGTTCTTTGCAGGAGCAACCATTGCTCTAAATGGCTGAGCCATCCTTTAGCCTTGTAGAAGTTCAGCTTGGAAAATGTCCTTAACATTTGATCTAGCTTGTTTCCTTAATGGCTGCTTGTTTTTTTTTTTTTTTATAAATGTCTTTATAAGAATGTTATAATTGATCCAGTGTTCACAAATATTAAACAGAAAATGTAACAACACAAACTATTCTCTGCCTGATGACACTGGAGACATTCATTTCTTCTTATGGTTTTAGGCATTTGAGAAAAAAATAATGGCTGGCTCTTTTACAATCACTTGAGTTGAGAGTCATGAAGACAAAGTAAACAAGGATTAGAACAGAAAAAGCCTAAGTTGAAACTAGAAAGATAGCGCAGATAGTTTTAAATAAAAATAAATAAAAAATAAAAAGGTAGTTCTTTGAAAAGATCAACAAAATCAAAAATCTTTAGGTCAATTAAAAAAGAGCAAACACTCAGATAACACGATAAATGAAGGCAATTTAACACTTCACAAGGACTAAATGATTCTAAGAAAATATTATGAGCAGCTGTGTCCAACAAAGTTATATAACTTAGTATAGGTAAATGGACCAGTTTGTAGAAACTCACAACCTGCTAAAGCTGCTTTAAGAAGAAAGCAGCAATCTGAACAGACCAGTTTCATGCATGAAGATAGAATCAGCCATGAGAAACCTCCCCAAACTAGCCCAGGACAAGGTGACTTCATTGACATCTTCTGTCAAACAGAAGGGAAAGAGTCAGTACTTTCCCTTCTCAAATGCTTGCAGGCGAGGGTAGAACTCTGCCTAACTCATTGATGAGACCAGCATTACCCCAACGAAAAAGGCAAGAACTTCACAACTACAGACTAATAGCCCGAGTGTAAGTGCAAACATTCTCCCCAATAGGCCAGGAAGTGTATGATTCTGCTCACTATAAATGGATTGTGTACTGTTATGTGTTATTCATTGAACTTTGATGAAGATTTTAAGAGCTTTTCATATGTAAAAACATTGTAATACACCACATTGATAAAATGATTGATTTTTTGAAGCCATAAAAATAAGTATTTATTTTTGGTTGTGAGCCTAGACCTAGATGGAGGTGGGTGGTCCTTGGGCTTCCCACAGGGCAGGGAACCCTGATTGCTCTTTGGGCTGACGAGGGTGGGGGAGTTGGCTGGGGGAGGGGAGAGAAGGGAAAGGGGAGGCGGTGGTGGGGAAGAGACAGAAATCTTTAATTAATAAATAAATAAATAAAAAGAAACATAAAAAATAAGTATTTATTTTTGAATTTTTGAATCTCACTGTTAGCCTTTACTGGCCTGGAACTTGCAATGTAGACAAGGCTGGCCTTGAGGTCATAGGAATCCACCTTCCTGTGCCTCCTGAGTATTGGATTCAAGGTGTGTGCTACAATGCTTGGCATGACAACTCAATTTTAAATGAAAAAAGTAAATAAATATTCTCTGAGAAATATATATGGAAAGATGCTATTCAAAACTCCAAGGAGATACCCCTTGATGAATGTCAGAAAGGAAAAATGAATCACTAGTGCTGATGAAGATGTGGAGAAATTGAAGACCTGGTATGTTAGGATATTAAACAGTACTTTCACTGTGAAATACACCTTGGCCACCTCTTAAGAAGCAAAATATAGAATAACCATATGGCCAGTAATTCCTTTCTTATGTATATATGTCCAAAGAATTGAAAGCAGCACCTGAAACAGATACTTGTACTCAAATGTCTGTAGCTCCACTATTCACAGTATCCCAAAGGAGAAACATCCACATGTACCCATCAACAGAGAAACGAATAGGCAAGATGCGATGTACATATGAAAGGGAACATTATTCAAGCCATCAGAGGGATGAAGAGTTCTGTGGCAATGGGATCAACCGTGCAAGCAATGTGTCTGCTGTAGTGGCCCAGTCACAGAAGGCTAAGTACTGTGTGATAGCTTACCACTTACATAAAATGCCCACAGTTGGTGAATTGATGGAGAGATTATATTAGGCCTGGGAGGGGAGAGAGGAGGCGCTGATGAGCTATGACCAGTGTTTTATAATTTAAGGCCTTCTGGATTACTAATGCGTAGAATGATGGCTGTAGTGGAGTTTCTGCCCTTAGACCAAATCCCAGGGATAAAGTATCTCTCCTTGGCACGTGCAGAAACTGCTGTTCTCGGGATTAAGCAGAACGTTAGAGTCCTAGGACAGGAGGGGAGGGACATATACTGATAAAGCCCAACTCCGCTTCATGGTGGTTACAGATAATTCTGGGGAGCAGAATAGAACCATCTTGTCAGAAAGAGGAGGCTGCCGGCAGGAGATCAAGGCATACCCAGGTTAGCTGTTGCCAAGAGCCGTAAACAAGATCTTAGTTCCTTCTCCTGGACATAGAAATAACATCTTTATGAAAAACTGAACACTAAACACACATGTATTAAAATAATGCCCACATTTGTTCATTTATTCCACAGTCGTTTACTTCATGCTACACACACTCGGGAGAGGCAGAGGCTGTATCTTTGTAAGTTTGAGACCGGCCTGGTCTACAGAGCTAGTTCCAGGACAGCTAGGGCTACACAGAGAAATGCTGTTTCAAAAAAAAAAAANAAAGAAAGAAAGAAAGAAAGAAAGAAAGAAAAAAAAAACCAACCAAACAAACAAACAAACAAAAGCAAAAACAAAACAAAAAAATCAATTCCTGTTTATTTTTCAGATTTGCATAGACACTACTCTGGTTATTGTCCAGCCTGGTATCCTTTTACAGTTATAGCAAATAAACTCTTTCTCCTATTCTGGCCTAAAGAATGAATTTGCTCTGCGTCTCTAATGTCTTCCCTGCTACTGTGGTGAACACCTGGTTCTCTAGAAGCAATACTGAGGGAGGGAAGGCTGGTAATGAGAGACCAAAACCAGAGAAGGGGCCCCCATGAGGAAATTTTCAAAAGCTTAGTCCAGAACCCCCAAACAAGCTAAGCACAGCGATGCACAACCTAGCCCTAGGGAGGCTCGGTGAAAGGATTAAGACTGCAAGGTCAGCCTGAGGCAAGTGAGAGCCTACCTCAAACAGCAAAAATAGACTTTCACTATGGCCCAGAAAGCAGTCTCTTTTGGAGACAGTTCCTCGGGTTGCTAAGTAGAATGTTTATTCTCAAGCCTTTGGGTGGAATATTCTATTGACATCTGTTAAACCCATTTGATTTATCGTGTAGTTTAAGTCTCAAGTTTTTTGTTCAATTTCTGTCTGGAAAATTGATCTTTTGATGAATTGGTTATTTAAGTCATTCACTATTTTTTTATCTAGACTTATCTGTCTCTTCGTGTCCAGTAGTATTTTTCTTGTGATTAAGTGTGATTTATATGCATTTATCATTGTTATATATTATTGACAGATTCACTTTATTAAGTGCACTGGCTTTGTTTATTATTTCTGCTTTATTTTACTTGAAGTCTACTTTGTCAAGTAAAACAATGGCTTCTCTTGTCTATTTCCTACTTCTATTTACTTGGTGTGTAGCTTTTCGCCCTTTGACTCAGCCTCAGACAAAAGTCCCATGGTTTTCTGCAGTTACAGATGTGCAGTACCACACCAGGCTATAGCATAATCGTGTTATCCTGTAGCTTTCAGTGTGGCATGCTGAAGGCTTATGCTAACATGATGGGTTTTTAACTGTGGTCACAAATTTTCTACTCATGGTAATTATAAGTTAGCTTTCTATCCTTTGCATAAATTTAAATTTTTCCCTACGTTTTTCTGTGTTTTCCCTCCTGGTAATTCTTATATTTTATTATTTTTTTTCTCTTTCCTTCATGTGTAGGTTCCTGGGGTGAGCAGGCATGCGTGTATGTGTGTTCAAACACGTGTGAATGCACTTGTGTGAGCAGGCACACACGCATGTGTGTGCTCCTGTCTGAGGAAGCCTGTGGTGGACAGCTGCCGTCCTCCACTGCTCCCCCACCTTATTCACTGAGGCAGAATCGCTCAGTCTAGATCGCACTGATACAGCTAGAGAGAATTCTCAGGAAAATTTCCCTCTCCCCTCCGTAGCACTGACCTCATGGGAAGGCTCCAAGGCTCGCATTCACAGGTAGGCGGGCTGGGGAGGCAGAGCTCCTTCTTTACTTGTCAGCAAGCACTTCAACCCCTGAGCCATCGCCCCAGCCCACAGTTTTTATTTTAAGCTGTTACAGCAGAGCTAATGGTAAAACACTAGAAGAGAGCCCACACTGTTCGCAGGGACTTTGAAATAGGTTTGTAGTAAAACCCTTTCCTCCCCCAACTTGCCTTTTGGTCATGGTGTTTCATCACAGCAATAGAAACCCTAAGATAGTGTCTTTATAGAAAAGATCGATGTAAAGTTTAACAATGAAGCAAACGTGTAAATTAGTTTACTGATCTTTAAAAATTTTCCTGTAATGAAATTACAAGGTGGCCTTCTGAGGTATGTTGTTTAGATTTGGGGGTGAGAGAGGTGTGCTAATGTAGTTAAATTCCAGGTCACAGACCTCCTGGCCATAAGGCATAGTCTATTTGTTCTAAGAGCATAGTTTATTTTCTAATGTCCTTGTTTGAGGAATCTACAGGAAAATGAACCTCGTGTCTCCAGGCAATCCTGGTTTATCGGTTGTGTTGAAGCGTCTCGCGTTCAGCGGGAAACATGAACAAGATTTCAGGGGCAAAGGTTTCCTCTGCTTCTCACAACCCAATCCCTCCTTCCTTTCTGTCCTGCCTCTTTCCTTCTCCCTGATGGGCCATGGTTGGCGTTTTCTCTCTTCTATAGTCCCAATAGAGTATGACCAGAGAATACTGGCTCAAGCTGGAAAAAAATTTAAAGTTATTTAAATTTTGCTTGTCACCTTAAATTAGTATGTCCATACTACATAATGTGCCCTTTGCTAAACCTATTGGTTGGTGAGGATAAGGATGTGTCTCAGAGGTAAAGGCTTCCCTCACATGAAAAGGCAATAAGTGCAATGTAGAAAAGTTATACAATATTAAGCTATACAACCACTGAATTTTGATAGTATGTTTGACAGGATAGACTGTGAGGCATACATCCCACTTACATAAATCTAAAAGTGTTTTCTTATCCGACAAACAGAAGAAAGTCAGAACAAACAAGGCGCACGGGCAGTCTTTGCCAACACAGACCAAGAATGCACTGTCTACTCTAAAATGCAGCCTGTGGATGAGTCCTAGATGATAAGGTCCGTGCAGTGAGCTCTTCTCGGGTGTTCTGCAAGTGCAGAAGGATCTCCGCATCAACCCACAGCGCACACGCGTGCAGCACTGGCATATTCCCCCGCAGAGCCCAGTCCGGGAGGAGGCACCTGGAAGTGGCCACCTGTACCTTGTCGATTTGTTGGCTGCACAGTATACATGAGTACAAGATTCCGAGTGGGCACCCAAAAATTACAATCCCCCCCTCATCAATTTCAGGCTTTATAATCTAGTACTGCCTGAACTTACTCTGAAGGAAACAAAGAAACGAATCAGTTTCCCGGCCCTGTTCTAAATGTGTTTGAGCAAGTTTTTAGGCTCTCTGTAGGGTGTTTGTTGGATAGATTCCTTTGGCAACTTGCATTTTTCCTCTGTAGCATTATCACAATGAGACATTAATCAACCTGAGGGTAGAAAACTCTTACTACTTTTAGGTGTTGCTATATTCAAAATGCCCAGAACAATGTCTGGCATGTGATGGAACCCCAATGAATCTTTGTCAATAAATAAATGAACAAGCTGGTAGTTGAGTACCTATTGTATCTCATCCCTTGGACTATCCACACAGGAGGAGGCCTCCTCCATGTTGTTCGCTTCTGTGTCCTGTGCCTAATAGAATCTGCCTCAGGGGCTGCATTTTTTTTCAGTAGCTAGTACATGGAATTCAGTAAAAACCCATTGAGCTAAGGTTCAGATAGGAACAACTGCATATTTTTACTCCAAATTTTCCTTGCTGGCTGTGTAGCTTGGTGATACACCTTGTTTATCTAGCATTACAAGAGCCTTGATCGGTTCCAGGCATCCACTACTCACTTAGAAGAAAATAGCTCTTTAAAGAAAAACTTTATCAATCAATGTATCTTTTCACCTTCTATGTGCAAAGATTTTTATTATTTGAACAACATGTATTTAAAATACCCAGTTCAAAAAAATAAAATTAAAAAAATACCCAGTTCAGTCTTATCTGTATAGATATATTATTTTCTCCTTTTGGTGATCATAAAATAGTTTAAAATCACTTTCCTGTTTTCCTGTTTTCTAGATGTTTGCTGGTGTTTTACTTTCTTGTTTTTGCATTGAGCTCAGCACCTTTTACATGTTAGACAAAGCACTCTGCCTCTGAGATATGGACCCAGCCTTGCTGATTAATTTTTACTGATGGTTTGGAGTTTATTATAAAGATGAGAGTTCTGGTAGGGTTTTTGACTCTAGAAGCAAGAGGTATTGCTAATGCCTCTGAGAATAAAACTGCTCTGAATCACATTAAAATTCATGTCATGGAAAATGAAGTAATAAGGTTGACTAGAGAGGAAGGTATTTATCATTTTATTTGGCTGATGAATAATCCATGATCATAACTTTTCTAAAATTAAATCTAAATATATAGTGATTTAGAACACCTTAATGCTTAGCCTTGTCATGTGGGTGAGTCCCTCTCATCTAATCAGAACTTTAAAATTACCTCCATCCTTTATCCTAATTGTCTAACATACCTACCAGTGGCTTATTCTGCCCAATTTAGTTTCATAATTCTTCTTCCATAAAGAAAGGTTAGTAAAAAATATAGCATAAAAGTGGGTGAGATGGCTTGGTGGTTCATGCCTGTAAGTACAGTACTTAAGAGACTGAAGCAGAGAAATCGCCCAGTTCAGTGCCAGCCTGGGGTACATAGCAAGGCCCTGTCTCAAAACAACCACAACAACCACAACAAGAAATGAGAAAAACATAAAGACTGCTGGTTGCTTCCCTCATTTGGCATCGTAGCTGGGTAGGACGACTGGATGCTTCTCTCATTTGGAAGCTTGCATGGCTCCTTCTGGTACCACGAAAGTTAGTTCTCAAGGAGGAGACTTTCTGGTCAGTTGCAGATCAGGAACCTCTGCGCCTTATGTCTAAAGCTGCATGGTGTCTTCTGCAGTCAGTATTGACCTTCTACCTCTGAGGAGCAGCCAAAGGCCATAGCAATAAGTTGTGATGTTTCCCAAGTCTCTTGCACAAGCCTGACCTCAAAAAAGTGCTTCTCATGCCCAGTGTTGGTTTTTTGTTAGGTGGTCTTTGGGTCTTAGAGGAAACATTGTCAGCCAGATGAGAAGATTTTGTGTAGACTATATATGTATATTTATACACAGACTTACATGTATTATAGATTTTCTTAGGTAGGGGATTTCTGTGAGTTTTCAGGTATCTTCACTGTTCTCTTTCCCTACTCTTTACTTCTGCACTTCTCTCTCTCCTGCTCCCTAAGTAGAGTCCCCACATTTCCTATTTCCCTGATCAGAACACTTGTATCCCTACCGTTCCCCTCTCTCTTTTTCCTCCACCCTCACAATGGTCCCTTTTGCTGTCCTGGTTTCTGTAGTTACTCCAGGAAACATACTCATACCTGAAAACTTTGAGCTGGGAGCCTCAATTAAGAGAGAACATGTAACATTTTTCTTTCTGGGTCTGGGTCACCTCATTCGCTGACCTTTGCAGCAAATGAGGGTTCCCTTTCCCCACACTTCCTCTCATATTTCTTGCCCGTTATTTTGTTGTTATTTTATTGATCTTTGCCATTCTGACTGAGGTAAGATGGAATTTCAAAGTTGTTTTGATTTGAATTTCTCTAATTACTAGTGATGATGAATATTTTTAGATACTTCTTAACTTAGTATTTTTCTTCAGTTCCCAGGCCCATTTTTTGAATGAGTTGTTTGAAGTTTTGTTGTTGTTTTGAGTCTTTGTTTTGAATATCATTCTGGATATTGGTCCGTTACTGTCAGATGTACAACTGGCAACGATTCGCTCCCGTTCTGCAGGCTCCTCTTCAGCTGCTTGGTTGTTTCTTTAGCTGTGCAGAAACTTGCTAGTTTATGGGGTCCCACTTGTCAACTGTTGGTCTTAATTCTTGGGAAAATCGAGCCCTATTTAGAACATGCTTTCCTAACCTTCCTCACGGAGGGCGCTGCTTGTGTTTTCTTCTAGCGGTTTCGGGCTTTCCATTTAAGTCTTTGATTTGGAGCTGAGCCTTCTGTGGTAGGTGTGGGTCTAGTGCCATTTTTCTGTACCTGGACATCCAGTCTTCCCAGCGACATTTGTTGAAAATGCTTTGTTTTTCCAGTTTATGTCTTTGGCAGCTTTGTCAATGGCTCAAGTTACTCATGTTTGCGCTGTCAATTCTGTTCCTTTGGTCTACTCTCGGGTTTTTTTTTTTTTTCTTCTGCCCTACTGTGTTGTTTTTATTACCGTGGTTCTATAATATATCTTAAGGGCTAGAATGGTAATCCCATCAGCACTGTTTCAGCATCGGATTGTTTGGTTAGCTGGGATCTTTTGTGGTTTCATATGAGTTTTAGGATACTTTGTCCGGTTTCTGTGGAGAATGAGATGAGGATTTTGATTGGGATGGCATTGAACATGTAAATAGCTTTTAGTAAAACGGTCATTTTCACAATATTAAATCTACTGATCCATGAGCATGGGATGTCTTTTAGTTTTCAAATGTCTTTCTTTGTCTTCCTCTGTCCCTGTCTCTGTTTAAAGTTTTTATTGTAGAGGGCCTTCATTTCCTTAGTTGGGTTTTCCCCTGGATATTTTATTTTCTTTGAGGCTATTGTGAAGGGGAGTGTGAATGCCTAATATTTTACAAGAGTGTCAAAAACGTTCACTGGGGAAAAAAAAAGCCAGTCTTTTTAACAAAGAATACTGGCAAAATTGGATTTCTTCTGCCTTCAGAAGAATGAAATTAGGTCCATATTCTCACTCTACATAAAAGTCATTTTAAACTGCATTAAAGGCCTTAATTTAGGGCCGGAGAGATGGTTCAAAGGTTAAGAGCACTGACTGTTCTTACAAAGGTCCTAAGTTCAATTCTCAGCAACCACGTGGTGGTTCACAGTCATCTGTAATAAGATCTGGTGCCCTCTTCTGGCCTGTAGGTATACACACAGGCAGAACACTGAACACTGTATAAATAATAAATAAGTACATCTTTTTTAAAAATAAAAACCTTAATTTAAAACTGGAAATGCTTAAACTGCTAAAGAAAGATATAGGGAAGCAGTTCAGGACATAGGAATTAGATACCACTTTCTGATTACAACCCCAAAAGTGCTAGAAACAGCCACAGCAATTCACAAATGAGACTACATAGAATTAAAAGGCTTCTGCAGAGCGAAAGGAACTCTCAACAGAGTGAACAGACAGCCTGTAGGGTGGGGGGCAATCCATATAGCTATACCTCAGAAAGGGATTAATATCTAGAATCTGTAAAACACAGCAGAAACTCCACTAAATACCCCAAAGTCAAGCAAGTGGGCTAACAAAATGAAAACATATTTCTTAAAAGAGGATGTTCTTGTGACCAATAAACATACATAGAATGGCAGTGGAGTTTTGGTGAGGATTGCATAAGCAGGGTGTTTGAAAGCTAGACCAGCTTTGTCCAGAACAGAAAACAGGCGTGTGGTGTCTAATCTTACTATGTGACTTACTGGCCACATGGCAAGTACTTCTAGGGACCTGGGAGTGCCCATTCTTGAAAGAAAAAAATATGAATACAATATAAAAAGATATCCTGTCACCCTAAAAATTGGGTAATGAGAACTGAGAAAAAGGAATGTGAACTTGAAGTGTAAGATGTCCTAGAGACATTGTGGAAGTTCAAGGCTAAAAAAGATAACTCTCAGGGTAAAGTTCAGTAATACAAAGGAATATGAATTGTTTTAGGATATAATGACAAGAACATGGCAGATATGTCAAACAGAACATAAGGCTGGACATTAATGGGATGGTTTACTTCCAATATGACAAGCATTGGAGACAGAAAATGTCTGTCAGAACAAGAGAAGTACTTTGTCCAGGAGAGGGAAATGAAGCCCTCTACAGAATTCACCTGCAGAGAGATCACTCAGGCTGCGCTCAGCGGAAGGCTTGTGTAAGTGGCTTTTGTCTAAAAAGACCTTGGGGAAACAACCCTGATGCAGAATAAAGGTACAGATAAAGCCAGGTCAGACAGACAAATGAGACAGACAGACAAATGAGAGGCAGACCCATTAAACAAGGGATGAGTAGTCGTTAGCAAGGATGCTTGAACCAGAAGTGTTCTAGATTTTGAACTTTTTCAGAACTTGGAGTGTTTACATGCAGCGAATGAGTATTGTGGGGATGAGAGCCCTGACAAGAATGAATCTGGTGTTTTTAGCTGCCTTGTGTCCGTAGTCTGTGAAATTAGACAGCATTCTGGTTGTCTCGCATTATGGTTAAGCCCATCACATGAGGTCAGTCATGGGATTTTCCGCCTGTGGCACCGCATCAACGTTCAGAAAGTTTTGTATTCTGGGTCTTTTCAGATATTTGATTTTTGCACTAAGGCTGCTCAACCTGTATCCACATACATACTAATTTCACCAACCTAAAGTGACAAACGAAATGATGTATGCTACTATAGGTCTCTATTTGTAGGGGCCACATATAGTGTAGGCTGGGGGGGTGTTCTTCAGGCTGTGACATTAACAAGATCATAAAGAAAGGATTGGAGAAAAGGAAGCACGGGAGGTCTTAGAGTCTTGGGACTTGGAATCGCTTGCAGGGATTTGTAGGCAAAGGGACATGGGGGTCATTAAGTACACAGCACAGGTAGTAGAGCTTCATGGAGTCATTTATTAGCGTTGAGCCACAGAGCTGTCTACAGTGCAAGGCCACTGAGAGCTTAAATCCAGAGAGAACAGGACACTAAGTTTTCTAACCAGGAGAGGTTTATATTTATACCTGAAGGGATCATTTATTAAAGCAGACTCTAAAAGGAAGGCTAGAAAGAAAGACAGTCAGAAGAACTATAAGCCAGTGAGTGACTTTATTATAAGTTATAAGAGTTAACAAGAAGCCTGAGCTAATGGACCAATCAGTTTATATTTAATGTAGGTTCTCTGTGTGATTTTCTTTGGGACTAACGGCTGTGGGAACTAGGCAGGACAGAAACCTCATGTTACATGACTTTGCCTGACTGGGTGACTGTCACCCTCTATTTCACTGAGAAGAATGTTCTCTATGAAATGGGAGGTTTGGGTGCAGGTGGTTTTTCTGGAAAAGGTATGAAGGTCACCACTCTTAGCTAAGGAAATTGATGACGTCAATAGGAAGCTATGTGAGGAAAAGCCCGCATTGGAACACATCATGGTGCTTAGGGTGGGGATCTGTGGGTGCCGTCTAAACCTGGGCACCTGAAATAGCATATATGTATACTATTGAGTAGACATAATATGGGCTCATCAAATCATGGAACAGCAAGATGAAGAAGCACCCTTATGCATTTTTAAGTAAATAAAAATAAAGCAGTGCATTTAGGAAATTACCTTAATTTGAGAAGTGCATCACAGAAATAGAGATTTGCTTATTGCAAATTATCAGAATAAAACAGCTCTCACTTCAAAGAGAATACAAGATAGTTTATTTTTCGCCAGATGAGAGTGTCCATGGTCTAGGAACAACATACAAAATGATACATAAGCAGTTATATGACATGAACAATTATTGAAAACACACATAACACAATTGCATTAAACCGGTCTGCTTTCTTAGTGGGAACAAAGACAATTTACATCTTCGTGTTTTTGAAATGGAAGAGGAGACCACTGAAATTCAAGGATTTTTTGTTTTGTTTTTGTTGTTGTTGTTTGGTTTGGTTTTGGAAACAGAATATTCCATTCAGGACTTGACCATAATTCAAATTTTTCTTTAGGTGCCCATAAGACTATCAGTGCCCCCAATCAGCAGAACGTAGCCTGAAAAACTATGCCCACATTCCCAAAAAAATGGATTATGGATGTTTGCCTTTGTTTAGAATGTTTCCTTTTCCTCCTTGGAAAACCTTATCCTTTCTGAAGAGTAGATGGGGGAGTTGGGTGAGGGAGAGATGGGGGAGGGGAAGGAGGGAGAGAAAACTTTTAAACAACAACAAGAAAAAATTCATTCCTGTGTTACCAGGTTGGTATTTAGAAAAGCCAGATTCTGTTTTCCCAGGCTATGGTTACCCCCATTTGGCTCCAGAATAAATTCTTACTTCCTTCAAGGTGAGAACTGTGTTTTGCATCCACAGTGTATTCAACATGCTGGTATGCTTAAACGGATGTAAGTGTGATGCGGATGCTCTGTTGCTAAGAAACATTAAGTTCATTCCCCACTCAAGCTCTGTATGTAAGTGAGCAGTTAGAGCAGGGAAAGGAAGTTAAGAATTATTCACCAGAGAAGCGGGTACATATTAAAAGGATCCTGCAAGGAAACCTACTTCAGCTGGGGAATGCATAGACTGTAATCCTCAGGAGTAGGGGATAGCTAGTGTTCTGGTTTAAGTTCAAGTCCCACAATGTTGCATGTTAGAACACTTGGTCCCCAGCGGATGTGCTGTTTGGGAAGGTTGTGGAGCCTTTACAAGGTGGAGTCTCTCCTAAAGAAGTGCTTAACTGGGGAAGACTTAAGGTTTTGTAGTCAAACCTCCCCTCCTATTTATTTTCTGCAGCCAGTATGTGGATATAATGTGGCCAGCCCATGTCCTGCCCATACGACCATGCCTTCCCTGCTTGCTGTACCATGATGGGCTGTATCCCTGTAGGCCTGTTAACCAAAATTAACCCTTTCTACCTTAAAAGGCTGTCTTAGGGTTTCTGCTGCTATAATAAAATACATGAATAAAAGCAACTTGGGGAGGAAAGGGTTTATTTTAGCTAACAGCTCTCAGGCCATGATCCATCACCGAGGGAAGTCAGAGTAGGAACTCTAGGCAGGTGCTGAAGCAGAGGTCAGAGTAGGAACTCCTGGCAGCACCAATTCCTTCAAGAGGAAGATGGGCATTGAAGAAACTCCTTATGGAGTTTACTAGCCATTTGGGCAAGAAACTGCTCTTGCCTGGACTGCTTGATATTCTATTATATGAACTAGACATGCAGAACCCACAAATGACTGCTGAACTTTCCTAAAGGTGAAATGATCCTTCAGGGTTCTTGCTTCATAAAAGAGCCTGCAAGACATTCTACAGGACACACAAAAAAAGTGACTGACAAATTGCTATTACAAGGAAGAACAGGTCTTCAAATTTCCTGCTTCATGGAAAAGTCTGCTGGATACTATGGGCCTGTAGGCTGAAGATGGATGCTCCAACGATACAGAAGAACTTTGGGTGACTGTCCAGGCAGTGAGATGTCTCGGTCAATTCTAGAGTTTTGGAAGTTGCTTACAATTTAATTATATCCTTCTGCGGTCTTTTATGGAGTTGAAGAATAGATAGCTATAGTTATAGTTTTCCTTAGTTATAATAGAAGATAAAGTAGCTATAAATATTATAGCTGTAATTCTTGCTTGATACCTGTTTTTTATATGTAATTTTACTATGCTAAAGTTAAAACCTTCCTTTTCATTTAGACAGCAGTGTTGATTGGTCCTGCCAATAATATTGGCTCTTTTAGTCAGCATGAAGTGCCACCTTCTGGTACTGAAACTCACCTCAAAAGAAGTCTGAGAAAGTCTGTGTGTAACCTGCCATCAAAGCATACAAATGGGTAAAAATTATCTGGGAATTATTGATGGATAATATGGGTCAATCTCAGAGACACCGTGCAGCGTGAAAAGGGGAGAAATGCAAGATCCTGGGTGAAAGGCTTGAATGGAGATCAGTAGACAAACCTGTAAGAGAGCCAGGGAGTCAGTGCTTGCCTAGGGTAGCAGGCTCTAGGGTACTGGCTGCAAATAGGCAAGAAAGGCTTTTGTGTTGCAATGGAAATATCAAAACTCATGAAATTATGTATTAAAGTAGGCAAATTTTATGTGTCTAAAGTATGGTTCAGTAAATAAATTTTACTCTTTTATTAAATTTCCTTGAAGAGATGTTGTCTTTAAATTTTGCACTTAACTAACCAAGATTGTCTATTTTAATAAAGGAGAATGCCTTTATGAAAGATAATTTATAATTAGAGGATTTCAATGGTAGGTCTGAGAACAATTTAGAATAAAAGATCAAGTGAGAAACCAAGACCAAATTCTAATGGCACACAAATAGCTATAACTTTCTGCTGCCCCCTAGCGGCAGCAACTCAAAATTTCAGCACATTCGTTCATTTCATAAGTGACCAGCTTTAGGAGACTGCTTTTTGCAGACCGAAGGCCATATGTTGGCAAGGCCGTGTGGTTCAATGAATGGACTCTTCTGCATGCCATGCCCTAGTCAGAGAGCAGGAGACGGTGCTGTACAAGACAGACCAAGTCCTTGCCTTTGTCATGCTCACCTCCTAGTCTCAGACAGTCAAAACAAAAGCATTGTCCCTTATAGTTAGAAATTAATGAACTAAACAATTGATAGCTTGCTTGAGGTTATAGAAGTTAATGAAGAAATAAGGAGGCTAGATAAGGCAAGATAGGTCCAACATCAGAAGACCATTCCAGATAAAGTTGGCCGTGAGCTGGAATGGAAATACTGAGTGTGGGGGTGGGGTGGGACGCATACAAGCAGAATTGGGAGGAGTATAAGAGTGAGTAGTCTGTTCTAATTCAGGAGAAAGTCACGGAAGAAGTCACTGTCTCAATTTATGCTCTAAAATGGACTTCCTGGGACCGGTGACATGGCTCCCTGAGAGGTAAGGCACTTTACCTCACTTCCTGAATTTGATCCCCCAGGACACAGGATAGGAAGAGAGAGCTGACTCCCACAAATTGTCCTCTGACCTCCACATGTGTTCTCTGGCACATGCATGCACACGTAAAATCTAATAAAAAGCCAAACATTCAGTGAAAGAATCTCCATTTTATTTTCTCAAACATCTGTGAAGTTACTCAGATCCTAAATCTAGGAAGGCTTTGTGTTTTACAATGGATCTTCTGGCTACATAGAAGCACAGCAAAACAAACACAATAAAGTAGTTATAGCTTTGTTTGTTCGGTTAAATCAGCTGGAAGCATTGTTGACTCAACAGTAAAATCCATTTCTTGATGTTTCTTGTCTGTATTGACTCTTGTCAGTTCTTCGTCAGCTCCTTCATCATTTCCTCCTTCCTTCTCCTTCAGTTTCCTATCTAAAACGTTCCAAAAATAATTATCGTAAAAGCTGGGGAGACATGATGACCCTATTTATTGGAAAGAAACGAATCTTTCAGACTCACTCTCAGCCCATTTTTGCAGCACCCACAGATGTATGAGCATGCCTTGGTGCTTAGGCATACAGAACAGATATGGCATTTCATAAGTTTCCCCAATTTATTATCCATAATAGTATCATCTCTGCAGTTCAGTGATGCTTGGGGAATGGCTAAGCCATTGTCCCCAGCAAGCTGATGCACAGAAATGGGCTATTGAGTCAACTTTGATTCATCTCAGAAGAGAAGTTTATAAATGCTCTTTGTGTATTTTCATACAAGGCTGTCAAGTTCACTTTACCTTAGCAAAGACTAAGTCTCCTTGGCCCACTGAGTCGATTTCACGACCTGGAATGCTTTGACTTCGTGTGTGCCCATCCTGTTGTAGTGATATTTTGTTTGTAATCTAACAAATAAAGCTTACCTGGAGATCAGAGTGCAGAGCTAGGCTACTAGTTAGCCATAGAGGCCAGGCAGTGGTGGTACACATCTTTAATCCCAGCACTCGGGAGACAGGGGCAGACGGATCTCTGTGAGTTCAAGACTGACATGGTCTGCACAAGACTGAATATTTCTAAAAGAGAAACAGAGCTCACACAAAGGTGATTCCAGCACTTGGGATCACACTCCTTTAATCCCAGCACTAGGGAGCTGGGGACAGGAGTGATACGGCTGGGTGGAGAGAGGAATATAAGGTGGAAGAGGCAGGAGCTCAGATGCAGTCTGAAGTTCCATAGAGGCAGCAGCGGTCTGAGGTTTTGTAAGGGACAGGATGGCCCCTTCGGTCTGAGCATTGGTAGAGGTAAGAACTCTCTAGCAGGTGGCTGCTCTCATCCCCTTATACCTGACTCCAGGTTTTTATTGTTAAGGCCAATTAGAATTTGTGCTACATCCTACGAGGCACGGCTCAGTTTCACACGGTCTACGCAGTGTCCCTCGATCAGTCCCCTTTGGTGTGGAAGCTCTTTCTTTAAACATCTAAGCACCGCCGACTGGCATCATTTGCCATCCGTGGCATCTGTTGAGCAGAGTCGTCACATGAATGTCACCTCTCCCAGCGGTACGTTCACTGAGGGCAGAGGTGGAGCTTAGGAGCCTCTACTAACCCTGTGGGGGTGAGGCTGTGGCCCTTCACAGGGGCGTTCCCAGAATATTGCCCAGATGATCCCTAGAATTGCTTGCCTGACTGCTTTGGGAGCTCCACTCGCTCTTGTGATGGGGCCATGGAACATGGGATCTAGAAATAAGAAAAGAAAAATGAATCCTAAATCAAGAAGACAGGTGTGAATCAAGTTGGGGTGGAAGGGGAAAGCGCCTGAAGAGGCAGTCCCCAGGTTCGGGGCTCTAACTCCTCCTGTGGAGCGGTTCTGCTCCTCTTCCGTGTCCCCTCTCACTGATCGGCTTCCAGCCAGTCCTGCACATCTCCTCTAGAAACGCAGTCTTAAGAATGCATCCCTAGTGGCCAGCCTGGTGACGTCATTCTGTTCACCTTTCTAGGTACAACAAGGTGTGGTAGGGTGGAGTCAGGCTCTGTGACATCGCTCTCTGTCCACCGTCCTATTGAGCGCACGCTTGGGCCTCACTCACAGTGCTTTTTCTTGGCACTGATGGCTCTCCCCGATTTTCATCCTCCCAGAGCGGCTCCGGATCATCATCTTCATGGGCGATGACGACCGTAGACCGGGACCAAATGTCTTGTCACTGTGTCGTCAGCCTTTTTGAAAGCAGAGGATAGGCCTGATTCACGGTGCAGGACGGTCTCTGACTGTTGGGTGGGTCATGACTGCCCAAAGTATGCTAAGGACCTCTAGGGGGCGATATTGTCCCATCCACATGTTTCTCTGCATGTGGCAGACTCTAAACTTGCCAAACCATAATGCATTAGTAGTTTCCATTACTAACTTATTTAAAAGGTAAAAGAAATAGGGAGGGATGGTACGAAAATACCCAAGGAAGTGATTACCATAAAATGTGAAAATGGCCACTGTTTAGTGTAATCTTTAGACCATTGTTCTCTCCTCCCTTTTTAAAATTGTAGATTCTTTTCCTATGTGTTCTATCCTGATTGCAGGTTCCCCTCCCTCTACTCCTAGCTACTCCGCACCTCCCGTCCCCTCCAGATCCACTCCCTTCCTGTCTCTCATTAGAAAAGAACAGGCTTCTAACAAATAACAACCAACCTGACCAAATAAAAGATAGTAAGATAAAGCAAAAACCAGCGTCTGGAAGTTGGACACAGCAATCCAATAGGAGGAAAAGAGTCCCAAGAACTGGACTCACACTCAGAGGTTCCATAAAAACACTAAGCTAAAAGCTATAATATCCATGCAGAGGACCTGGTCCAGAATCACGTAGGCCCTGTGTTTGCTGCATCTGTCTCTGTGAGATCATAAACACCTGGTTTAGTTGATCTGGAGCACCTTGCTCTCCTGGTGTCCTTCTTTCTCCTCTGATTCTTACGTTCTTTTTCTGTCTCCTCTTCAGGTTTTGCTGAGCTCTGAGGAGAGGGATTTGATAAAAAAAAAAAAAAAAAACAACAACAAAAACCCTCACATTTAGACTCTGAGTAATGTCTGTAGTTGAACAGTCTTGTACCACCAACCCCCAAATCATGACACAGAGACTTATTATTAATTTTGAAAGCTTGGCCTTTAGCTTGTGCGTGTTTCCAACTAGCTCTTAGACCTTAAATTAACTTGCTTTTGTTAATCTACATTCTGGCACGTGGCTCATTACCTCTCTTCCATAGTGTACATCCGCCACTCTCTGTCTCTCGCTGGTGTCTCCCTCACATGCCTAGATTCATCGGGAGTTCCTCTCTTTCCCTGGAAGACCTGCCCATTCTCTCCTGCATAGCTACTGCCTGTTTTCTTTATTAGACTAATCACAAGGACACATCTTCACACGGTGTAAACAAATATCCTGCAACAAATGTCTGGTTGTGAGATGTCTGGCTGTGGGTCTTTGTATCTGTTTCCATCTGCTGATGGAGGAAGCTTCTCTATGAGGACTAAGTAAGGCATTGATCTTTGAATATAGCAGAATACTAATAGGAGTCATTTTATTGATTTTTTTCTTTTTAGACATATAGTGCTTGGTTTTACTCTAGATCTTTGGGCTATCTAGTTCCTGGTCCTCGGTTGTCGTGGCATTGTTAGGTATGGGCTCCATTTCACGGAGTGGCCTTCGGTCAAATCAGATATTGGTTGGCTACCACCACAAGTGCTGTGCCACCATTGCCCTGGCATATTTTCCAAGTAGGACAGATTGTAGGTCAAAGGTTTTGTGGCTGGGTTGGTGTTTCTGTTTTTCTTTTGGCAGCCTGCTGAGTACCTTTCTGCACTAAAGAGGCATAGAGGTGAAGGCTCCATGTAGGCACCAGCTCAACTTCTCCATGGTCGGTGAATTGTGTGGGTGTTGTTCTCAGCAGCAGAGCCCAGCTGTCAGTTTGCAGAGAGAGAGAGCAACCTATTGTTTTAACAGCAGCCTGGGTTGTTTGAAGATTTCCATGGGACCCCCTTGGCCAACAATTCAATTGAATGCAACCCAGTCTGGCTCCTGGAAGCCCCATTTGGTGACAAGAGATGGCCAGTTGAGACTCTGTATCCCCGTTATTAGGAGACTGTAACATGAGGGCTGGCTTGTTGGGGTTTCCATCCCGACCAGTACCCCACAGCCGGCAAGTTCCAAAGAAAATTACACACAGGTCTACATAAGTTATAAACTGATTGACCCATTAGCTCAGATTACTTATTAGCTCTTATCACTTATATTAACCCATTATTCTGATCTATATTAGCCATGTGGCTCAGTACCTCTCTCAGCTGGGCAGATTACGTCTTGCTTCTTGGTGGTCTGAGCAGGACTGGGTGAAATGGGCTTCCTCCTTCCTAGCATTCTCCTGTTCTCAACCGGCTGCCTCTACTTCCTGTCTGGTTGACCCGCCTATACTTCCTGGCCTGGCCAATCAGCGTTTTATTAAAATACATGATTGACAGAATACAGACAATTCTCCTGCACCAGGAGATCTCATTAGGATCCCTTCGTATATTTTAGAAAGCTTCCACTGCACTAGGTTTCCACGTCATCCAGCAAATGCCCTCAATTCTGTCTTTCCTTGCACTCTCTTTCTCTACCTTATCTCTTCTCTCCCTTGGTGGTAGTTTGGATGTATTCACCCCCAGAAGCTCTTAGAGTGTCAGAGGTGTGACTTTCTTGGGGGAAGCTGGATGACGTACGCCTTTAATCCAGACCTTGAGGCTGGAGGGTACACCTTTAATCTGGGCCACACCTTTGGTTGGAAGTGTGCCACTATGTGGCAGGCTTTGAGGTCTTTTTCTCAAGCTTCCCTGAGTGTGACAATCAGTCAACTTCCTGTTGCCTGTAAGATGTAGGGCACATGACTATTTCTCCAGTGCTACCCCTGCCTACACGCATCCCTCCATGCTTCCCACCATGATGGGCTGAACCTCGGAAGTGGGAGCGAGCTACCACAATTAAATGTTTCCTTTATAAGAGGTGTCATGGTCATGGTGTCTCTTCACAGCAGCAGAAACCCTAAGAAACCCTTCCCATCTGATCTTCCCACTCCTGTCCCCACCCACTCTCAGTCCACCCAGAGATTTCCCCCTCCCAGAGAAGTCCATGTTTAATTGGATTATTTGTTTTTTTGATATCTAGTTTTTTGAGTTTTTTTTTATATTTTTGATATTAGCCCTCTGTCAGATGTGAAGTTGGGTAAAGATCTTTTCCCATTGTATGGGCTGCTACTTTGTTCAGCTGATGACTTCCTTGGCCTTACAGAAACTTTTCAATTTCATGAGGTCTCATTTATTAGTTTTTGATCTTATTGACTGTGTTAGTGGTATTCTGTTCAGAAAGTCTTCTCCTGAGCCATTGAGTTCAAGGCTATTCTCCACTTTCTCTTCTATCACATTAAGTCTATCTGGGTTTATGTTGGGGTCCTTGATCTACTTGGACTTGAGTTTTGTGCAGGGTGATAAGTATGGATCTACTTGCATTCTTCTACATGCTGACATATGGTTATACAAGCTTTCTTTTGTCCAGTGTGATTACTGGCTTCTATATCAGAAATCTGGTGTATGTGTGTGTGGGTGTGGATTTACGTATGACAATATCATGCAATTTTTATTACTATAACTCTATAGTACAACTTGAAATCAGAAATGGTGAGACATCTCTCAGTTCTTTTATTGTTCAGGATTGTTTAAGCTATACTAAGTTTTTCATATTTCATATGAAATTGAGTATTGTTCTTTCAAGGTATGTAAAGAATTGTGTTGGGATTTTAATGGGGTTTGCATTGGATCTGTAGATTGCTTTTGGTAAGATGGTCATTTTACTATGTTAATCCATGACCAGGGAAGATCTTTCCGTTTCTGATTTCTTCTTCAATTTCTTTCTTTGAAAACTTAAAGTTTTTATCATATGAATCTTTCACTTTCTTGGTTAGGGTTACCCCCAAGTTATTTTATATTATTTGAGGCTATTGTAAAAGGTGTTGTTTCCCTGATTTCTTCCTAAGCCCACTTGTCATTTGTACATAAGAACATTACTGGTTTTTATGCATTGGGTCCCTTAAATATATACTATCTTATCATCTGCAGATAATGACACTGTCTTCTTCCTTTCCAATCTGTGTTCTCTTGATGTCCTCCAGTTTTCATTTAACTCTATCTAAGACTTCAAGAACTGTATTGAATAGATATGGAGAAAGTGGACAACCTCATCTTGGTCCTGATTTTAATGGAATTTCTTTTGAGTTTCTTGCCATTTAATTTGATGTTGGCTATAGGATTGCTGTAAATTGCCTTTATTATGTTTAGGTATGTTCCTTGTATCCCTAATCTCTCCAGGACTTTACCATAAAATGTGTTGGATTTTGCCAAAAGCTTTTTCTGTGTCTAATGAGATGATCTTTTTTTCTAAATTGTGGGTTACATTTATTGATTTTCATACATTTATTGAATCACCTCTTGGTCTCTGGGATGATGCCTACTTGATTATGGTGGATGATATTTTTGATGTGTTTTTGGTTTGTGAAGTATTTTATTGAGTACTTTTTGCATCTGTTTTCATAAGGGAAATTGGTCTATAATTCTTTCTCTGTTATGGTTTTATGTGGTTTGGGTATTAGGGTAAACTATTGCCTCATAGTATGAACTGGACAATGTTCCTTGTGTTTTTTATTTTGGGGAATAATTTCCTGTTAGAGGGCTTGGGATGAGACTGGGGGAATTGGATCTCAGGATCAGAAGTGTAGTTAGACCACTTCTTTTTCTTTCCTTTCCTTTCCTTTCCTTTCTTTTCTTTTCTTTTCTTTCTTTTTTCCATCCTTTCCCCTCTCTCTCTCTTTCTCTCTCTCATTCTTTTTCTGAGACAGGGATTCTCTGTGTAATAGCCCTGGCTGTCCTGGAACTCACTCTGTAGAACAGGCTGTTCTCGAACTTAGAGATTTGCCTGCTTCTGCCTCCCAAGTACTAGGACTAAAGGTGTGTGTCCCCATGCCCAGTGGATCATTTCTTAACCTTTTGCTATGTTGTTAAAGAACTATAGCTCTTGATTTTAATGTTGTATAATAGTGTAAGAGTTGAACAGTGATTTGTAAACTTTTAAAAACATTTCACCAGCATCTTGGGTTTTAAGTATGAAAAAGAACTATCTCTTTATTGTACAGAACTCCCAACTCACTAAAGAGAAAGATATGTGTCTCAGAAGAATATACTCATGGGGAATATCCAATAAGCAAAAATAAGTAGTGTTATTGGTTTAAATGCAGGGGAACTATTTCACATTTGCCAGATCTCCCTCTCCTTTCCTGTTCCAGGCTCCTTGGCGATGAAGGAATGTTTAGCGCTATCACACGAGTTGCCAGGTAAGATACAGGTTGGATATTGTGATGGTTTGAAAGAAAATGGCCTCCATAGGTTCATAGGGAGTAGCATTATTAGGAGGTGTGGCCTTGTCGGAGGAAATATGTCACTGGGAGTGGGCTTTGAGGTTTCAGATGCTCAAGTAAGAACTAGTGGCTCACTGTCTCTTCCTGCTGCTTGTGGGTCAAGATGTAGAACTCTCAACTTCCTCTCTAGCACCATGTCTGCCTGCATGCTTCCCACTGTGATAATATAGGACTAAACCTCGAAACTGTAAGCCAGCCCAATTAAATGTTTTCCTTTATAAGAGTTGCTGAGGTCATGGTCTCTCTTCATAGTAATAGAATCCCGACTAAGACAGAAGTACAGATAACCAAATCCTACCAACTCTTAGGTAGAAAGTGGGTCCGTCAAGAAAACACTTGACTGATTCACTAAATATTTATGAGTACCCTGAACTTAACAGGCATGGCACTGAATATGTGAAGGAGAATTGCACAGTTAATATTCTTAGTTCCATGAAGTTTACATTCTGGGTGAGATAAGAGACAGCTGTTAAAAATGAGAAATGGGGGTCAGTGATGTGTATCAGATATTAGGGGAGCTGAGGCAGAATTACTTAAGCCTTCCTAGTTCAATTTGAGCTTGGTCAACATAAAGAAGTTCCCATCTCAAAATAAACAAACAAACAAGAGCAATGTTCCCTAAAGAGTTTAAATAGGACAGACTGTCCTAGATCTCAGGCTGTGAGGGCTTATGCGAAGAGGCCCTGTTTATGTTGAGATCTGACTGACAGACAAGGAGTTAGCCTTAATAGGTGAGGCAGAGGAAGGCAGCCCAGGAACACAAATGCTGGAACAAACTTAAGAGGTTGGGGAAACAAAGAGCCTGGTGGCTGGAGTGTAGTAGCTGGAGGGTTATCGGGTAGGGGAAGAGCAGAGGTGAAGTCAGAAGAGTGAGGAAAGAGCCTGGTCAAGTGACAGTCACAGACCATCACAAGGAGCTTGGGTTTTATTTCACTATGTCAAAAGATGGGGAAGATTTCACAGAGGAATGGCATGACTCGACATAGATTTTGAAATCACTCTGATTGCCTTTGAGGGGTAAACGTGGGAGCCGGGAGACCAGATGAGAGTTAATCAGGAGGAGGCCACCTGTGGTAAGGCCTGGACCAGGATTGCTGCAGTGAGAAGGAAGAAGGAAGACAGAGTTGTGAAACCTTTCAGAGATGGGTCTGTTGATTTTGAGGGATTTATTGGCTATACGTAGTGGTGATGGATCTAAAGGAAGACTCTTAGCATTTCCCTTTGAGCAGTAGGGGCATGAGATGGGGAGACTGAGGAGATCATGTTCCAGGGGATGACTTTTGGTATTCAGTGAATAATGCCACTGGACAAGTATTTGTGTAACTTCAGGCTGTCTCTCTCCAGCAGCTAGTGGGAGTGAATGGTTAAGCCAACAGGCACTACTCTGAGTAAGCTAGCCTACTTTAAAGTCCAGTTATACAGAAGAAACTCAACACTGGGTTTTGGGTCTATAGTCAATAATCTATCACAACAAAGATATCTGTACAGGAACATTCAGATAGACTAACTTCTCAAACTGCCGCTATTCCAAATGGATTGTTGTTACTCACTGGACTTATAACTCCCCCCAGAGTTCTATATATTTTAAAAATATTTTTAGAATTACTAGATGATGTAGGATGCCCTTCAATATGCTATTAATATGTGTTTCTCTCATTGGTTGATGAATAAAGCCGTTTTAGCCAGTAGCTAGGCAGAATAGAGCCAGGCAGAAGATCCAAACAAAAATACAGAGAGAAGGAAGACAGAGTCAGGGAGACACCAGATAGCTGCCAAAGGAGTAACATGCCAGGGCAACATCAGTAAGCCATGGCTGTGTGGTGCCACACAGATTAGTAGATATGGGTTAATTTAATTGTGAAAACTAGACAGTAATATGCTTGAGCCATTGGTCAAACAATTACAATTATTATTAAGCCTCTGAGAAGTTACTTTATAATTGGTGTGGGAAGTCCTTTTATATATGTGTTGCTTTTATTGGTTAAAGAATAAAGAAGCTGCTTTTGGTCAATGACTTAACAGAATAAAGCCAGACTGGACGAGATATATACAGAGAGTAGGGGAAGTCAGAGAGAGGCCATGGAGCCATCAGAGAAGAAAGACGTAAGCAGCCTGGTGGAAACTTGCTGGTAAGCCACGAGCTTCATGGTAAAATATAAAATAATAAAATGGGTTAATTTAATATATAAGAGCTTGACAGAAATATGCTAGAGTCATTGGCCAAGCAGTGTTTTAAATAATACAGTTTCTGTGTGATTATTTCAGGTTTGAACTGCTGGGTTGTTGGGGAATGAACTAGCAGCCTCATACAACAGGGACAACAGGAGAAGAGAAACTGGTCCAGTGGGACCAGGCAAGATAGAGAAAAGCCTCCATTTACAGATGGCACCCAATGTGGGGCAAGTATATCCATATAAAACCTGAGAAAAATTTTAAAAAGCGGGTTGCAGAACACATAGACAGAGTTGAGGACAGCTTCTTGGTTATGTCTTTCATGCAGGCAACAGTGCAGAGACACTGTGGAATTTGGGCATAGTGAATTCCCGCTGTAGTACGCAGAGGTATCTCTAAGCCATGTAATATGCTATATGTTGTATTTAGTTTTTTACTCATACAAACAAACAAACAAACAAAAAGGTTTATGGGCAGTGGGCTACAAGATGCTCGGTGGCAGCATGGACCTGCTGTTTCCCAGAGCTGGTGGTGAGCATACCTTGCCCACATTGGAAAGCTGGATAAGGCAGAGCTAACATCCAGGGCCATCACCTTGGTCCTAACTATGCCCACTTAACATTTTAAATACCTTTCTGGTTAAAAAAAATTACAGATACAAAATAAGAACAAATTAAGACAAAAAGACCTCTGAATGGGTCATAGTGTGTTTGATAAATATGCCTGGACATAAAAGAGAGAGGATAAAGGATAGAATGAGTCATAGATAAAAATAATAATAATTATAAAGTGAAGTTCTTAAAGGAGAAATAGAGTAAAATATTATAATGGGCCATATAAAGATCCAAAAATACATAGAGTCTAGATCATATATATTATTATGTTTTCTTTGACTTTTTTGACTGTTGATAGCTAACTGCTGAGAGACATTTGATTGTGAGAGCTGCTAAGCTAGTCCAACATATATATATTTTAAAGATATCTTGACTTCAAAATTTAAGTCTAAGGATATTTTGCTTTGAAAAAGAGCTTCTGCTTTTGTTTCCACAGAAGATGAGAAGCTGTGGATTCCTTCCAGGCTCATATGGTTTGATTGAGCAAGAGTGCATGAAAAGTCTTCATGAACCCTAAAGATCCACAGATAGCAAGAAGCATTTTGGAGAAAATGATGTTCACATTCCCAATAGTTGTGAGGGGTATGGATAGCCCTTGGCTATTTAGTAGGTTATGGATGTTTGTTAAATTTAGGAAAATATAGGAATATAGGATAAAAAGACAACTATTAATGCCAGATATTTTACATTGACTTGGATTTTGATATGATACAAATTGAAAGTTAATTTTGTTACACTGTGTATATGTTCTTATTCTTGTTTAGAAGAATTTGTATATTGATACAAATTTAAGGTCAATTTTATTATACTATATGTATATTTCTATTCTTGTTTAAGGTATTATGTTTATGTGGCTCACTTAAAAATATGGAGTTAAGAAATACAAATTAATAGTTATCTATAATAGTCAAACTTATAAAAATGTTAGGTTTTCTAGATATACAGAAATATATTTCAGCTAGATAGGTAATCTTCAAACACTTTAAAGACCTACAGAGTATGACTTTAAAATGTTTTAAGAACTTAGATATTTCTCCACTGTGAAACACATCTGTTCCTGGCAATACCACTTGCTTCAAAGAGGATGATGGGCATCAAAGAAAACTCATTATAAGGTTTGTCTTCAGTGTGGCAAGGCTAGCCATTTGGGTAAGAAAATGCTCTTGCTTGGGCTGCTTGACTGTAATTCTATATAAACTAGACATACAGGACCCATGGCAAAGTGACTGCTGTTATTTATACTTATTTACATAAATTGAAAACAAGTATGTACCATAGATCCCAAACATCCATTTTAATGTTTCAGCATCCTTTAAATATAAATAAAAGAAGCTTTGGGTTTTCATAAAGAGATACACAAATGCATATATAGATAAAGTTCAAGAAAAGTTGCAAAGCTGTAGGTGGTTTGTAAAAACACAGAATTTTCAGCCCTACCCCACCACCATCTTTGCTGCTGCTCTAGTTAGTTTCATGAACCTGAGAGAGCAGAACCTGAAAGTGAAATACCCAACTTTATACAGAACATCAGACAATTTATACTCTGAGAGTTAAGAGAGTCACATGAGTAAGGACAAGGACAAGCCACACTTGGGAAAAACATACTTTTCCATAGAGCAGCTGAAGTAAACTCACTCCTATCCACTACACATGGGAGGATCATGTGAACACATTCCAAGAACAATTCTGTGCTTTGAAGAAACTGAAGTCACAAGACTCTTGTGTTCTTGCTCAGAATTCTCACACAACGCCATTTTTGGACTGTGGTCGGACACATCTTAAACCATAAACACATGCTTTTGTTTGCAGGGAATTATGAAGTTGGCCTTGTCTAGCTGCCTTTAGAGGTCATAGGTTCTTCAGGTTAAAGTCCATGACTCCTGGGGCACTGTGTGCCTTTCGGGTCCTGAGAAACTGAGGCACTCACTCAGGCAGTGAAGCATTCAGGCTGCCTTCTGATTCTCTGTGTTCCCTAGAAGTCAATAAAGCATCTAGAAGCTTGGCTGGACCACTGATCTTAGACATTAATCTTGTGTACCTTGTGTAGCTTGTTTGGCAACTAGCATTGTATTGATCCTGGCAATTGCCGTTATATTCTGCTTCTGATAAAGTTATAAAAGGTCTGATAGCTTGCAATAAACTTGTCACAGTCTCAGTCTTGTTTTGACCTTTCCAACCTGTGTCTTGTCAGAGATTCATTTCTCACTGGCAATATCAGGTAAATTTGACTCAATAAGTAAGTACTGGCATTTACATTTGCTTTTGTGTCAAGCATGGAGAATTTTGAGGTCATACATTTGCTCATACAGAAGTCCTAGTTCATCACAACCTTTGATCTCACTTGATGTGGGATGTCCTTTTGTATTTGTGTTGCTTTTATTGGTTGATGAATAAAGAATTTTTGGCCAACGGCTAAACAGAGTAAAGCCAGGTGGGAAATCAGAACAAAGATATAGAGAGAAAGAAAGCAGAGTCAAGGAGACGCCATGTACCAACCCAAGAAGCAAAATGGTAACAAACCACGAGCCTCATGGTAAAAATATAAAATAATGGAAATGGGTTAAGATGTAAGAGTTAATTAATAAGAAGACTGAGCTAACAGGCCAAACATTTAATTAATATAGTTGCTGTGTAATTATTTGTGTCTGGGTGGCCGGGAGATGAAGGCATAGTTTCTTCTTACACTTACTCACTTCCTTCTTATCACTGAAAGTGTTTTGTCAGTCATTAAGTGGACCCTCGCAGGAGAAAGGCTACAACAGGTTTGGTCTCTTTTTCAGTAACTAGAGCTCTCCACTTTAGCAAGCTCTAAAGCTCTGTTTTGGTGCCTGCAGGAAGAGGGTCACATTCCCTGTAGAATGCAGGAGCCCCAGTTCTACTCCTGACAATGTAATAGAACCCTGAACCTCACAACACTGGTCCTTGTACTCCACAGCAAATACCCAGGCAGTGGTAGCCGAACCCTGAACCTCAAAACGCTCCTCCCGCTCCTCCATGGCAAATACCCAGGCAGAGCCAGGGGAGGCATTGTCTTCACTCACTGTTTTCCCCAGAGTTGTCTTCTAACCTGTCACAAAGATAAAGAACATAGCAGAGTGACACGGTGGTATAATCTGTTTTGAGCACAGAGATAGGCCAAGAAAAGTCCTCTTGCAGAATACACATTATTATACAACAGTCCTTGAGAAAATGACCCAAGATAACCCAAATTATACTGACTTCCTGGCTCTCCGCTAACCAACCACTTCTCTCTGCCATCATTTCTCACGAGGCTTTCACTAAACCTGTGCCAGCCATTTCTTCTCCTTCTTTTGTCACAAAGCAGATATACTTCTGCCTTGTGGCCTTCTCTTTTTGGGTCCTCTACCTAGAATATCCCTTCCTTAGTTCTGTGCAGCATATTCCTTTGCCCCCCTTTAAGTCTTGACTCCATATCATACACATATCTTGTCCACTAACAAGAAATTTGTAATTACAAACTTTTATAGAATTTTGATAGATTTGCTTCTTATTTTTACTTCTTGACTGCATTTTTTAAAAATGTTTTCGTGAAATATGTCATTACATACCCTATTTTAGGGGAAATACTTTCAGAATTCCTCGACAATATAAAATAGTAATAGAAAACATTTACTGAACAATTATTATGTACTTAACATCATAGTGTGTTTTCACAGGAATGATCTCAGATAATCCTCAGACTATCCCAGTGAAGTCAATGCTTCCAGGCCTCCCATTCTGCAACAGTGTGAGTTAAGCCCAGTGAATTTATTTGACCTTCACATTGTCCTGGGAGTGAGTGGGAGGATTCAGAGTTTAAACTATCATTCATATTTTCAACTGCTGTCAGGTGTTTTAATACATAAGTTACACCCACTAGGAAAAATGTCACATGTTAATGTCTCTGAATAATCAACCTAAGTGGGAGTAGGAATTACCAGTGGGCACCCAAAAGACACACACGAGTCATGCTGCGTCCCCTGGAAGATTCCTCTATGTTCAGTGTTTGGTGATGCATGCTATTGGATTAAACAAGTTCTTCATTCACTGACTCCAGGATAAAAAAAATTTTATCTGGCCACGGTGGGGAAGAAGTAAACAAAAGTCAAATATACTCCTCACATTCATATACACTTTAAGTCAAATTTCAGCTAGCTTGTGTCCATAGAATTTGAAATACTTAAAACCTCAGGTGGACACTGACTGCTTTCTTTTAATCCCAGCACTTGAGAGACAGAGGTAGGTGACTCTCTGCGAGTTTGAGGCGAGCCTCGTCTACTACACAGGACAAGTTCCAGAAAAGCCATGGCTACAGAAAGGGACCCCTGTCTCAAAAAGAAAAGAAAAACAAGTAAAATAGAAAAACCTGTAAATATTGACTATCACTTCTGGAAATAAAAGTAATCAGAGGAACTCACAAATTATTATGCATGGCAAAATTTCTCGAAGTCTTATTTGCAGAGGTGACAGGGGGTAAAGAATGGAGAGGTGCAGCTCGGGGGAAATCAGTCAAGGTTTTCTTGGTATGTCGTTACAGCTGAATACAATAGTCATTCATAACGTCCTTAGTCCTTCAGGTGTTTAGTTCTTTGACATTATAGTGTCAAATTAGAAAAGCTGTGAAAACACGCTGCCATGTTCTTCATTATAAAAAATAACACATAGGACATGACTTACGTGTGTTCTAGAGTAAAGCAGATGCAGTCAACAGTGGAAGCAAACCTAAAGGCAGATAAAGAGAATGTTTGGTGGAGAGATCACCAGCAGTTTCTACTCTCTCCTTTATGGTTTTGCACTTTCCAAATTTCAACAATGCCCGTCTATCATTTTTTTCTAATAAAAACATTATTGTAAAACAAAAAGAATAAATGCACTCCTTTTCAGCCCCATTACTGAATCATAATGCAGTCTGGCTGATCCTCTGCCATCCGTCCCACTGTGGCAACCACAGACGTAGCCCTGGACTGCTCATTCTATTTCTAAACACTGCAATGACTCTGGGCCCAGCCAGTGTGTTCAGATGGGACTGAAGCAGGAGGCTGGCTTAGACAGAATGGATTCCAGACTCTCAGCGGTTCATGGTAATGGAAATGACTTTTATATCGATTGCCTTGGAGACGGATTCCTAGGACCTGGCTTGTACCATTTCCAAGAAAGATATTTGAATTTCTTATTGATGATCTCAACTCCGTGCAAAGCATGCTTGGGGAAAAATTATTTCTTTTTGAAAATCAAAAGAAAAGCACGTCATAAAGTTTTTGCTCTTGAGGATAATGGGGAGAGATTTCACATGATGGGGGCGGTGGTGGCGCACGCCTTTAATCCCAGCACTTGGGAGGCAGAGGCAGGCGGATCTCTGTGAGTTCAAGACCAGCCTGGTCTACAAGAGCTAGTTCTAGGACAGGCTCCAAAACCACAGAGAAACCCTGTTTCGAAAAACAAAACAAAACAAAAAAACAAAAAAATAAAGATTATTAAATTTATATTTGTGTGTTGTGAGTGTGTCTGCTACTGCACATTATGTGAAGATATGTGTATATCTGCATATATGTGCATATACTGCACATATGGTCAGAGGATTATTTACAAATAGATAATATAAAATTATATTCATCAATGTACATACATACATATATCTACATATAAATGGTCAGTTCAAGGGAATATCTGTGGAATTTGCATCCATAGAGCCAACCAACTATAAAAGGAAAAATACACTGTCTTAGTTAGGGTTTCTGTTGCTGTGAAGAGATACCATGACCACTTATAAAGGAAACCATGTAATTGGGGCTGACTTAGAATTTCAGAGGTTTAATCCATTGTCATCACGATGGGTGGCATGGAGGCAGACGTGTGCTGGAGAAGAAACTGAGTTTTACATCTTGCTCCATAGGTAACAGGGAACCCACCTGCACAATGACACACTTCCGTCAATAAGACCCAACCTACTCCAAAAGGCCACACCTCCTAATTGTGCTACTTCCTCCCTATGGGCCACTCATTCAAACATGTGAGTCTATGGGGGCCATTCCTAGCCAAACCACCATAGACATTTTTTAATTAAAAAATTAATTAACCCTAAGCCTAACTCTAACCTTGACAAAGTAAAATTTTATTATAGTTTTTCCATCTTAGTTTATCCTCTTCCACACACCTCTCCCCTACCTTCTACTTGTACCATTTAGTTAGTTTCATTATCCCCGTCTCAATTTCTCACCTCCAACCAAAACAGAAAAAAATGGAAGGAAAAGAGTCCAAGAGAAGACACAAGAAACAGATATAGATATAGAGACCCACTTGCTGGTACATCAGGAATTTCATAAAAATGCTAAATAGAAGCCATAATATATACACAGAAGACCTATAGGGTAAAAAGAGAGAAAAGATATATAAGTAATATTTTAAAAATTAAAAAAATAAGATTAAAAAAAAGAAAAGTCTGACATGACATTGACATCATAAGACAAGGCACCTC
The DNA here is from genome assembly GCF_014885135.2 of Alexandromys fortis. Classification (NCBI taxonomy): domain Eukaryota; kingdom Metazoa; phylum Chordata; class Mammalia; order Rodentia; family Cricetidae; genus Alexandromys; species Alexandromys fortis. The sequence goes on along the minus strand of NW_026067895.1, from coordinate 16,506,862 downwards.
CAAAGATGCCACTGTGGCTGTTTCTGTTGGCTAGCGGCTGCTGGGCGCAGCCTGCCAGGCTCAGTTCCCAACTCCGGAAGAAGAAAAGACAAGATCAAGAAAAGACTAAACAACAAAAGCAAAACAAAAACAAAACAGATGTGGGGGGCCCTTTTTCCTTCAGGTCTGTTGGCCACCGATCCACGAGGACAAATGGGCAGAAGTGGCAACAGAGAGTTTTGTACAGCCTGGGAACACGGTGGAAATAGCCTTCTGGGTGGGCCACAGTGAGGCAGCTCAACTTTATTCCAGAGTATACAGGACATAGAGAAGGTAGCTGGGGAATCACCTAATTTGCATTAAATAGCAGGCGCCTATCACGCACCTGGATTAGTAGCAGCATGGCCCTACGAAAATATCGAAAGCAGGTCACCTAATTACCATTTGGGCAGCAAGGGAAGAGTGTTTGCAGGGAACTGTGTCAAGGGTCATCTTTGAGATAAGGCAGATGTCAGGGCCTACAGACTTCTCCAAATAAGGCCAGATAAAGAGCAGGAAGCCCTCAGTGGGGTACCGTGTCCTCCCCATTGTGCCAGTTCAGAGGAGGGAACTGCCAAACCATGGTAGACTGCAACCTGCGAGGCCTCCCAACAAACAAGGGGCTAACAACTATTCCTACTGCATCTACACTGTGTTTGGTGTTTTAAGTAACCTAGCAACAATTTCAAGTATATGGGAGAGTGTAAACACTGCACAATTTAATATGTAGAACTTGATTTTCTTGAGTATTTTCTTTATATCAAAGGAGGGCTTAAAACAAATCTTTCAGAATACACACACACACACACACACACACACACACTACATTTTGACACGCATTTCCCTTGTGCCAGGCAGTATGCCTTTAGAAAAGGACAGTCACAAGTTTCTTACATCTCGGCAGCAGAGACACGAAAGCATGAAAGCTGATGCCAAGTTACCCACGGCGAGAAAAGGATGAAAGTAAAGGACGAGGTGGAGACTAGTTAGGTTTCTGCCCCTTAGGAGCCAAACCACCTTTGTGGGGATGAAACATTCCTTCGCTTACTTGGTGAGTCAGCAGCTCATGTAGCCCAGGCTGGCCTCAAACTTGATAAACAGCCGAGAATCTTGAATTATTGATCTTCTTGCCTTTACGTCTTAAGTCTTGTGATTACTGGCATGTGCCACCACACCTGGCTAAAAGGCTTTTTTTGTTTTTATGTTTTATGGAGACAGGGTTTTTCAGTGTGACTTTGGTGCCTCCCACCCGGCTTTAAAAGGCACTTTTAACACTACTCCTATATACACAAAATCTTCAACTCTGGCTGGGCGGTGGTGGTACACGCCTTTAATCCCAGCACTTGGGAGGCAGAGGCAGGCGGATCTCTGTGAGTTCGAGGCCAGCCTGGTCTACAAGAGCTAGTTTCAGGACAGGCTCTAAAACCACAGAGAAACCCTGTCTCGAAAAAAACCAAAAAAAAAAAAAAACCCCAAAAAAACAAACAAAAAAATCTTCAACTCTGCAGAAGGTTGGGATGAGGTAGGTCTGTATTCTAACACGGAATTGGGAGTGGTCCCAGCACCAACACCAGCGCATGTTAAATCATGACTTACCTCCTTGTTTGTATAACCTACCTACAAAAATCACCTCATTTTCATACTCAGTGACAAATTTCGACATTTCGATGGCTCTGACGCTTTAAAGTGGGAATGAAGTGAACTATGACATGTCTTCAGTTTGGCAGGGCTGGGAGGACAGTAATGAAATGGCGTCTAAGTAAAGAGTGGTCCTTAGTTTTACACCCAAAGGCAATCAGTAATGTGACCTGTGCACTTTGTCATGACGATGGCACACAGCACATAAATTATGAATCCTGCATAGCGTTTTATTCATTTTAATCATTCCTGTCTGCGATGGTATAAGAAATTAGCAAGAAGTCTGCCGATTTTTGATGTACTCACAAAACGTGAAAACTGTGTATAAATCAGCGAAGCTCCTCCCGTATTATTTCTGTCACCAACAAAAGAAATGACACTGTGGCAGTTGCTGGTGCTTTTTTTTTAATGCAAAACTGACATGAGAGGCAGATTTTAAAGCTTACAACTTTTTTTTTTTCTCAATATATGTAAGTCATTTTATTAAAAAAAAAATCCAGGACAGAAGAATGAAGTTTCGAAAGTTATTTATTTTGTCTCCTGGCATGGTGGAACTGGTAGGAAATAATGAGTAGAATTGTGTGGTGGCCTGTTACATTCCCAACTGTACCACTGTTATACAAAGGAAATACAATACATTCCCCATGTTCCCTCCCTCCCGCACACATACACAAATGTACTAAATATATAATAAAATGAATGTGACCTTTCTTGGATTTGTTTTGATGATTGGGTTTTATTAATTTCGTTAGCAGATAGCTAATGTTTTGATGATTGGGTTTTATTAGCTATCTGCTAATAAAAATTATACTACCAGACACAGTACCTAGATGGAGAAGGGACAGCACTGGGAGCTATGCCTTTGAAGGTTATACCTAGTGCCTGGTCCCTCCCTTTCTCTATGCTTTTTGGCTGCCATAAAGGATGTTAAGTTGTTCTACCCAGATCTCCATGGGATGAGGCTTCTGCCTCTGTCCCTGTGACCCAAACCCCAACTTTGAAATCAAGCAGCAGAGCAGTGTCTGGAGGAACCAAAGAATAACAGCTTGCGCAAAACCCAAAGGGGGCTGTGGTTGCTGAAGAGAAGTAGGAAATGCAGCAGAAACAGGGTGTCAGTTTCCTCCATACACTCGCCAAAGGTGAAAAGAGCAGCCCCTCACCACAGTGAAAATGGGTTTGCCCTGGAGACTGCTTTCCTCGGGATCCAGGACGAGGTGGGAGCCAGAGGCACTTGGCCCTCATGGCTCTTCTGCATCATAGACAACTTTCTTTGTGTTGCTGTCGAACTGGACATTCTTCAAACTCTATATTCACCCTATACACACTTGTGGTTTGAATATGGAACATATCCCCAGGTGCACATGTTGAGTGCTTGGTCCCCAGCTGCTGTGCTATTTTGGGAGGAAGTGGTGATGTTAGGTGGCAGGGCCTAGCAGGAGGAGGGACATCATCACTGGAGGCATATACTTTGAAGGCTATAAGTGTTCCTCAGTCTCTTTCTTCTCTCTGCTTCCTGGCTGCTATGATGATTGCTGATCTATTCCACCCAGCTCTCCCCATGGGACTGAAGCCTCTAAAACCATAAGCTAAAATAAATTATTATTTTGTTGTTTTTGTCTTAGGTATTTTGTCATAGCAATGAAAAATTTTTACTGACACAATGTTACTTATTTCTTCATCTGTGAAATGAGGCTCATAGAGCTATGAATAGTTTAAAACAATAGCTATACACAGTAAATTCAATCATCGTACTATTGTACAATGGAAAACTGTCTTTTAGAGAACATGTACTTTTCAGTTCATACAGTATGTTTAGTATTATTATAGAGACACTGTTGATATGCTCCAAAAATTTTTCTCTTCTGCTCAGCTGAAGGTATCATCTTCTTTAAAAATGAACATGGGGCAGGGGTGGGAGTCATACCACATGACATATATTTACTTAAGTTGTTCGGAAGTTTGGTTTGGTGTGCGTGTTTGTTTCCAAGGAAACATGTTTTTCAGTTCAAACCAGAATGTGGGAAAGCCAGAGTTCTGCCTCTGATTTAGATCTCAAGGTGGGACCAAGATCTAAATCTTTTACTCCACATGGCCCATGTGTTACAGCCTTTATTTTTACTGGACATCAGTGTCTTCATAGCTAAAAATGGGGGGGAGGTAGGCTCAGCTTTCACAGTCTTTGTAAAATGCTATTTCCTAAGCTAAGAACAAATGTTGTCTCATTCTAGTGACATGAGGTACCCAGAATAAACAGATTCATAGATACCAAAAGTAGACTAGCAGATGCCAGGGACTTAGAATGAGTATAGCATTTCTGTTTGAAATAGGCATTAGTCATGTCCATAAAAATATGAATGTAATTAATGTTATTGAATTTAATACTTTAAAACTGTAAGATTTATGCTGTGCATATTTTGTCACAGAGAATGAATTTACCCATACATATACAACCACTTCCTAGACAGAGCTTTGGGAGCAAGTAAAGTATTTCTGAACTCTATAGTTTGGCCTCATGAGTTATTTGGTATTCAAAAGAGACTTGTGGTTTATTGATGAAGGTCAAGACATCTCCTTACTCTGTTTTTGGTTGACATTATGTCTACTTTCTTATCCTCCTAATAGTACATCTCTGCTCAAAACCTCTTGGTTACTTTCTATGTCTTCAAAGGAACTCAGAGTTTTAGTTTCTGTACAGGTATATAAATGGATGCCTTTAAAATGTCACCATGGACACCTCGAGACCTTGCAACAACCCTCATTTACTTCAGGGCAGGGCCCATGAGTCCTACTCAGTTCCAGAAAACTTACACAGTTTGAATTTTTATTGTGCTGTGTTTTTCTTCCTCCCTCCCCCTCCTCCTCCATTTGATATGGCCTCCCTAGATTGACCTGGAGCTTCTAATCTCCTGCCTCAGCCTCTGCAGTGTCAAGAGCACAAGGATAGGTCACCATGCTTGGCTGAGGTTTGACAGTGTCCTGCTGATGCTCACCCCCCTCCCCAGTTGGCAGGAAATCATTTCATTCTCTCTGTTGCTGTGTGCTGTGGTGTGTCTTATTTGCAATTCCCCTTGTCCTGGTAGAGGATTTCCTTGGGTTATAGCAACTGATGACTAGATGGAACCAGATTTATAAATGAGAAGAAAAATACGTTCCAAATATTCTTCTTGTAATACACAAGAGTCTGGCAACAAAGAAAATCCAGTACCCCTCAAAAACTAAAAAACCTCTCCTTTTCCCTCTTTCTTCCTTTAGCTTTCTCATCTCTGTGACAGTGTCTGACAAATCCAGTTAAGAAGAAAGGTTTGTTTAGCTAACAGTTCAGAGGTTTCAGTCTGTTATGGCAAAGAGGACTTGGTTGGAGCAGCTTACATCATGGCGACCAGGAAGGAAAGGAGTGAGAACAGAAGGAGGAGGAGGAAGATGAGGAAGAGAAGGAGGAGGAGAAGGTCTGCACCCCTTTATCCTTTCTGAAGCACCCTTCACAGATGTATTCATGGGTGTGCTTTGCTGGTCCCCTAAGCACTTCTCAGTTGGATCAAGTGTGCAACCACTACCGCTCCCTCTCTCCTCTGCCTGTAGAGTTCGGCCACAGGAAACCTAGCAACAGTTTTCATGACACCAAGAAGTGTATCCATTCCATAGACTATTGAGTTGACTTCATTCATTTCTCCCCAAATGCCCTATTAGGACTCTTATTCCACAGGTAAAAAAAACCAAGGCCCAGATAAATTACTTCCTCCAAACCCTGTAGCTGGCATGGGAATGTAATGCCAGTACCATCTGGTTAGAGGCCCCACACTAATTAACCATCACCCTCAGCTCCTCCAGTTAGGTGTTCATATTTCTGCCCCCATTATAACCATGTAAAGACATCCAGTAAAATACATTATCATTAGTTGACCCCATAGTTTCTAAGTCTTCCAATGACAAAGCAATAAATGTGGTATTTAAAATCTGGTCTACTGTTGGCAAGCACCCCCCAAAATTACTGAGGGAACCAACCACCTGAGACCATACGGTCCTAATCACTTCTTAAGGGAATTTAATGAATCTAATTGGAAACATCTACTTGATTCCCTCTGGGATGATGTCATAGAAACCTGTGTGAGAAAGGAGCTAAAATCAATAAACGTTGAGAGTGGAGTTGAAAAGAGAGAGGCCAGAACATCAGTGCCGTAGGTCAGAAAGAATGTCTTAGAGCAGTTGTGCAACTGATGTCGAAGAGACAATGTACGGTTCAGGTTCACAGAGCACATTTCCCCCTTAAGCAGCTGGTAATCCCAATTACAGAATGTTATGCTTGTCAGTGAGCAGTGTGTGGGGCTGGCCTGTTCAAAGGGCCACATTGCAGGCAGATTTCAGGCCCCGCTAAGAATTTGGATGATGGCAGAGCCTTTGCTTGGTCACTCATTTAGCTCCATGGAGGTGAGCTGAGTCTGAAGAATGAGAAGGAGTCTCTTCTCTTCCTTCATTCCTCCTCCTCCTTTCTTCTCTCCCCATCCTGGACAGTCTTACTTTATAGTCCAGCCAAGTCTTGAGTTCAAAATCCTTCAGCGTCAGCCTCCCGAATGTTGGGATTTATGGGTCCAGCTTTTTCTCCCCTCATCTTTATGTGTAGGATTTTGGTGGGCAGTGAGGGTAGATTGTGGCTGGATATTGGAGCCAGAGTCATTTAATGAGTGGATATCTCGGGTGGGAAAGTGAGAGAGGTGAAGACAGAAGAGAGAAGTAGGACCGTGCTGTGTAAAATGGCTTCCACTGGGCACAAGGATAAGAGCTTAGCATGAGCTAGATAGGGAGGGGTGGGGGAAATGGGACACACCACAGGAATTTTCCCTTGCTCCTTCATAGATGATGGATGGCTATAACAATATCGTGTTTCCTTTGCTTACAGCTTCACTTTCAGGTTCAATCACCCGTGGCTGGCCACAGTCTAACACTTTAAATGGAAAATTCCAGAAATCAACAATTCATAAGCTTTCAGTTGTGTGCTTTTGTGAACAGCACAATGGAATCTCACACCTTGTATGCAAAACACACTGGAGTTGCCTGTCTGCCATCCCTAGGCGCCTTTTCCTTGCGGTCAAGAAACCCTTAGCTGGAGCTGTCAAGATGCTTCAGTGGGCTACGCTGCTTGCTGACAAGTCGGAAGACCTGTGTTCAATCCTTAGAACCCACATTGTGAAAGAGAACCTAACACACACACACACACACACACACACGCACACACACACACACACACACCCATACAAAATAAATAATAATAGATAAGTTAAAAAAAAAAAAAGCAATCCTTATTTAGAATTGGTCCCAAAGCAGAAGTGTTGAGATTCAAAGAAGGCTGTCAGTACTTCAGGGAAATCCAGTCTATCTCAGAACTGGCTACTTACTCACTGAGGCATTAGGTATCCAGTGTGATTCTCGCAACCCCACCCTGTGGATAAGGCGGTGAGTGACAGTCCTTCCTTCTGTCACCTCCTGCCACCACGTGTGTCCCCACGGTTCCCCCCTTGGTAAGCCTCCACTGCACACCAGAGTTGTGTCTTTGCCTTCCTGACCTCCCCCAGTCTCCTTTACTGATCACATCTTTTGGTTCCAGCTCTAGTCCTCAACATTATCTTAAGAGAGAAATATTACCAAGATGGTGGCATTGAGTATCACATTGCAGAGGGTAGGAGGGTGATTCAGAATATGGGCTGTGGCTCTCAGGGAGTGGAGAGGGAGGCTGGCTGTAAATCCTTAAGCAAATGACATTTATTTATTTTATTTGTGAGTGTGTTGTGTGCATTTGTGTGGGCATGTGTGTCATGGAGGAAGTGTGGAGGTCAGAGGACAGCTTGGGCAAGTTGAATCTCTTCTACGACATGGTGCCTGGCAATCAAACTCAGATTGCTAGGTTTGGCAGCAAGACCGTCTACCAGCAGAGCCATCTCTACAGTCCTCAGTGTTTTTTTAAGGGTTGGTTTGTGAGAAGGATAAGACCTCTGGGAAGAAAAAAAGTTGAAAGGGGCTTAAAATAGCGGGTAAGTTCCCAGAAGGCACAGTGATCACAAGGTTGTCTAGGTTACTCTCATTTTAATCATCCATGCTTAGGGTACACATTACGATGGGTTTGTTTTTCTCATAAATCTTTGGTTGATTATTATTGTCCTGGTATGTGTACTCCCAAGAACGTGTGTGAAGGGTTAGGAGCTAACTCTGTGAAGTCACTTCTCACCTTCCACCTTTGCGTGGATTCCTGGGATTGAGCTCAAGCCAGCAGGCTTGTGTGGCAAGCCCTTTATCCACTGGGCCATCTCACTGACCCCTATGTTGCAATCTCTGTCCTTTTGCTAAGTTTGAAGTCCAAATTATCGCTGGCTAGCTTATTAACTCGTGTGCCCTTTGCTTTTATTAGCGTACAGGGACAATGCCATCAGTATGGTTGGCTGGTGAATTAAAAATGAGCTGGAATTAAAGTGGTTTTTAAGAGTAATTAGAAAGTATGTTGACTGCCTGAAAAAGAACAAAAATCAACTCAGAACAATACAGGTGGACAACGGCTTTGTGCTAGTAAAATCGTTTATTTTATAAAGAAAGGTTTCTTATTAAAGATGGAAACGAGATGGCAAATGTAACGCCAGAGATAAGGAGCAGTTAGCTAGTTTATCAATTAATCATGTATATAGCGATATATGTTTGTTTGAAATGAGACCACATCTTATTCATTACAGTTCCTTCATAAAGCAACAAGTTCTGTTCTTTACTTGCACAAGCACGCAGTGAATAACAGTCTTGAAATCCCCTGTCAAAGATGCAATTTAGGCCAATGCCAAGATGAGTATGCTTCTCAAGGAGGCCGCAGGAGAGACTCCTCACACATGGAACAGTAGTTCTAATAAAATGACCGACACGCCCAAGCAACCAGACAATGAAATGAGTCAAAGAGGCTCAGTAGAAATTCAAGGAAACATTTGAAAGGTAATTTTCCGTAAGAACCAAATATACAAACACCAGCTATTCTGATTCCTGAGCTACTTCTAATAGACGGGCTAGCCACTTAAAGACAGACTTCTCAACCTCACCTACAAGAATTCTAGACTTAATGTCTAACCTGCCCTCTCGGACTTTCCACACCCTAAGGTTGGACTTACTGGTCTGTGAGGTAGCCTGTATCCAGGGATTCTTCCAAGTCCTCAAGTGATGAGAAGCAGCAGCCAAGGCCATGGCCTTTAAATGCGTGTAGCTTTATAGGTTTGGCAACAATCCCATGACCTCTGATGAGTTCCTTTTAAGTGCCACGATTCCCTTTTAGGTAGCGGGTGAATGGCAATAACTTCAGAAAGCACATACCGAGACATGGGCTTTCTTCGATGAATGGAGTGAGAATTGCTGAGTGGACGTTTAGCATAGGTATTTTTATGTCTATTTTGGTAATTTTAATATACAGCCAGAGTTTCAAGCCCCTGCTTTGTAGTTATTTAAACCTGGATGCATGATATTATCTGTGCTTTTGTCAGTAACACAATACCATAGACCAGACAAGAAGGAAGAGATTTACCTTGCTTTATAGTAAGTCCAGACTAAAGGGCCATATGTGATGGTCTTCAGCGGCAGAGTTCTTAAGTGTGCAGGAAATCACGTGGGGGCAAGAAATAGTATGCTTATGTATGCACATCCTCTGGTCTTCCTCCTTCATATAAAGCTGCCCCTATTTGACCATGGTGGCTCCATGCTAATCATCTTACCTGATCCTAATCATTTCCCACATACCCCATCTCTAAGCGTAATCGACAGATGAGGTTTCCAATATCTTAATCCCTATAGTAGTCATCTTTGTGTTACTATAAGAAAATCTGTTTGGAATTTTAATCAATTTTGGAAGAAATGTTTATTTTGGTTTGAAGTTTCAGAGGTTAGTTGAGCCCCTGGCATCTGGGCCTGTGGAGATGCAGCTCATTGTAGGTGGAAGTTTCTGTCCTGTCCTCCAGTTCCCAAATAACCAAAACAGAGGCTTAATATTAATTACAAATGCTTGGCCAATAGCTCAGGCTTACTACTAGCTAACTCTTATATTTTAAATTAACCAATATTTCTTATCTATGCTTTCATATGGCATAGTACCATTTCTCAGTACAGCACACCCATCTTGCTTCTCTCTATGTCTGCTCGTGATCCTCTCTCTTTCCTGCTTCCTCCCAGCATCTCAGTTTGGCTCTCCTGCCTAGCCTTATCCTGTTTAGCTATTGGCCAGTCAGCTTCTTTATTAAACCAATCAGAGTAATGCATATTCACAGTGTCCAGAAGGATGACAGCCATGCACCCCCTGGCATCTGCGCCTGTGGAGAGGCAACTCACTACCACAGCGATGTATGATAGAGGAAGCTCCTCACCACAGGCCAGCTAGAAGCAAGGCCAGTGGGGAAAACTCTGGTCTCACAGTCTCCTTGGAAGACACATCCTTAATGATTTACAACCTCCTACTAGGCCCCACCTCTTGAACCTCCTGCCTTCCCACTAGCATCAAGTCAGGAATCGTGCCACTTAGAAATGGGCCCTTGGAAGCAAGTCAAGGTACAACTTACCAGTACTTCATTACTGGAATTAGCCTTGAAATTGCAGGAGGCATACTCAAACCCCAGCTAAACCACAGTGGCTGGTAACTGAAGAAAGAAGTGAAGCTATCATTTAAGTTCTTCTCAAGTTCAGACATGAGCTGTATCTTGCTTACTGTTGTGTATACCTAGGAAATGCAAAGTGTCAGAGAAATGTAAGAAGCTAGACCATTCATGAGGTGCTTTCAGAGGTCAACTTCCTTTTTCCTTGAAGGGAATACTTAAAAGCTTTAGAAAGAAACAAACATCTGGAGGGCATTAGTGCCCCTTAATTACAGCGCTTCAGGGAAGCCCTTCTCTCTGGTATCTCTGCTGGGGTAGTAGAGCCCAGCTCAATGCAAATGTTGTATGAGAACGCAAAGAGAACATGGGGATGAGTCGGTGCCCCCCATACAATCTTCCCTCGTCCAGACCACTCAATGTTTGTTCTGTTGAAACAATCTTGCTGCCTAGTTCACTCTGCCCTCAAACTCTAAATCCTCCTGCCTCAGCTTCTTAACTACTGGGATTACAGGTATACTCCACCAGGCCCGTTTGCAAGAGTTTTTACTTAGACTTTACTTTTTGTTGTTTGACATGTCTTTAGAGCAATCACTTAATTTAGTTTATGTATTCATGTGTGTACCTGAGTATATGTAGGTCCATTGTACATATCCATGAGCCCAGGGATATAAAAAGAGGGCCTTGGATCCTCTCAAATTGGGAGTTACAGGTAGGTGTGAGCCACCATGTGAGTGTTAGGAACTGGTCCTAACCTGGTCCTCTGCAGGAGCAGTAAGAACTCTTAAGTGCTAAGCCATTTCTCCAGTTCCCAGAATGCCTTTAGTTTTAGAAAGCCATAGAAGTAGACTTTCTCCCAATGTTGTTGTTAAGCACAACTAAAACGCCTGGCCATTATGAGTATGACACAAACCCCTGAAGATCCGGAAAGGCGAAAAGAAGGCGGGGACCATCCATGAACCTTGGAACCCGGGTTTCAACAGGCAGTGGGTTCCTGAGTTTGTCCTTCTGTCCTATATATTGCAAACCTGGATGTGAAGAGACCTGCAACTCAAGAATCATGGTAGATCCAGATAAACAAAGCTGCAGCAAAGCCAAAGACCAGAAAGGAAGCAGCAGAGGCTGGCAGCTCCCATAGCAATCTTACAATGTCGTGTTCTTCAGTGACTCGTCTCTGTTGCTTTAAGATAAAATCATGATACTCTACAGTGATTGATTAAAGTTTGTGAGGCCACAGTTTGTATGGGTCTAGCTCAGCGACCCCCAATGACTACAAATTTCTGTCACCCCCCCAGAAGCCCTCCTCCTAATATAGTTAGATTAAATCTCACCCTCTTAATATCTCACAGCAGGTATTAAATTTCAACACATGAACCCAGCCCAGACTGCTTGGATTACCTATTGAACTTACAAAAAATACTGATGTCTGGGTCCTCCTGCTCCAAATCACTTAAATCAGGACCTCCAGGGATGGGTAGATATTCGTTAAAATGCTTATTTGATTAAAGTCTGTTTCAGTACCACACAGTCAGCTCTGTAAGGACAGGAATCAGGTAAATGAGCCAGGCATGGTGGTAGCCAATGTCTGTAATTTCAGAATGCTGGGGGTGTTTGCAATAACTTTTTTGGGGGAGTGAGTGATAGGATGTGATGTATCCAGAATGGCCCCGCACCCCAGGCTCCGGAACTATAGATGAGTGCCATTGTACCCGAATCACCCTTGGCACGAGTGCGCGGAGTCACAATTTAGGATTGTGGTAAAACTTTATATCCACAGGGCTTCCAGACTCAGCAGTTAAAAACTCAAGGCACAGAATTTCATTTGGGTTTTAAATAAGTAATAAAATGATATCAGTACGTAGCATGTGGTATCTGACAACCTTGATCGAGGGTAGATATTGGCATGGGGATGATGGATGGACCTTCTGTGGAGAATTGGGACTTCCTGTTTATTGCACACACATGATATTTGATCTTGTGCTCTGTCTGCTACAACTTGACAATGACGGGCTGAATGGATTCAGTATGGACAGCCAATATGAGCTAAGTGACGATCAATTTAAGATCCCAGCTTCTTTTGATTCACTTACTCCATTTTACACACTGCCAAAATAGTATTTTTCAGTGCAGGCTGAATCCCCTCCACCTTCTCAGAGGACATACAGCAATGCCTGGATATATGGCTGTCACAGCCAATAGGGCTATTATTGGCATCTAGTTGGTTAAGGCCATGGGTGCTGCTAAATGTCCTATGGTTGACTTGACAGGGGAGCTCCTTACAACAGAGTGTCTGGTCCAAATGTCCAGGGCTCAGGCAGAGAAGCCCTGGTCTAGACTGCAGTGCACAGGATTTAGCCACTGTTCTATCAAATTATTCCAGGACAGTTGTTATCTCATTCCTCAAGGTGTCAAATGAAGAGAGAGAACGCGAGTGTATCCTACCCTTTCCACTGACCAAGACCTGGCGGAAGAAATCCGATACACTCCTCCAATCTCTCCTAAGGGAAATGTAGAAACAGTGCCAGCCCTCGACTGCCACGGTTCTCACTGCAGCATGGCCTAACTATGAGGAGTTTGTTCTGGAACCATATAATTCAGGGGATATTACGTAACTCTCCCCTCCTTTAGCGCTGGAGCTACCTGGGACCCACTTATAAACGCTAGTTAGAGAAGACAATATGCGCCTATCACTCTGTCCAGTGCTTGTACTAGAAGGAAGCTGGTTGCTAAACACAATATTCACAATAAATTCAACAATACTTCATGCTTTTATTATGCTCACCTCTAATTGTCTATAAAATTTTTACATATATTTGTATTAAGATCTAATTAATTTTCACGATACCCATGGAAGCAAGGAGGGTGGATTACAGAATTCTCATTTTCAGAGGCAAGAATTAAACCTGCCTGGAGTGACAAACTAATGACTCAAGAGGCCAGGAGTGAAATGGTGGTTTTGGCAGGGGTACCGTATCTACCATCCTGGGCAGCACTCTGTAGATGCCATCTATCCATCTGACCCTTGTTAGTCAAGTGTCTTAGTTACCTTTCTGTTGCTATGACACTATGACCAAGGAAGGCAGCTTGTAAAAGAAACCACTTAATTGAGAGATGGCAATCATAGGGCTGGAGGCCATGACCATAACGGCAGGAACATGGGCAGCAGGCAGGCGGTCATGGTGCTGGAGCAGTAGCTGAGAGCTTACTGGTTCATAAACAGGAAGCAGAGAAGGAGAAGGAGAGGGAGAGGGGGATCGCTAACAGGGAATAGCATGGGCTTATCACAGTGACACACTTCCTACAAGATCTCAGACAGTCCCACTAACAGAGGACCAATTCAAATATAGGAGTCCGTGGGGGCCATCCTCATTCAAACCACACCAGTCACAAACGGCTACTCTGAAAATCCCTTTAAAATATACATGTGAGATTGAAAAGGTAGAATCCTAGCTAGAGAGGGAAAATATAACAAAGACATTTCCATTCTTTGTATTGATCCTTTTTGTGCCAATATGCAGCACAGAGAAATAAAAATAGAAAAGAGAATAGTAAGTTATGGTCCAGAAACTATTTACTAAGAGCTATTTTGGTTGACACCCATTTGCTAGATACCCAGAAAGATCAGAGACAATACATATCCATCCTACGGCATTTAACATGTAGGGAAAGATGTTTTGTGTACAGGGAGAAATTGGGCTGCGATCCTTCATCTACCCAAGTACGATCAAATAATCCCAGTTTTTGTTGACTAATAGAAGGAATCAAGAAACAGTAAAGCCAGGAATCTTAGGCGGAGGCACAGGAATGAACTTCGACGGCAGATTTTTCACATATCTACTCCTTAGGGCACATACTTGGAAGGAGCTTTGTCATAGGCGGCTGACTCCCCTCCCACAGCATTGATGTTTGAGCCCAGGATGTAGGTTGACCAGATGTATTTAAGGAGACAGGAAGGCCGTTAAGCCTTGTTCCTGCTGCTCAGGCTGTGCAGCTCTGGATTCTTGCACAGAGACACATCTCCACGGCTACACACCGACGTCCCCTTGACTCTGGAGCATTTTGTGAAGTTTGACTACTGTCTAGTAAGTGGTGGCTGCTACTTTCAGGTCAATGAGATTAAATTCTATTTTCTATTTAGATTATTAATTTTTTTTAAAAACGACCAACTTCGAAGTAGTCACTTGGGCAAGTAAAGCATATGTCTCAGTACTTGTTCTTGGTGTTATTTTAGTATGACACATGGGCTTGGTGGTGTTTCATTTTTGTTAGCTCTTCCAACATTATCTATGCTTGTCCATGTACTTAAGAGGCCTAAATTTTTTTAAATTAATATATTTCTTATAATGATTTTTGTAAGAAAGTTAGGACTTTTTTATTTTTTAAAGAGATATATTGAGAAACCCTGTCTCAAAAAAAAAGAGATATATCATTTATGATTGTTTGCCTGTCTGCCTGCATGCATGTGTACATCTTGCATGCTTGGTGCTCTCTGCAGTCAGAAGAGGGCATCAGGATCCCCTGGAGCTGGAATTATAGATGGCTATTAGTTGCAAGGTGGGTGTTGGGAACTGAAGTAGGGTCCTCTTCAAGAACAGCAAGTACTCTCAACTGCCAAGTTATCCCTCCAGCCCCCTGGTAAGGTTCTTTGTCACTCAGACGACTAGAAAGGCAGCATTAAATACTAAATATTTTTTGGTTCCAAGAGTGACTTAAAGAACACAATTTAAATGGAGAAAGGATGTCAACTCTGAAGTGTCTCTTATGACCACACAATTCAGACTTTACTAAATGTTATGGTTTCTCTTTAGATTTTCATGTCCCCTCCCATTTTTTTTAACAGCTATGTTAAGTATAGTGTATTTATGTGTGCTTTTTCTCAGAACTATTTCTTGAAATTTTATGTGAAAATGCTTTTATACTTTTCCCTTTTCATATGTTATGCATCATCCTAAAATTACACACAGAAGAAATCCATTTTGTTTTTATTTTATTTTCTACAAAAACGTTTCAAAGACATAGGGGAAAAAGGGAAAACTAGACTAACCCTATATTGACTGTGACGCATTAGTAACTGTCATTGTTCTGCAGACTTCAATTCATTTTTACAAGTGTACACACACACACACACACACACACACACACACGCGCGCGCGCGCGCGCAGGAGGACTGGGGATGGATTTAAAAGTCTAGATTCCTTGACCTATCACACCGCAGGGCTTGATTGGACCTAGGTTATAGCCAGTGCAAAGTAGCACTGTCCAGCACTTAAAACAGCAAGCCTGCCTTTTATCCTTTAGGAGCCAACTGATGTAAATACCCAATGGGGATACTATGACTCTCAGGCACTCCCGTGCTCTTGGCTGAAACTCCACACTAAACAGAATGCCAGTTGTCATTTAAAAGAACCATGTGACAAACGCACCCGTTCTTAATCTCCCTGAGAAGTGCAGTGGTATAGTGTCCTCGGGTGAAGAGGCCAGAGATGAAGGAGAGGACAAGACTTTAAGTGCCTGCACAGGAAAAGGCCTCAGTTTGAATCCGTTTGAGAGCAGAGCATGCTAAGCTTTCAGCGTCCTACATGAAAACGAATCTCTAGGGCTTAGGGAAAGCGGCCATTAGATTCACCTTGAGGAAGTGTTAACCAGATTCCAGTAAGGACCCCACCAGGAGCGTCTCTGATTCTGTAGGTCTAGGTGTGATAGTGAATGTGCCCTTCTAAGGAATCCTCGGGTGATGAGGTTGCGGGTCCAGAGATTTCAGGGACCCCAAGTGACTAACAGCATCACCATCGAACCTGACGAGCAGCAGGGGAAATGTATGGAGGAGAGCGACTGCGGTCCTGACGTCTTCCGCCACCTCCATCCTCCCTCGCCAGGAATGGGTCAGAACAGGGAAGCAGCAGAAGCGGTACCGGTGCCTGAGCCTTAGGAACGGGAACTCCTTCCAACTTCCGCCCCGGGGGGAAAAGCAGAAGCCGTCTGCCCCAGGAGAGCTGCTCTCCAACTCTCAGCCTTCAGGTTCGGGCTCCAGAGACAGCCCGTCCTCCAGGCGATCGAGGGCCAGCGCAGCGGCACCCAGGCTGTAGCCCCGCGGATAAAGGTGAGGGCGGGGACCCGGGCCTGGTGGGGTGGCGGCGGGACTGGGTCCCTCGCCAGCGGCCCCGCAGGGCGGAAGATGGCTGCCCCGGAGCGCCGTGGACAGTCACGTGTCACGCAGACAGGGCCGCTCCCGGTCCCCACCCCCCCCATACCCTCCCGGTCCACAGCCCTGACCCCCGCGGGCAGCGCAACCAGGGCGACCTGTGTCACCGCAGCACGCGCGGGCGGGCCCAGAAGGCCGGGTACCCGGGAAGGCTGCTGTCCCTGCTGCGCGATCCGGGTCCCGGTACTGGGTTCCGCTGTGCGAGCAGGAGGAAATCTGCGGGCGACCCGCACCCCGTGGGGCCATTGGGCATGCGCAGTGCTCCGGCTCTGGTGCGGCGCTCTCCAGGTTTTCGCCGCAGCTCCGAGCGGCGGCAGGAGGTGGGGCCCGGCCGGACTAGGCGGCCCGGTGCACCGAGACTGCTAGGAGCCCTCCGGCGCCTCCGAGCTGCCTGGCGCTGCGTGATTTAGGAAGCCGGCATTCCCCTGATTTTTTGGGGAAGATGGGAGTGTAAAGATTAGAGCTTTGGGAAATGTTCCCAAGAGTTTGAGGACCATCCATTTTTAAATGATCACTCCTGAGTCAGTCACCAGTGTCGCTCTCTTGGGCTTGGTGGGGGAAGAAAATCCCAGTGTACTTCGCAAACTGCTGTCCCCCGAGGGTAGTTTCTCGAAGGCTGAGTTTGAGTCCCCAGCTCTCTGGCCGGCTGTAGCCGCACAAATCTCGGGCTGGCTCCTAATTGGGCTTCTGATCCCGGAGGATGAAACCAGCCATCTGGGCCCTTGTCGCCATGTGGGGGATGCGCTCGCCTCTCCAGTTCCCGTTGCTTGAAACGAAAAGGACAAGGACCTACCCCCCACCCCCAGCACCCAATCCCTCCGTGCACGTCCCAGGGCTCGCTGTCCTGCGGGACTCCACTGGGTCCCCGGTCGAGCGTCCACGGTCCCCGCCCCCCGGCCGCCGGGAACACCCGGAGGAACGGACCGGCGTCGCGCGGGAAGCCGACCCGGCTTCGCCGCGGACTGGGCATGCTCGGCAGCCAGAGGCTCCAAGTCGGAAGCCTTCTTGCCAGCTCCGCAGCGGCCGGGGCAGCGGCGGCGGACTGCCGGCTGGACAGGAGCGGGGAGGGCCGGTGCGGACGGGCTGTTCTTCTCGGGAGCCTAGCACTCGGGCGGGAGGGCGCGATCGGTGCGGAACCCGCACGCCGCCCTGCCCCGGATTTCGTTCCGCGGCTGGGAGCTCTGCGCGTGGAAAAGAATTCCGGCGGCTGCGACGACTCGCGTGCAAGTGAGTCGCGGGGCGGGGGCGGAGGGCCGGCCTCCGGGTCGCGGGCGGCTGGATCTGACCCGAGTCTCGCGGGCCCGGCTTGACCTCGGCGGGCGGCAGGCGGGCAGCCGGGGCGAGGGGGCGTGAGCGCAGCCCGCGCGGTGTCGCGCGCGTCCCTGGCCGCTGTCCCCCCGCAGCCGCTCGTGGGGGTGGGCGCGGGGGAGCGCTCTGGCGGCCTTGATCCCGGCTCCGAGGGGGCGGGCCGCCGGCGGGGCTCCCCCGCCAACTTGGGCGGGGAGGAAGGCGGAGGCGTCAGTGGGCACCTTTCCGAGGTGCTGCGTGCGGGCTGGAAGGCTGCCTGGTGTCATATTGGGGCGAGTGGACTGTGGCGGAGCCCGAGAACCCAGAGCCGAGGACCTTTCGAGCGCCAGCCAGCCGGAGGTCCGGCAGTGTTCAGGGGTGGACCCCCAAATCGCAGCCCCACCCCCACAGCCCGGGCGGCGGAGTGACAGTTGGTACCTCCTGGTCTGATTGCAGCCGGCTAGGCGCCCGCGGCTTTGGGATTCCCTTCAGCACGGCCCCTTGATGACCCCCAACGACATAACAGGTGGGACCCTCTTCCCGGAGGAGCGAGCCCCTCCTCCCCAGGCGGCGTAACAGCCCCAGGATCGCTCGCCGCTGCTCCGAGACCCCGCGTATCCCCGCCGCGTGGGGGTGTTAAAGGGTAAGGCCTGCAGGGGCATCAGCGTCGCTCTGGGCGAATGAGGGGTCTGCGTGGTCGTAGGCGACTTGTCAAGGGCACATCAGCGGCAGCAGTGGCTGCCTCTGCCCGCGTCTTAACCCACACTCCGGCTATCTTCCTTCGGTGGTCCTGGTGCTCTTGTTCAGCTAACGGATTCATCCTGGCGCGTTCTGCTTAACGCTTGATCCCTTTTGACTGTAGCGAGTAACAGTCGGGGTGAAGGATGCTTGTGGTCCTGGGGAGCTGAGAGAGTCCGGGCAGGTGCTTCTTGGATGTTGCATTTCACCTTCAGAACAGGACAGAGTTCAGCGGAACACACATAGAAAAAGACAGAAGGCTGGTTTCTGACGGCAAGTTTATTTTCTGTGTTCTGAGGCCTGCCTTCTGTCATAGCTTCCCCGGAATTTACCGTCTTCTGGTTGGCTATCTGGCTGTGGAAGTGGTGGATGTCCGTCATTCCGTGCTGCCAACTCCCCATGCCTTCTGGCACTGGGGGCTGAATATCAGCAGGGGTAGGGGGCTGAGGGAGCAGAAAGGAGTGAGATCGATGAGGTAGGATTCTGGAGGAAGTTGTATTGGGAGGCAGTTTGGGTCTGTGAGGCAGGGGAAAGGACTTCTGGGCCAGGTGTTTCATTGGTCAATGGTAGGTGTACATGGAAGAAGCCAGCCCGGGTTGGGTGACGATGTGGTCATTTTTTTTTTTAAGGGAAGTCCAGGGAGGTTTGGTGATTCAGCAGGTGGCATGTTTCCAGCTCCAAAGCTTTGCCTTGGTAGAGCAAGCAGGCCAGCAAGCTGCAGAGCCTATGCCCGCTGCTGGCCGTGCCTAGCTGTGGAGAAACTCCAGGAGCCAGCTTCTTAGGCACAGCCTAAGTCTCTTTCCCTGTCTCGCTCGTTTCCTTCCGAATGCCCTGGTTCTTTGGGTTTCCTTAATGATCCTCTTAAGCTATAAGGCACATTTTAAAGCCTCTGCATCGCAGACTTGCTGGGTGGCAGGAGGTGGCTGCCACTACAGCACAGTTTAAGTAGTTATTCTACAGTGAGAGCCCCTTCCATTTCTGCTTCAGAGACCAGGCATTTTTATTGTTAGTAAACACACATTATTATTATTTTTGTCACTTGTCACGACATTGAACTACTTCAAATATCAGGGAACTTAAAAGAAACTACTAATCCAGGATATTAAGTTATTAAAGGCACACATTTATTTAAAGTATCTTACTCATTGGAGAGCTCCAGTGTCTTGCATGATGCCTGACCTGTATGTAGTACTCAGTAACTGCTTGTTCATATTTAAAAACAGTTTTCATAAGAGAAGAGCACTAGTATTTACCACATTCCCTCTCCTTTTTGTCTGTAAGCAAAATGTGTCTGTTAGAACAAAGACTGCACAGCAATGTCTGTGAATTATACAAGCTAGACACTTAAAGACCTTTGTGTGTTTTTCCAAGGTGCAGTTGCCTCGCGTTGACCGTCAACAACAGTTGCATGTCAAGAACTCAGCGCTTGTCTTGTTTGCATTTTCATTTTCAACTTGTGGCAGGTACTTCTCTTGAGCTAGAACAAAGGGCATTCGGGGTAGCTCATAAAAAACGTGAAGGAAGACTCTTTTTTTTTTTTTTTTTTTGGTTTTTCGAGACAGGGTTTCTCTGTGGCTTTGGAGCCTGTCCTGGCACTAGCTCTGTAGACCAGGCTGGTCTCGAACTCCCAGAGATCCGCCTGCCTCTGCCTCCCGAGTGCTGGGATTAAAGGTGTGCGCCATTATCGCCCAGCAGGAAGGAAGACTCTTAAATGCGCTAGCCACCAGCTGTTTGTAACTGAACTGTGCTCCTGACATGTATCATGTATTCTTTGGTTGGCAAGACCTCATTTCCTGGGAAGCACTTTAGGAAACTGCAGGATCCCTAACTCGTCATTCAGTGATAAGCACCGCTGTAGAAAAGGCAAAATCTGCTCAAGTGCTGAGAAGACATGGTGGCCAGTGTTGTTTTGTGGAGACAGGACAGAGTATAGGTAGCTGTGTCTTTGAATGGTACCACTTTTTTTTTTTTAAAAAAATAAATGGGTATGCCTTGTCTTTAAAGATTTGGGCTTGTTGGTTAAAACTGTTCATCAGGAATATAAATTCAAGACAGAGAAAGAGAGGGTACCAATGCTTATTTATTGCTCCCTGTGCTGCAAAGTTTGTCACTTAAATTAGAGTACCCAGTTTAAAAAAAAAAAACACAGTTTGGATCAGTTCGTTTTGGTGTGAGGATGGGGAATGAATAAAGGGGAAGAGAGGGCAGCCCCTGTGGGCAGAGAGATGGTTTAGGTTTGTGGCTGTGGCTGTAACTTCTGGTTTCAGTCAAACCAAATTGAATGGCTCATGAACAGGTGTGGCGCAGTGTCTGCCAGAACGCTTTGTCCCTCTCAGAGTCTTTTCTCGACATATAGATGCACCACAGACAGGTGTAGATGTGGAAATATTGACACACACACACACACACACACACACACAGAGAGAGAGAGAGAGAGAGAGAGAGAGAGAGAGAGAGAGAGAGAGAGAGAGATAGCAAGAACCCCAGCTTCCTTTGAATCTGTCAAAGGGAAGACTAGGCCTCAATGGAATGTTGAAATCCTGGGAATTGGATTACCCCATGCTTGTATTTGAGAAAGAATTCCTTCTGCTCTCACTGGCCAGCCAGATACCCTTTGATGAGGATACAAGGCAACTGGGACTTCCAGGGAGGCAGCAATTTTAGGTCAGTGCAGGGGAATGAGAACTTAGAACCTGGGTGATTTTCTTCCCTCCTAGGCTTGGCATCAGGTCCTCTCATTGCACAGAACCCTGCGCTGTTGGCTTGTCACTCTGTTCCTCTCCATTCGGCCAGAGCAGTCTTCTCTCTTGTATTGCATGAGGTTTTTTGGGGAAGGGGTTGTGTGGATATTTGTTAAAGATGTGTTACTTGATTTGTTGTCTTCAACCTCCCTGAGTGGTGCTGAGGCTGTGGACCAGCGGGAGAGTGCTTGCTCAAGCATGCACAGGGTCCTGGTTTCCAAGTGGAACACTTACTGCAAAAGGAAAGCACTTCAAACCTCCCAAAAACATTTATCCTGGAAATGGTTCAACATTTCATGTGAGTTGACAGAATTTCTTTCAATGTTTTATTTGGTAGCTTTGTGTAGGTTTAGCTTGTATGTATGCACTCATACATACCCCCTACTGTCTTTGGGTTTCTGTTGCTGTGAAGAGACACCATGACTGCTGCAACTCTTATAAAGGAAAACATTTTTAATTGGGTGGCTTACAATTTCAGAGGTTTAGTCCATTATCATCTTGACGGGACATGGTGACATGCAGGCAGACATGGTGCTGGAGAAGGAGCTGAGAGTGGAGAAGGAGCTACATCTTGATCCCACAGTCAACAGGAAGTGAGATGTTTCACTAGGTGTAGCTGGAGCATAGGAGACTTCAAAGCCCATCTCCACAGAGACACACTTCTTCCAACAAAGCCACACCACATCTACCCCAACAAGGCCATTCCTCCGAATAGTACCACTCCCTATGAACTTATGGGGGCCAGTTACATTCAAACTGCCACACAGACTCATGTAAGTTTATATGCATGTGTGTGTATGTGTGTGCTAGAGATAAACGCTCAGCTCACCTTCGTCCTGTGACAACAGGCAAAACTGAATGAAAAGCTGACTGCCTTCTCTTACTGATCTCCGTGAAAGGCACTCTAGGGGTAGTGATTTTGGAAGCATGCTCCCTACTAGTGATGCAGATTTTAGACCCTCTGAGTCAAACTCTGAGGTCAGAAGCCACTAATCTGTGTTTTGATGTCCCTCACCTGGGGATTCTGATGCAGGGGAGCCTTTGAGAAGCACTGTTGCAGGGCCTGGGTCCAGGACCTGCTCTGGGAGGCTGAGAAACACCAGCATGCACTGAGTTACTTTCTGAGCTGCTGAGCTGGTCACACTTGCAAGCTGGTTTCAGGGTGATACTTCCCGTCCTTGTTAGTGTTGGGTGTTAACCAGCTCTTTAGTTTACCAGGGTTTTGTGGCTAGATAATGAGCTCTCATGGTTTTCATGTGGATTTATATGATTCTTAATGAATTGGAGGCATTCCTTGTATTTAGTTGTTACACAGTTGACCAACTGCCCGTTTTATCTTCTGTTCCTCCCTTCTTCTTCTCTTTTCCCTCCCCCACATTTGCGTTTCTTTCCCTCCTTTTTTATTTTGTGAGACAGCTTTCCTAAACCATCACTTAAACAATGCATTCTTTCATGATTTTGGTGAGGCTGTTTTGATTGCGTATCGTGTTTCTATATACACGAGACTATGTCAGTTTTTCAAGAATTATAATTTATGTAGATAAATCAATTTAAAATGTGTACTTTTGACAATGTAGCTAACTTGGAGCTGCCACAGTGAAGATACTGAATGTTTCTGTCGCCCCTGAACTTTCCCTGGGCCCATTTTGTAGTCAGGCCCTTCCTGTTATACCCAGACTTGTATAGTCACTATAGCTTGCATTTCTAGAATGTTATATAAATAGTCCATACTATATGGTACTTTATTGTGTCTGGCTCCTTTCACTAAGCATACTGGTTTATAATTCTTTAAAAAGATGTGATACAGTATTTATTTAAAATATCTTATTTTGAACTGTGACATAAGACATAGAACGTAAACCTTCGAGACAATCATTTTTGTGTGGTTCAGTAGTGTGACATTCATGTTGAATAAGCATCAGCATGCTTCTTCTCCAGAATGTTGTCATCCCCTGCACCTAACCCTGCTCCCCTTAAGTTATGCCCACTAATTTTGATGCCTCCCAGGGCCTGGTATTTTGTTCTTAGTTCTTCCAGTCTTCTGTTTCTGTGCCAAGCCCTTATTTTTTCATCAGAGCTTTACACCGTGTTTGAGATGGTGGGATGGGACCGTCTTGTTTTTGACGTTGGCTTGATCTTTGCTTTTCTATATATATTTTGGAATGCTTCTTAAGTCCTTAATAAAGTCTAGGAAATGTGATCGCCAATCCTTGGGTTAAGTCTCATGGAGAGGATTGACATTGTTTTTATTTTGATACTGAGTTTATCGTGGTCATTGTCATCCCATCTTTAAAAAAATAACCTTTAAATAAAGTTTACAATTTTCTCTGTTATGGCAACATTTCTTTCATTATTGGTGCTGGAACTTGAATACCATATACATGCTAAACACATTCTGTGCTACTGAGATAATGGGAATTTTTTAGGTCATATGTTTGGGCAGAGTTTGTTTGGATGTTTTATTATTAACACCCGAGAGAAGCAATTCTAGAGCAGAGACACAGTTGCAGGCGTGGTCCCTAAGTGTTCTGTCTGCGGTTGCTCGACCTCATGGCAGCAGCATGTGGAGGGGACTCTCATCACGGCAGGTAACAGAGAGCTACCAGGAAGTATTCAGGGACAAGATACCCCAAGGACTACCTGGTGGCCTACTTTTTCCAACTGTGGACAGCCACTCAAAGTTTTTAAAAGCTTCCGTAATAGCTCCACCAGCTGGGGACCTAGCCTTTTACACATGTGCCTGTGGCAGACATTACATATTAAAACACAATTGTTCCTACTTTACAGGTGTAGACAGAGTAAGGGCTTTGAGGATGGGTCTTGAACAGTCTCTGTCTTTTTCAGGCTTGAGTGACATTGGTCATTTTTTCCCTCCTCTCTGCTTCACTGCCCTAAACTCCTCCTTCCTCAAGCCTGGATAAGTGCACTTCCTCTGTGAGGCCCTGGAGGTACCCGAGTGCTGGCCTGGAAGCAGAGCCAATGTCATAGCCCACCCAACATTGGCTTTGAATAGTACATTTCAGACTTTGATCTGCTTCTAAGGATTTATGACCAACAAGCAAAGTGAAGGAGCCAGCCAATTAGTGCGTGGCACCCCAGATCTATGGATGGGAGCTTGGAACCTCCGTCTACTTTCCCAGAAAGTATGGATACTTCCAAGAAATTTTACAGTTGAGTCGGGAGGAAAATACAACGAATATCCAATCAGCAGTCAGAGGACTCTTTGTAGCGGATGGTATTTAATTAATTTCTACAGGCCAGCAGAGTCGTGGGAAGAGGGAAATTGGCTCTTGGAGGTTTGACATGTGTGGCGTTCAAGTAGGGAGGAGAGAGGAGGATGGCGAAAACGAGTGTAATTAACATTTCTATTGGGGACTTGTAGAAGTTGATTCTCTTCATCCACCATGCAGTTCCTGGGAAATGAGCTCAGACTGTGAGGTGTGTGGCAAGTGCCCTTGGTCGTCTGTTGAACCCTCTTGCCTACCCCCGTGTCGGGATTCAGTGCCTTATGATCAGTGTTCTGCTAAGTCGTGCTAGGTGGCTGGTGTATGTGTAGATAGTAGTAGCTCTCTGAGTTCTAGAATGTAAGAATGACCATGGAGCTAGAGTGCTTGGCTTTGCCTCTTGGCTCCACCGTGGATGGGCTGTACATTGGCAGCAGGTTATGGGACAGTGCCTCAGGCCCTGTGTTCTTGGGTGGGCGCAAGAACAGCTACCATCTAGGGTTGTTGAGTAGCTGCGAGAAAGACAGAAGCTACTGTTTGTAAGGCACTGAGTGTCTGTTACAAAGTGTGTCAGTTATCTCTCTGTCTGTGATAAAATGCTTCCCCTGCCCTCCGTGCCGTGACAATCACCTTTTAAGGAGCAAAGATGCATTTTGGCTCACGGGCTCATGGTTTCGGTTCGGTTCATGGTCATGTGGCTTGAGGAGAAGGTTGTGTTTCATGCTAGTGTCACTGGGATCTTGCTCTCAGCTCTCTCAGTGCCCTGGTCTTTGTGATCTCTGAAGAATTAAGATGAGCCACACAGAGGATACTGTAGCAGACAGGCAGAGTTTATTACTAATTTTATGGCTGTGTTTATTACATAATGAAGAAGGTAGGCAGCGAATCAAACAGGCTTGCTCTGTGAGAGTGCACGGTGACCCAAAGGACCATTGTGTTGATTTATGTGCTCGGCATGCTTTCTCCTCTCACTAAAGCATCCGGAACCTGTCCAGGTGATTGACAGGCCCTTCTGTGTCGAGTTGTACAGGGAGGGTGCAGTGGTGTGTCCTTGTTTGTTCTCAGAAAGCTGCAGGGCTAGATAGTAATCTTATAAGTTTGGGGCCTCTGGGACTAGGTTTAGACAGCAATCAGTTTCTGACTTTCTGGGAAGTTTAGGATGTGACTTTTCCTCCCAAGGTCACAGACCTAACTCAGGTTCTCTTCCTTTAGGAGGTAATCAAGAGGCTTGGAGCTCTAGGACCTTCTTGTACCTGTATTGATTGTGAGGGGAGGGGCCAGCCCCGAAGCCATCAAGTCCACTGATTTCTGTCTATCTAACGGTGGGGACTCGTAGTAGAGAAGGACACTCATCTGACGGCAGCCAGCGTGGAAGAGAGGGAGGGAAAGGCTCGGGTCCCCAGATCTCTCCTATGACCTGACTTCCTTCGACTGGGCCACAGCTCTTAAAGATCTCACCATTTTCCAGTAGCATCATCGTCTGGGACCAAACCTCCAAACATGGGCATTTGGGGGAACACTGGAGATCCAAACTGTGGTACCAATTTAGAGCCATGTACACGTTAGCTGCTGGTCTTTCTGTCTTTGTTGATAGCCCCACAGTCTTACTCCGTTTCCTTTGAGGTGTGTGAGGCACGATGCCCCTGAGTCGGATGGCTTTTGTCGAGAAAGGTCTGGTGGGAGGCTCTGTAGTCTAGTAGTATGGACTTTCTGCATGCTGTTGCATGTGCAAGGCGTGGTCACGTTATAGACGGAGCAGATATGTGCCTGAGACACTGCTGAGGCTGGTGTATGTCTGTTATTCTGAATGTCTTCCCTCAGAGCTCTGGAAGGGAAAGGGTAGAAAGAAATACGATGGTGAACACACAGGAAGCCAGTCTCCTTTTGCTCTTTCCCTAGTTCTGTTTAGTCCTTTTGGCAGGACTACAGGAAAGATTCGTGGAAGGCTAATCTGTGAGCGCCCACAGATGTGAGCCTGTTCCACCTTGTTTGGAGGTCAGAGTTTGAGCTTGGTTTTGCTCTTTCAAAGTTGTTGACAACAGATGTTGGCTACCAACAAGAGATTCTGACCTAGAGTGTAGTGAATTGCTATTTTAGGTATAGAGGTGAATCTGCTCCACCCGGATCAAAAGTGGAGCATTCAAGTCTATTCCTTATATCATGTTAATGAGGTCTGTTACCTCCCCGCTCCCCTTTTGGAGTGAGGTATATAAGCTTGTGGAGAATAAACATGGATAAATTCAGCATTCACTGAATTTCCCTCCCCATGCCGTTCTGTGTTTCTCTCTTATTTCTCTCATATCTCTGCTCCTCCTACCTGGCAGTTCTAATTCACATGCTCCTACCCTGGAATGTACGAATTTCGTCGAGGCTGGTCTTCCACAGAAGTCACCCCAATGTGTGGTTTCCGACACTCATTCCAAACCAGCCCATGTCTTCCGTGACCCTAAGATGTGGATGTTGCTGCTCCCTTTTTTGGAGACAGGAAAGTGAGGCCTGAGTAATTCCCCTGAGAAAACAGGAGGAGGAGTGTCCTGAAGGAGTTCACGTTTGGGGCAAAACAGTGGGTGCTGTTGGTGAGAAGTCAGGCAATTATGTCAGGTTGTGATACAGAGGTTGGCCCAAGCTGGGTGTTCCCGTGACCTTGTGACCTTGGGTGTTCCTCTGCCCGAGCTAGTGGGCCTCAAGTTTCAGTTTGCATCAGTTTTACCACCCCGCCTGCTCGCTGGGCCCAACCCCCAGAGTTTCTGTGGCAGGTTGCTTGGGGGCAGGTGGCAGGCAGCCAGTGCGTTTCTCATGTTCACCCGCTTCCAGGTGCTGCCGCCATTGATATGGCGACATGCTTTGGGAACTGCCACCCAAAGCCGTGCTGCAGCCGCCTGGGACCAGTTGCTTCTGTTTGGGATGGCAGAGCAGCGAGAGCGCCCCTGCTCAGCACTGTGTGTGATGTGGCTAAGAGCGATGGTAAACTGAGGCGTCAGCAACACCTGACACCCTAAGATTTCTCAGAGTATGGAGTGCCACCCGGCAACCTGTCTTCGGAAGATGGCATCGTTTGTTTTCTGGCCCCACTTCCACATGCCCAGATTAGGGGGTGGTGCTTCCCACCATTTAGCCCCGTGGGAAAAGGAAGCACAGATGATGAAAGATTCCTAGCCTAGCAGTAGAGACAGAAGGCAGTCTCATTCACCGATTTAACTGTGACGCCAAAGTGTTTGTAGCAAGAAAGAGCTCGGCACCACTCCGAGAGAGTAGGTAAGAGGGCTGCCACGTGGGCACGCTGATACTAATGAGTCCTCGAGCAGCACAAACAGCTGCAGTTGGCATAGCAGGTTTCCCCGCGTGAGCAGGGTTACAGCTAAAACAGGAAGGAGGAGCAGCTCGGAGCCTAGAAAAGGTTTTGTGAGAGGGCCATGTCCTCAGGTAGTAGTATCACCACCACATAGTGAGGCCAGGTCGCAGCTGAGCACCAGGCCCCCAGGGACAGTGGTCTCTTCCTGTGGCTTCCCTGCATTGGCGCAGTGTACAGAAGAGAGCCAATGGTATGGGATGGCAGCGTGCTGTGGGCGGAGCATAAGCCATCCTTGGCGCAGGGGTCTGGGAAAGTGGGACCTAATAGTGGTCATCGGCAAGAAGGACTGGAGACCAGGACTGTGTTCCGAATCCACCCGGAGAGTCACAGGACATTGCCAGTTCACACCTTTGCCTTTAAAGATGCAGCAGACCGGTTCCTAAGATGGAAACTTAGGGAAGATGTCCGGCTCTTTTTTCAGCTTGGGTTTTCCTCCTGAATTCTACTTCCAGTGGCTGTGCTTTCTTTCCTCTTACTCCTGCCTCCTGCTCCTGAAGCGCCCTCACAAACGAGGGCAGGCCGAGCCTGTGTGCCCACCAAGCGGCTGGGGAACCTTGGGCCTCTGCTCCTTTGTGTGGAAGGGAAAATTTGGAACAGCCGACTGCTGGCCAGTTAGTCCCCAGCTAGCAAAGCTCCCTCCTGTGCCTGAAGACTGCAGCCCGTGCATTTGCGCGGCAGCTGTTTGCTAGCCTTTGACAGTGAAACTGAGTCCTGTTTTCCGTGGCCCTGCTCTGCTTTGGTCATGCCCAAGCCATTTGATAGAAACAGCAGTTAGGGCTCATTTTTCCAGCTGTTGAAGGCTTACATTTTATACGGGAGTTAGTTATACAAGGCCTCTGCCGGGAACACCTCTGGCTGTTGGCCAAAGCCAGGCTGCCTCGTCACCTGAGATGACGGAGGGCAAGTGAGGGCCGTGATGGCAGATGTGCCTGGGTTGCACTTCAGACGTTACCTGAACTTTGCCTGCTGTTGGTGGGGAAGGCGAGTCCATAAGAGACCTCTGGGTAACAGGAACTCAGCTAGCAAGGACACAGGCGTCTGATTCAATAGCAGTGGGCTCAGGCTTGCCCTCTTTTGGGGTATCCTCATGTGAAATAGAATATTAGCTACTGTGGTGCAAGCATTGTGCGAAGACCTTAGCCATACCCATGGGGTGTAGCATGGCGTCCTTTAATAGTAAAGGTGGCTGGGGGAAGTAGCCACAGAGGATGATGTTAGAGGAAGTGTGCTGTCCCTTTCCTCGCAGGGGTGTTCTTACCAGTCAGTGGCCGAGACTCTTGGAGTGAGGCCCCGTGCAGTTGAACTGGATGGCCCGTTTCCCTGGCCTCTGCTCTTGGACCCTATTACAGCTTCCCTGTGATTTTTACCATTGTTTGTTGTCCGTTCCCCTTTGCACCTTGCAGTTGCTGGTGCATGCACAGCAAGGCACCGGGTGAAGGTCCTGGATCTTTAGTGAAGTCTTTGAAGATGGCTGAAGTCTCTGACACTTCAGCTTCAGCTAGTGTGAAGTGTATAGGTGTGGACAGAACAAAACCTAGATCACATGGTGTTTTCTGGGTGGTGGGCAATAGGAACTAGTTAAGAAAACGAACAAGAGCCCCCCTAGGTGGTCAAGGGGTGACTCTTCATGCAGGAAACCACCTGGGAACAGCTTTGCCAACCATTCACAAGGTTGCAGAACTTGACATTTGCTTTAGTGCATAGAAATAGCTGAATTACTTGGGAGGCCCTACAAAGTTACCAGCTGGGGGATGGGCAGTAGGCCAGGTTTCCATGGGGCCCTCAGCCTGACTGTTTCCCCTCTGATTGCAACAACAGAAACCGGACCATCAGAACATTCAGGACTTCTGCAAGCTGCACATTTGTAGTCACCGTTTGTTAGATGGTCCTGTCAGCTCCCAGGACGGCGGCTGAACTCCTGGAAGGCTCTACAATGAGTGTGCCCCTTTTGCGGGTACTTAAGTGTGTGTTTTTGGGGGCACAGTAGCTAGAGCACTCATTGACTTCACCAGAAAGGTGTATGAAGGCCAACGGTCTTGAGCAGGTGAAGAGTGAAAATCGTAGGCCTGAGAACTTGACCTTAAGGCACTTCCTGTTTTTCGGAGGAACTATTGGGAAGTGATTACCCAAGAGGAAGCAGGTGGACAGTTGAGACCCTCACAGGAGACACAGGGCTTGTGCTTCTGTCTTACGGATGGCACAGACTCAGTTTTCCTCAGAGGTAGGTAGAGCAAACTGGCACAGTGGGCAGTGGAACCGGTTCCATGTTAGACTCTTGTCCCGTTCTCCATGGCCGGAAGAGGGGCTGAGCTGCTGGGGCCGGAGGCAGATGGTGCTAGCAGCTGGTGCTGACTTTTCAGCCTGCTGTGTCCCATGAACCCTGGCCTGAAGCCTGGAAAGGACAATTTGTGACTTTGGTGGCCAGTGTCATCACTTTCCAACCCCAGAAAGTTCATGATGGTTGCCTTCATGTGAAGCATTGCGGGCTAGCTTTGAAGAGTAGCTTAGATACATACTTTCTGACCCAACCATTCTGCCCTATGGGGTTACTTTAAAAAACAGTCAAGATCAGTCTTCATGCCAGAGCTCTTAATCAGTAATGCAAAGATGGAAGCCTGACACCCAACTATAGGAGCTGGTTAAATAAATTGTGTCTATCCACATCACGGGTAGTAGCAATTGTTAAAAATACATCTATGAGAAGAAAGGTGCTTTGAAAACATCGTTAGATACAAAATGTATACACTACTTTTGTTAAAAAAAACTAAACTATTCATATGACTTTGGCTGGCTGTCTTTGTGAGCCAGTGATGAAGGACTCAGGCTGGCTCCTACACTTTGGGGGTTTCAGCTTGCAAGGGAGCCAGGCCCCACTGGCTTGGCCAGCTTGTCTCCTGTGACTGCTCACTGCAGAACAGCAAGAACGACTCCCCTGACAATGTTTCTAGACGGCGTGTGCCCCTGTTTCAGGTGTGCCTCTGCTTCCGGGGCAGCTGGCTGTCACTCCTGGCATCTCTGAAGCGGCTGAGGTGCTCCTTGTATTATGGATGAGTGTTCGTCCTGTTGCTTTCGCTTCCTTCCAGCCCACACCGGGCTCTGAGGGCAGCGTGTTTCTGTAATAGGACTGATTGTGAATGGTGACCCTGGAGCCATAGAACTTGTGCTGAGGACAGAGGGTGGCTCCTTCGTGACTGACGCCTTAGCCAGGTCCAAACCCTTTTTCTCCTTTTCTCCTACCCCGCCATTTCCCATCTCCATTTACAGAACACAGTAAACATAGTAGTAGCTCCCCTGTCACCTGTAGGGATGGCTGCTGCTGCTGTATTTTGGCACACATGTATCTCTGCGTTTTCCCCTCTATAAATGTCGAATGTGCACCAAGTGAGCATGTTAGCCCAATATGGACGGTGGAGTGCTCAGAGGGACAACCCAGGCAGAACTGAGTCTGGGTGAGCAGGACCTCACTTGTGTTATAAAACCTGAAGTTTCATATAAATTTTTCTGGTTTTAGGGCTCAGATCCTGGTGGAGTTTAGTGCTCTAATGCAGGATCTTAGCTTCATAGCAGGTATGATCAATGCAGGGAAGTGTGACACTGGATGGGGCTAGATTTGAGCTGGGGGTGGGGGGCGGGAGAGCAAAGCTTTCTTTTGGTTTGATTTGGACCATTTGGGTAGCTCTGCCAGGGCACTAAGCTGAGAGTGTTTGTCTCCAAGCCACTGAAGTTTTGTGAAGTAAATGACTTTGCTCCCTCATAGAAACTCTTGGGTGGTTAGGGTACGGTTTTGTTTCAGTAACCCCTCTCCCCTGCTTTGTGTACTGCTGGAGGAGAATGTCTCTGTATCATTTCAGACACAGAAGTGAGATGGTGTCTTGAGCATGTTTTTTGTTTGTTTATATGTTTCTATTTTGTTTTCCCTGATGCTTTCTGCAAGCGCTTGGTGCTTCCCACAGGCAGTTAGGAGGGACCAGAGTCCTTCTGCCTTGGCCTGAAACCCTGACAGTGCAGCGGGATGATGGATTTCAAGATAACAGAGCTGCTTCCTGACTTTTCAACTGCATCTCAGCTTTCATGGCCTGCAACTCACCCCAGCGTGTACCCTAAGAAAGAGCACTGAGCATCTTCACAGGGGTAACATGTAGGGGAGTGTCACTCTTGTATGTCATCAGTAAGCTACATTTCCTGCACCGAGGTCTTCTGAGGAGCAAGCTCTTTGGAGGTAACGTTGCTCTCACTGTTGTGTGTGTCCACAGTTGGCCACATTTCCTGCACCCAAGTGTTGCTTACGAGCCAAGCAAGCTCTTTGGGATTATTGTTACCTTCTCAGAACTAGAATTTTCTTATAGTTACCCAGACTTAAGACACCCAATAGCCAGCTACCCTGCCTTTGAACATCACTTGTAACTATGTACAGAATCTCACTGCTTGAAGGATGCCCACCACCACTGGAGAGTGTCTTTGGATATCAGCATATGCTCCTGTGCTAGGCCTTGGTCCCAGTGCCCATGGCCTCCTGATGCCGTGGCCTTTGTCAGTGTGGTCACTGTCAACATTAGAAGAGAACTTTTGGCTTGTTGCTTCCTAAATGAAGACTGAAGATCAAATTTGGCCAAGTATGAGGTGGAAGACGTGTTTAAGGCCAGCCTGGGTTACCCTGCCAGACCCTGCCTCAAAAATCAAAACATAATAAGGAAGTATATGTTTATATCATTTCAAATTATAATAATTTCTAAGATATGACTGAAATTATTGTCAGTATTTTCATTTTTTAAAATACAAAAATACCTTTTAGTTTCAAAAACTGAAGTGAAATATAGGCATAAAATTTTTCATTTTCATTATTTTAAGTATAGAATTCAGGACATTAAGTACATCCATACTGTTGTACAGCCATCTCTGTTGTCCGTCTACGGAGCCTTATGTCACCTGAGCGCTTCTGCTCAGAAAGTGGTTCTCACTTTTCTTTCCCCATAGCCAGTGGCAACTACTATTTTACTTTCTGTGCCTATGAATTTGATTACCCTATGCACTCATATAGGAATTATATAACATTTTCCTTTGTATCCAACTTTTTTTACTTAGCAAGACATTTTCAAGATTAATATATATTGTAGCACATATTCAGATTCTCCCTTTTAATGGCTGAGTAGTATTTCATAACATCTGTATAGCACATTTAAATAAACATGGATGAATGTGTTCTGAACATTGTGAATATGGCTACATAACTGTTGCTTTGGATCGACCTTTCAGAAGGTCTTTTAAAAAAGGGCTTTCTAAGTCAGAGGCTTCTTAGTGATCAGTCCCTTTACCCAGGTTGGCTCCAGGCATCAAAGCACTTTGACCCTTTGACCCGTTTTGGTTGATGGCGCTAGTGTTGCCTGAGGTCAAGAGAGCAACTTCACATTCTGGGGAATATTCTTCCCCACACACTTGGCAGCATCTGTGAGCCAGGCCAGCATTCTTGGAAGCCAGCCTGGTCTTTCCTTATCTTTTGCTTTGATAGCTTTTGCCTGTCAGTAACTCAAGAGGAGATCTGGCTATGGCGTTTGCTTCCTCAATCCAGTCTCAGGTGACCAAGCTCTCAGTGAACCCTGTGTGGGACTGCAGACAGGAGCTGCAGTGGCCTGTGCATCTTCGAGCTTGTGTTGGGGGCAGTGGTGCTGGGCTTTCTGCAGGGAGATGATAATGAGTTCAGGTCAGGCTGAGGTTCTGGGCTACATGCTGTGTTTGGACAGCAAACTTTGATTTTGTTTTGTGTTTTTCTCCAAATCTGTGTAGTAAGGAAGGCTGCGTGGAGACCCTAGAGTAGCAGACTTCCCCTCTGTGGGAAGTCTAGCAGTTTGGCCTTGGTCTACCTTCTGTGGTTGAAGATACATTTTTTTGTGGACTTACGGGAAATTGAGATTACCTTCCTATTTTGTGGGGAAAGTGTGATACTTTGTTCTTTGATAGGCCTGATAATAATCAAATGTGGCTAAAGTCATAAAAATATGCCAGCCAGTCAAGTGCATTTGCTTATATTGCCTACACTTTCTTCTTCACTTTTTTCCGTTTATATTTTCTAAAGGCACACGAGTGCTCTGAAAGGGGAGAAAGCTTATCCTGTTTACTGACGGCACTGTGGTTGGTGTTTTCAGAGTAAGGGGCTATTTCATGCTGTATGGTATATGTGCCTGCGTATTTATTTTCAGCATTTATTTTATGTGGGTGTGTGTACATACAGAGATCAGAGAACAGATTTCAGGAGTTGGTTTTCTTCCACCATGTAGGTTCTAGGGATCCAACTCTGTTGACAGAGATTTCTGTCCCACCCAGTCCTGCGGTCATTCACTCCCAAAGAAACACAGAAGTATACATTATTTATAAATTGATTGGCCTATTAGCTCAGGCTACTTCTTAACTAACTCTTATATCATAAATTAGCTCATTATTCTTGTCTATATTTAGCCACATGGTTTAGTACCTTTTATCAGTGAGGTGTTCTCCTCTTGCTTCCTCTGTGTCTGGCTGCCTCTGTGACAACTACAGACTGACTCTTCCTCTTCCCAGAATTCTCCTGCTCTGGTCGCCCCGCCTATACTTCTTGCCTGGCTACTGACCAATCAGCATTTTATTAAAATACAAGTAACAAATCATTACAGGGTACAAGACCATTGTTCCACAGCATAACTCAAGTCATGAAGCTTGACAGGAAGTGCTTTTACCTGCTGAACCATCTCATTGACTAGAGTTAATTAATTAATTAATTAATTTTGGTGCCTGGAATGGAATCCAGGGCCTCATGCATGTCAGATTATGCTATGGAGCCATGACAGTAGTTCTGATCCTACCATACTGGGTGACTCATCCTCTTCTTCCTTGACTGTCCTTACATTTCCTTCTCCCCTTTGGGTATGTGAGTCTCAGCACTCCTGGCTGTCTTATCTTCCTTCTTATAACCCTTGTTTTAGGCCCTACCTGTGGTTTCTCTGCCTGAGTTGCACCTGCAAATGTTTCCTGTCATTCAATCCTCAGCCCTGATATGTGCTGGCTGTAGGCTGGAATGTGACATGTGGTATGTGCCCCATGGTGGCACACACAGGCTCATGTGGGCAGACCAGTTTTCTTTCTTTTGGGTGGGGGTGGCAGGAGCATGAAAGTCTAACTGGTAAATAGAGCACTTTGGTAAAGTGTTTTGTGTGTATATGCGTGTGTGTGCTTGTGCCCTGTGTGTGTGTGTGTGTGTGTGTGTGTGTGTGTGTAGGTCAGAAGACGACCTTGGGTGTTATTTTGGGATGGAGCCTCTGATTGGTCTGGGGCTGAACATGTAGGCTGCATGTGTCTCCTGCCCTGATAATATAGTTTTGAGTAAAAAAGTCCTCACTGTCTAGGACGTATAGCTGGAACAGTTTAGCTTTTAAGCTTCAGACTCTGTGGGAGGGAACCATGAGAAAAGCTCAGAGCTTTTTGTTTTGTGCCAAAGACTCTATTTTGGGAATAAACTCTGCAGGTCAGAAATATTGATGTGAACATTCAATCCAATTCTTTCCATTTTCTTGTTCTATATTTTATTTCCAGAATAGTTAATGCAACTCCTACTGGGATAAACAGCAGCATGTATTTCAAGCTTTAGGCTAGTCTTAATCTTAAAAAATTTGGTAAACAATAACATTTTAATATGCTCACCTGTGTCTTGCTCCTTTGTCTACATGTAGAAAACAAACTTTGCACACTTTCACAATGACAAGTGTTCAAAACACAAATCACTTTTGAGAGTTACTTTAAGAATTTTTTTCTCTCTTTTTAGGGGGTTGAACATAATATAGTTCAGTGGTCGAGCACTTGTCTGTCATACACAGAACCCTGTTTGTTGTCAGCACCACAGAAAAAACAAGCCAAAGCAAAAACAGAAGTGCTTTAGCTGGGTATGATTATACACACTTGGAATCCCGGGACTCGGGAGGCTGAGACAGGAGGATCACACAAGTTTTAGGTTGTCCTGGGCTACCCAGTGAGACTGTATGTAGAGTTCATAGAAACAAGCCAGAATGAAAGAGAACTCTTCTTCTTTTTAATTTTCTCACATTTTGTTGCTGCTTGTACATTTAATATTCCTTCAAATGTTATTGGTGTCAAATTCAAAAAGAGAATTCTGGAACACTTGTCTATCACATGCAAGTCCCCAGGTGCCATCTCTAGCATTGCTAAGATAAAATCAAGCAAATCTTAAAAACAGCACTTCTTTCATGACTGCGGTGTTTCTGACTTCAATTTTTTACCCTCTAAATGGTCCCTTCATATCCTTTCCCAAAGAGCTTTGTGTATGCTAGGTTATCTACAGTTTTGGCATCTCTCAGTTTTATTTTTATTGTCTTGAGCTAACATTTGGAAGTGCTAACCTTTATCTCCAGACTAATTTCTTGGAGTTTTGTCTTCAGTTCGCAGAGCCGCCTGCTAGAGATTTCATTCTTGATGTGGTTCTGTCATTTGTAGGGCTCAGAGGTAGATGAGAACCAAGGCAGAGACATGTCAGGGAGTGGTAGGGATGTAATGAAAGCAAACCCGTGGTTCTGACTCTTGTCAGGGATGGGACTGGATGGCAGCCCTGTCAGTCACCAGCAGCGTCCACAGACGATGAGCAAAGGGCTTGAGCTTTTGAGTGTTCATCTCATCTATAAAGGGGATGATAGCGCCGACCTACAAGTTTATTATGGAACCATGGCTGCAGACCCCCAGTGCATAATGCACATTGACGTCTCCTGAGGCAACAGTACCTGAAAGTGTAACTTCTACTATTGTCCCAGAAGACGTGGAGATAGAGATGAGGACCTTTTAGCTCGATGAAGGGTATCTTCTCCTTTTACAAAACCCTTATTGTTAATTATGTGTACGTATGTGTGTGTTTGTGTGTGGTTATGTACGTGTGCGTGCAGGTACACTTGAGGCCAGAGGACATCCTGGAGCTCCAGTTCCAGGCAGTTGGGAACAGGCTGATTGGATGCTGGGAAGTGAGGTCAGGTCCTCTGCAAGAGCAGTACATGATCTTATTTAACCCTCATCTCTCCGGCCCTTGAGAACCTCTTGTTGTTACCCAGTTGAATTCTCTTGGTCATTTCTATTTTTCCCCCCTTTCTGATTGCCTTTTCAGCTGTGGAGCATTATGTTAAAAAAATAGATTACAGTAAAAATTTCTCATCCACAATTCTTGGAAATGAATTAGCTCGGCAAGCTACTTTCCCCAGCCAGTAGAGACTTTGCCTTTAATGTTTGCTCACTAAAAACTATTTTTTATTTTTAAAATATTTTAAATGTTGAGAACAAATAGGGCAAAAATGCTTTTAACAAAATCCAACCCCAGTTTTATCAAATATGAACATTTTGATGTGTTTATGTGCTTACATATAAAGTATTTATAGTGTGTGGATATAGTTTATATAATACATTTCCCCAAGAATGTAAGTTGAGAGACTGAGGTGGTTTGAATGAAAAGAACCCCCATAGGCTCACATGTTTGACTGTTTTGTCCCTAGATGGAACAGTTTGGAGGATTAGGAGGTGTGGCTTATTGGAGGAGGTGTGTCATTGGAGGTGGGCTTTGAGATTTCAAAAGACTCCTACCATTTGGAGTGAGCTCTCTCTGCCTTTGGCTTGAGCTTGAGATGTCAGCTCTCAGCTCTCCCTGCCACCATGCCTTCACTCTACACCATGAACTAAATTTAGCCCGCTGAACCAAAAGTCCAGTTAAACACGCTTTTATTAGCTGCTTTGGTCATGCTGTTTCACCCCAACAATAGAAAAGTACGCAATGTGGAGAAACTGCCGTCTGGTCACGGCTTTCTCTCTGATGTTTAAGGACAGTGCCCAGTGAGTGTCAGGCTCACAGTAAACACTGTAAAACAGACCCAGCAGCTTCCCCCTCCCCTTCCAGATGTAATTCCAGCGCAGACAGCTGCTGAACATGCTAGGCACTAATGCCCTCTGATAATAACCACCCTCAAGGCATGCACTTCAGTGCCATGACACAAGACAGGAAAAATAGGTTCAGAGGTAGTTATTATAGGCGGCCTGTGGTGGTCACACCTGTAATTCCAGCACCTGAGGGTGAAGGCAGGAAGCTCAGTAATTCAAGTTCATACTCAGTGAGTTTCAGGCCTGCCTGACCCTGCCTTGAGGAAAAAGGAGGAAAAAAGGCCATGTGTAGAAGGCAGAACGCTCACCTCCATTATCTGCAGCTCCATAGGCTAGCTAGCTGGCTGGCTGTCAATAACAAGTGTGTATTTGGTCTCTGCTCATAGTTTCTGACACGTAGTTTAAAACCCTAGACTCTGCAGTGGAACGAGCGCCTGATGCTGGATCTCCAGGTTTGTGAGAACGGGAGCTGGTCTCCAGAACGAGCAAGGACTACCCTGTTGTGCTGAAACACCACGGCCAAGGCTAGATAGAGAAGGAAGGGTTTATCCAAGCTTCCTGTTCCAGAGGGCTACGAGTCCATCACCATCACGAGTGGGAAGTGTGGCAGCAGGCAGACCTGACAGCTGGGGCAGCAGCTGAGAGCTCACATCTTGAATCTCAAGCAGGAAGTAGAGAGTGTGAACTGCTTGAGATATTCTCATTCAAACCACCACAGAGGGGCTGAAGGTTGAGTTGATTACCAGCGCTAAATGCTTTAACTAGCCACGCCTGTATGTCTAGAGGAGGTTGCAGAGAGTACCTTAAGTCACACAGCCAGGAGAGATCTAATCTAGATTTTAACCCAGATATTCTGTAAACAGATTTTTCCCCTTACACTTACATGCCACTCAGTAACTGACCCCATACGTGTGCCAAGCCGTTCGTCAGCATTATACTAGCTACTGAAGGTGGTCCAGCTTCCACCGTTTAAGGGCTCAGTCCCACAAGACCGGCCCCCATTTCAGAGTTTACCTGAAATGTTTTACCTGTGTTTCTAACCAACTAGCTCTAAACCAGAAAATTGGGGATTGCTATAGCCCCACCCCCTCAGGGGTCACTCGTTTGCTAAGGATGGCTCACTGACTCAGGGAACCACTTATGTTTGCTGGTTTACAATAAAGGACATCACTAAAGATACAGCAGGTGCTCATCTTTGTTTATTTATTTGGCTTTTCAAGACTGGGTTTCTCTGTAGTTTTTGGAGCCTGTCCTGGAACTAGTTTTTGTAGACCAGGACAGAGATCCACCTGCCTCTGCCTCTTCAGGGCTGGGATTAAAGGCGTGTCACTACTGCCCAGCTCAGGTGCGCATCTTGGTGGAAGCTGTGAGAGCAATGTACAGGCTGTGAGAAGTGTGATCATGTGATCGGGTCTTTGGGATGGGTGTGAAGGAGGAATTGGAGGCTTGTGGCTGTGGGCCCGGCAAGCCCACGGGTTCTGTAAGCAGAGCTCACTGGGCTACTGTCCTCAGGACTTCCAAGAGAGAGCAAGGGCTCCTACCAGGAACTGACTGCTAGCGGCCATTGTGTTTCATTTGACAAGCACTCTGGCTGCACTCTGGCTGTGTCCTGAAGATGCGAGTGACAGTGAAGTCAAAAATAATGGGCTGTTTGTTTGGCGGAGGAAGTCTCAAGGCAGCATGATGGTCAGGCTGCGGTGTGGTCACTGCACTCCGCGTTCACTGAGGTTTACAGGGTGCGAGAGAGCCGAGGACAGAATAGAGGCAGGACGAATGTACAGCTCGGGAAGGAAAGGAGTGCGATCTGGCTGAAGTCAGAGAAGATAATATTTTTGTTAAAGACATTAGTGCCATCGAGTAAAATCCTGGACTTTTTATTGTGGCCATAGGAGCCCATGGTTAGGAGATGTCTGAGCACTTACAATATGCTCTGAGCCAGCAACATTACCCATATACTGGTTGGTGACTTTGGGCCAGTCATTTAACATATGAAAGCCAACTTCTTGTTATCTGTGAAGTCGGGACCTGTATTACACGTCTCCCAGAAGAGACAAATACAAACACATTTGTTTAGGAAGAATGCAGACATCTGTGGAGCAGAAT
Source organism: Alexandromys fortis (assembly GCF_014885135.2). Classification (NCBI taxonomy): domain Eukaryota; kingdom Metazoa; phylum Chordata; class Mammalia; order Rodentia; family Cricetidae; genus Alexandromys; species Alexandromys fortis. The sequence continues at coordinate 16,467,074 of NW_026067895.1, read as the reverse complement.
CGTTTCTCCGTAGGACATCCTGAGAAAACGCAAGCATCGGCCACCTCTGCCGTCTTCACACAGCTCCCACTGTCTGAGTGGTTTCTGTTCCTTCTCGTTATCTGCTTTGGAAAAAGGCCCGTTGTTAGGTGTTTGCTCCCCTCTGTATCACATCCGGAACAGCTGGTGTCTCAGGCTTCCTCAGGCCAGCATCCGTGGGTCAGGAGTGACTGGATCGCTCCAGCTTGCAACGCAGAATTGCAGTCCTGTAGCTGCTGCTGCTCTGTCATTCTTTGTAAACATGCAAACAGGATCAGTTACCATGGAGATGTTAGGCACTAACGTGGACACTGTTCCCAAGTTCACACGTCATACGTGAAATACCTCTTATGTGCAGCACAGGGGTGCTGTTGAGGAGTCCCAGCGTGGTGTCGGCAGAGGTCATTTGGCCATTTACTGTCTTTTCTTTTTTCTTTTCTCCTCCTCCTCCATTGGTTCTTCATTGGCCAGATAATTTGAGATGATTTTCAGGAAACTAGAAATATGTTGAAAAAAAAACCCTGCTATTTTTAAATGAGTGATTGAAATTTTTCTGATCTAGAAGACTTAAAATGAGCAATGTTTATATCAAAAGTGTAATGCCTACTAAGTTCTAAAAGGTCCATCTATCTCATTGGCAACATTACTCTGTTTAGGGTAGTACAGGATGAAGAAGCCATTTTAAAAAGATACTTTACCTGTGTGTGTCTGTCTGTGTCTGTGTGTCTGTGCATGTGTGTGCAGGTGCCCATGAAGGCCAGCTGTGTGCGTCAGATCTGGAGCTGGAGTGTCAGTCTGTCGGGAGACTCCCTTGTAGGGCCTGGGAACCATTTCCTGTTCTTTGATAAATTAAGAGCAGTAAATGCTCTTGATTGCCGAAGCATCTCCCACCCGCCCCCTAGCCCCAGAACTAGGAAATCTTAATATTAGTAAAAACCCACTGGGATACATGTGTCGCTGTTAAAATTTTCTCAGGTCCTTAACTGTGAAGACCGAGGTTTTGTGGGTAGAACAGTGTGTGTGCTCGCGCATTGGCTCACGGCTGTCTTCCCTGCCGAGCGGCTGTGTACGATGCCTACTGTGTACCAGGTGCATTTCCTGTGTATATCTCGTTCATCCTCACTGTAATCCTTTGGAAGAAAATATTCCCATTTTGTGGACAGAAGCTTTATGCCTGTCCTGGGTAAGCCCATAGGAGGTGGTTTTGGGTTGGGCTCTCCAGTCTGCCAGGACACCAGGTTTCTTCACAGGAGTCTGTGCATTTTTCCTCTTTGGGAACTGGTCTCGGGGTCTAAGGTCAACACCTGCTTATGGAGCCCCGAGCTCAGGTGACATTCCATCAACTACAGCAGTGGCTGTCGCCTTCCTAATGCTGCGACCCTTTACCACAGTTCAACCATAAAATTATTTTGTTGCTCCTTCCTAATGGTAATTTTGCTATTGTTATGAATCCTAATGTGTTTTCTGATGGTCTTAAGGCCCTTTGTGAAAGGGTCATTTGCCTTTTTTTTTTAATAGCCTATGTATGCTCTTCTCCCCAACTTTCTCAGGATCTCAGAGCTTAAATATCTTCAAGAACCAAATGGCAGTATCCTCCTAGCTGTGTGGGAAGACCACAGAGAATGGAGCCCAACATTGGAGACGCGCTTGGCATATATAGGAGCTTAGTGTTCAGCAGGTGTGCCTGTCGACACCTCTCAGGCTCTTCCATCTCAGGCTTGAGTGTCTGAGGAGAGGCCTAGGGAAATGGGTAGGAGTGCGGATTCTAGGCCAGGAGTAGAGGCATGTGGGAGGATCCTGAGTTTGAGGCAAGCCTGGGATATGGTTTATGATTCTAGCTTCACACAAGTAAACAAGCAAATTCAGACTGTTGAATAAACTTCTTGGGTTCAAATCCTGGTCCCGCAGCTTATCAGTTGCATTGTGCACAACTTCATGGCTTTCTCTGCCTCAGTGATCTCCATCTATAAATGGGTACAGTGGCTCCCATCTCGTACAGACGCATAATTAAACACTGCTATTATGCGAATGTTTTGCCTTCATTTATGTTTGTGCGCCACTTGTGTGCCTGGTGCCTGGGCAGTTCAGAGGAGGGCGTTCCAGCTCCTGGAAATGGAGTTACAGTTGTCAATCTCCATGGGGGTGCTGCGAATTGAACCTGGGTCATCTGGAAGAGCGGCTGGTGCTCTTAATTGTCAAGCTCTCTCTAGCACCAAGATAAATGATTTTAAAGAGACAAATACAAATTTCTGAGAGATTGACTTCAAATGATCCCATTTTTAAAAATTCTGACTTGTATAAAAATGCTTTCCTGGTCAAATCGAAATAATTTATTATTACTTGTGTTTAATGCCAAAAGAGTTATTTGTGGTCTCATTTTTTACTAGACATGTAGATTATCATAAAGTTATCCTTTCCACCTCAGAAACTGGATTAGCTAACTCTGCAATTTTTATTATAGAAAATACTTAATTTTTTAAATAGAAGTACTAAAAAGAGAAATTGGTAGCAGTATGTAGTAGTCTCATCTTCCAGGTGAAAATAGAAAAAGCAAAGCCTGTCTTCCTCAAGGAGAGTCGTTTCATAGCGGTGACTGACTCCTCTGCTATAGTTTTGAATTTGGCTGTTGTGAGCAAGTTCTTTTTTTTTTTTTGTTCCCATTTTACTATGACTACAATAAAGTAGGACCACACTGTGAGTCCACCAGGAAGAAAACAACTTCTGTATTTACCTGCCCTGGGTCTAGAAGCGGCCTCACCCCACAGGCAGTGTGTGGTTCTGGCTGGGTCTCCATCCTTATTCTGAAGGCCTGTGAACACTGTGCTCCGCCTGCCTGGGTCACCGCTTTGGAGTGGTGTTTATTTGCAGGAGTGACACTGAAAAGAGGAACAGCTTTTCCGTTTGTTGGTTGAAAGCTTTCCCTATAATTAGTAAAACAAGCATGCCTCTCACAGAGAGACCGGAAAAGCAGCTAGAAGCCGCCGAACACACACACACACTTTGAGGAACAATTTGGCGTTACTTAGAGGACTGAGCTTGTTCGGTCCCCAAGCCCTTGCCATTTTTCCCTAGGTAGATCCTGCAAGAAACTTGCCATGCATACCAGGGCACAAGTGCCAGGATATAATGGCATCATTATTCAGGACAGTTGAAAATTGAAAACTCCCAAGATTCTCAGCAGTAGACTAGAGCTGGGAATTGTGAGTCTGTTCACACAATGAAAAATGTGGAATGAGGAGAAGAGAAAACGAATGGACCACAGCCACATGAATCAACAAGGATAAATCTCAGAATCAAATCTTAGGGAAAGAGGAAGTCTCAGAAGAAGGTAGCACAGTATGGATTCCTTTACATTTGGCTTCAATTAGGTGCAACACAATGGCACATTGAGACTACATAGATGGTGAAGCCATAAAGAGAAACAAGTGACTGGTTGGTTCGGAACTCAGGCTAGGGGTGCATCTCCATGGCTGGAGGGGGTAAAGAGGAGCAGAGAAATAGTCAGCAAGCGCATCTACGGCCTCCACAGCAAAACCCAAGCCAGGCGCGTTCTGTGACCGTAGTCATTGCCTGACAGCGATCTCAGAACCTTTACACTAGACCTTAGCATGAGCTCATATTTTCCGTGTGGGGGTCAGAAACCTGGGAGCAGGTCAGCTGGGTGGTTTTGTTGGGGTCTCATGGAGTTGCAGCGAGGACCACTTAGTGCCGAGGGATCTGTGTCTATGGCACATAGTCATGGTTGTTGGAGGCCTCGGTTTCTCACTGGTATTTGGGAATAGATATTTACCATGTGTTACTTCCTGAAGAGCTTCTTTGTGTTGGTGTGTGTGTGTGTATGAAAGCATACAGATGCAGCAGGTATGTCTGTAAACCCTTTGATCAAATGGTAAGTTGGTGATGCACAGGTTCCAGGCATTTGAAATCAGGTCTTCCTGCTTGCATGGCAAGTGCTCTACCTATGGAACTGTATCTCCAGCTCTAGTACGGCTTCTTGAGGGTCTTCACGGCATGGCAGCAAGCTTCCCTCCCTCCAAAGATAGAAGAAGACATGAGCTGCAGAGTCTTCGTGTAGTTTTTGAAGCGCCTGTTTGGCATTCTCCTGCGGTGTAGCATTCACCCACAGCAGCCTCGTTCACTGTGGGCAAGATGAACTGCACCACTACAGGAATGCTGGGAGGTGGGGGACGCAGGAATGCTGGGAGGTGGGGGTGCAGGAATGCTGGGAAGTGGGGGACGCAGGAATGCTGGGAGGTGGGGATGCAGGAATGCTGGGAGATAGAGAACACCGGCCTCCATTTTGGAGGCTGCCTTCCACACTCAACTCTTTTTCAAACTTATTTCGGAATAACAACTTTTTAGAGACAAACTAAATTGATGTTTATTCTTATATAGTAGCCATACAATCGTCACTCTAAATGAAAATTGCTGCAAATAATGTCTTACCAATAGGTATAGAAAAATGTCACCAATATGAAACCCAGTATGTGCGTGATAGGAGCCTGCCAGATGAGCTTGTAACTGTAGGGGGTCAGTGGGTGGGAAGGATGATGAGGAAGGTTGGACCCCAGGGATACCTGTCTACATGTGATGGAGAGATGGCCTTATAGGTACCCAGAGTTCCTTCTGTCTGCCTCTACAGCTGGGACCCCTGATTTTGAAGAGATGTCTTCAGAACGAGGGTCATTGTGGAGTTATATTCCATGGCATACCTGTGCCCTCTCTGTGACTGTCTTTAATAAGAATGGAGAGTAAGTCCATGATTCTCTTCCCATCCCACACAAATGAGAGCGAAGCTGGAAATGGCCCAGGGAAGTCAAACAGGATTTTTTTTTCTTAAGAATTCATGTACCAGTTGCATTCTACCTCTTGTTTTAATATGAGCAACTTTTAGATTATTAGTCTATTTGCTTAGCCTTCTCCCACCCACATCTTTGAGTTCAGATCAGTGTTTCTGCAAAACACGCTATGCATTTCCCCCTTAGTTCTGTGTGGCTGCAGCAATGACTGCTCGGTGAATATTCCTGGGGGATCCAAGTGCCCCAGTTTGTGGGGTGGGGCCACTAGTCTCCTTGTGAATCCAGCATCTCTGGAAGGCAATGTGAGCTCCAGGTGAGGCTGCAGCTGGGCGGGCATATCTCACTTGTTAAGCTCGCCCGTGGAGTGGACAGGGCTTCACCATGTCTGTCTGTTAGCTCTCCTCAGGCCTCTGCTCCCCAGTTAACTATCACACCCCCATGCTCTGTGTGCACAGACATGTGCTCAGCGGAGAGGCCCTTCCCGCCAGCACACGGAGAGTTTCCGTTCTCCCCTCTGCATCTGGTCTTCATTTATGGGGCGGTGTCTGTGCCACAGTATTGCATCATAGCTTTTATCTTATGGAAAGGAGAGTCCTCACCAGCAAGGGTGTCCTTGGATTACCTCAAAAATGAAAATTACCAGCGTTCCAAGGGGATGTTTGTTATTTACTTCAGTTAGTTGGCCAACTGCATCTTTCTAGAAAAGGGAAGAAAATGAATTATATGTATAAAATACCAGAAATACATGGAGGGTTATTGTGTCTGCAAGGGAAGTATAATTATTAGTAGTAATTATAGTAATTGTGCTGATTGCAGGACTAATGGTACTATTAAGCATGACTGTGGATGTCTCCTCTTAGGAAACATGCATTAGCGCACACCCGCTCCCTCAGGTAGTGCCGTTTGCCCTTTGGCTTTGGATGCTTTTCGGAAGAGCATCATCTTCGCCTGGGGCAAAGCAAACCGCGTGTAGTGAGACAAACTCTGATTCTGGGGCCGGAAGGCTTGCATTGGAATTTCATTTCTGTTATTTTCTAGTCAAATATCTTTGTTAGACATCATCTTTGACTCTTCGCTGCCTTCTCTAGCGGTCAGTAAACCCACTGAGAGCTATGGGAAAACTGAGGTGGCTTAGGCACCTCCAGAGCAGAAGGTCTGTGGTAGCAATGTGAGTGTTGCCTTGCTGGGAAGCACGAAGTGGGGTGTCGGTTGGATTTGGCTCTCTCTGCTTCAGATGAGTTGAGTAAGTCCTGCCGTCTTGCTGTGAGAGAAGACCTGATGCTCATGGTCTCAGAAGTTCCAGGTCAGAAGGAGGCACACAGGCCCTTGTACTTCCAGTCTTTTCTGAGTTGGGGCTGAGTTCAGGATGTTTGGACTGTGCCGCCGTCTTGAAATGGTTTCAGATGAAGAGAAACTCCCTGTGGCACTGATATTTGGAAGACCTGAAAGCTGACATGACGGCTGTTATTAAGAAGAATGTATTTTGAGTTGGAAAGTTGCTGAGAGCAACTTCTCACCACAAATAATGGACTTCTCACCACAAATAATAAAGTAACTAACAGCTGAGAGCAGGTGGCCTGTACCTATAACCCCAGCACTCTGGATACAGGCTAGGAGGGTCCAGAGTTAAAGCCAGCCTGGACTACATAGCCAGACATGGGCCAAAACAATCAAAGAAGGTGATTAAGTACATGAAGTAACGGACATGTTAATTAGGTGATTGTAGTAATAATTTCTCAGTGTATACATATGGTAGAGCATCACTTTGTCTATCCTAACTATAGGCATTTTTTTTTTTGTCAAGTGCACCTTAAGATGAAGCTAGAGAGAGTATGAAAAAGAGGTTCATCATGAGATTGCTTTGAGACAAGGATTCCTAGAGTGAGTGAGGCTGACGGAATGTCCCACGGGCAATAGGGGACCATTGCTTTCTTTTCATATTTCTCCTTGTTTTTTCAAGTTATAGCAAAATTTTAATCTCGAAGCTTGCTATATAAGTACATCTACTGATGGGAATAGCATTACCTTAAATCTGTTCCTTCCTCGCTGCTAATACGTTGCTTCCTGTTGCTCGCAGGGTGAAGACAGCATGAGCGGCGCCCGTGGGCAGACTTAGCCTTTGATTTACTTAGAAGATAGCCACCCACTTGGAAGGTGAGTAAAGACTCTGCAGTATTTTCCTATGAAAAATTCTCAAGGCTGCCGAAGAGTTGAGAGAACACACAGTGAGCCTCTGTGTGCCGTAGCGGGATTGGAATGTCATTAGCGTTCTGCTAGAATGTTTTTCCTGTTTGGGTGGGTTTGTTCCTCTAAAAAATATTTCTGTTATTTTGTTTTTGTTTTGTTGAAGCACATGGAAATAAGTTGCAAGCATCATGGCATTTTCTCCTAAATTTTTAGGAGCTTCTAAAAATACTGACATTCTCCCGTGACTGGCATTTTAGAACACTCATACGTTATGCGGCACCAGATCACTTACGTGTGTAACTGAGATTGCTTCCCTTCATAGTTTACAGAAATAAGAGACCTTTAACCGATATTGTTAGCATTTTGCTAGCATTTTTATCTAATTAATTTAACACCAATTTTTATCTAATGAACGAGCAGCTAAGCAGTCTGAATTAGGTTGGTAAGAGCCATGTGAATAGAGAGGTACGGTGTTGGCCCCACGTGGGAGAGATGTCTGTGCTTACTCCTTCTCCTGTAAGCTGCTTGTCCACTGTGGCTGCCTCTGGTTGGCTGGGTGAGTGGACCAGATATGACCACCCTCTTTCCCATGAATGTTTCATAAAGTAAGCCAGCCTCTGTGATCTAATGTGATGGAAGATTGGTTAGTTAAAAAAAAAAAAACCCAAAAAACAAAACTGTAGGAGGCTGTGGAAAGATCATGAGTGTTGATGTGAAATTGGGGTTAATCTGTTAAAATCAACACTGGAGAGGCTAAAAATGATCCCAAGCTCTGGGGTTTGACTATCGGAGTAGAAATTGTACATAATATCTAAAAGGCTTGCTGAACTTTATTATTTTTATATTGATTGTAGTTACAAGTCATTAAAATCAGAGCTGATGACATGAACCATTATTTCTTGCAGGGAAGCTCCTGGCTGCTCTGAATTCCAGGCTTCTTCTAATTACACACATTAGAAATATATAGCTTAAGATAATTTCACAAACTAAATATATTTGTGTGATTAGCACCTAGATTAAGGAACACCATCAGTGCCATCTCATTCCCTCTAGTAGACACTATGCTGCTCCCCTGACTTGTAGCAGCATAAGTTGTGTGTGTGTGTATGTGTGTGTGCATGTGAAGTATAACCCAGATTATATTTTTGTGTGATTTTGTCAAACAAGCATCTACTACTGCCGTCGTTGCGCACAGTTGTACAGTGTCCCTGTTCATTGCTATTGAGCATTCCACTGTGTGAAAATGCCATGATTTATTTATTCTAGCCGATATGGTTCATTCTGAGGGGTTCACTTATCCAGGCCACCCTTCACCGACATGGGGATCGGGTGAGGTTTATCTTTACCATGGCTACAGTGGAATAGAAATAGGATGGCCAGCCTTTGCCCAGCTTCTGCTGTTTGTGGAGGAGAAGTCCTGCCGTGATGGAGGATGCAGGCACATGGGGCACACTGTGTGGTTTCTTCAGTCCCACCATGACCCCGGCTGCTCTTGGGACTCTCTGCTCTGTTCTGCTGCCCCTGTTGTCTAGAGCCTCCTCTGCCTCTGTAACTCTGCAGTCCCCAGGAAGGGGAAGAGCTGTTTGCGTAGCCTTACTCCTGAGGAGGCTGTTGTGGTTATGGAGCACAGTGGTGGACATGGATTAGTTGTACTCAAGAAAGTCATTCACAAGCATCCAGAGACCAAGCTGGCAACAGGACTGCGGTTAGCAGGCAATAACTGCAGAGATTTGAGTGTGTATAACCACTGGCTCAGGTTAGCAAGCTGTTTAAGAGCTAGAAGAAAGTATTCTCCGTGGCAAAACGATTTTTTTTATTGCCAAATTCTATTTTTCTAAGTAAAGTTTTATTCAAATACAATCATGCTGATTTGCTCACACATTGTGTTATATAACAATAGAGTTGAAAGTTGCATAAAAACCCAGGGAGTGTAGTTGCAACAAATGATTTATATGGCTCACAAAAATGAAAATATTTATGATCTGCCCTTTTCAAAATGTTTGCCAGCTCCTGCTTTATGTCATCGAAGCAAAGATATAGTAAGGATAATCTAGGTGGTTATATAAAAACCTGAGCTCGTCAAGTTTGTTCATTCATTCGTCCAACAGGATTTAAAGTGCCATTATATTTTATGTACAAATGATGGTAATCAGATAAAGTTTGTGTACTTAGAACATTTTTAATAGGTGTGTGATTTCAAAATTTCATTCTGTGTTTGTGTTTAGTATGAGGTATACCAAAATACAGTATGGAAATGAAACTGCCGGTTCCTCAATTTAAAATTCATGTATCAACCGTCTTAATTAGTTTTATAAATTTGATATGTAGGTACTCTACACAGTTAAGAGAACTGTGTAAGAACTGCAGTTCTTAGAGCTCTAAGAGCCTAGCTGTATATGAATGTGTAACTCCAGGTGTGTGATGGCTGCTTGGTCTGGAGAGGGGGAGGGGAACTTTGGAATGTTTATCACAACAAGTCCTGCAAAGTTCTGTCTTTCGCTGCTGTAATCATAGCAAACCTCAACAGAAAGAACAGCCAACCAAGATAATGCAGTGTGGAGTGGAGTGTGGCGAATCAGGCTGTGATTGTGTGCTGATCTGTGCATCAGCGGTTCTGTTTGATAGGAGTCTGTAGACAGCACTGAAGGAACACAGAGGAATGCCTTTTCTATTTCTCTGAGAAATGTGTTTTAAATGTCACTTTGATGTAGTGTTTATTTAGTTTTTCAAGACAGGGATTCTCTATGTAACAGTCCTGGCTGTCCTGGAACTCACTCTGTAGCCTTGAACTCATAAAGATTCACCTGCCTCTGCCTCCCGAGTGCTGGGATTAAAGACTTGTGCCACTTGGTTAGTTAGTGGTGTGTGTGTGTGTGTGTTTGTGTGTGTGTGTGTGTGTGTGTGTGTGTGCATCTTATGGGCGGACACTTGGGCTTTAATTGCCCACTCACCACCCCATGGCTGTCCTCAGACCAGCTGTGATCACGTGAGTGAGCCATCATAGGCTTCACGGGCTGCACCTCTGTCTTTTAGCCCAAGCAGTCTTTTAGGAAGTGAGACTGGGTGTTTCCTTGGATGTTGTAGCTGTAATTTTTTAGTGGTATGCAATGATTCTCAAGTGCAGAAAAGCTTAAATCTCTCGGTGATGCTATCCATCACCTTTGGTGCCCCCCCAGACCACAGGTGAAGTGTTTTTTTTACCCTACTTGGGGGCGGGGGCATAGATGGGCAACAATGCTTTTCTCTGAAGTCTCGGGACTTGTGAAGGAACTACAGAGAGGGAGTGTGAGTGAATACAGAGTGAGCAAGAGTGACCTCCATATTGATTTGTTCTGTTGCCAAGCTTGGGTGCAGCCGATTTGCTTTAAGAGCTTTGTTTCCCAGAGGTTCACACGCTAGAGATGCGTGAAATGATGCTGCAGGTGGGTCGCGACCCTTTGGGGTCAAATGACCCTTTCACAGGGGTCACATATCAAATGTCCTGCATATTCCATATTTTCATTATGATTCATAATAGTAAAAAAATACAGTTAAGAAGTAGCAGTAAAATAATTTTATGGTTGGGGGTCATCACAACATGATTTAATCCATCACGACTGTATTAAAGGTGGCAGCGTTAGGAAGGTTGAGAACTGCCATGCTGGAGAGAGAGGAGGCCAGCTGGGTGCTGCCCTCAGAGGGAATTAACGTGGTTCCTGAGATCCTGCTTAGCTTATTGAGACTGAGTGTCCTGTTCTCGCTCCGCTCCTGTATTTGGTGCTCGCCGTGTTGCATGTGTGCTCATCGGTGTTGACATTGCTTTGCACAAGGACCTGCCATAGCTGAGCAGATGCTGGTGGCATGCTTCTGACCCTGCAGAATTGCGAACTGATAGTCCTGGAGCTAACACGCCCCCCTCTCCACTATTTCCTCAGCTGGCTTCGAGCTTTCAATCTTCTTGTCTCAATGTCCAAAGTAGCTCGGATTTATAGGCCTGCATCATTGGCACAACTTAGTTTATTATTTCCTGAAAAAAAAATTGGCGATAGGAAAATTGCTTGCTTTGTGGCACTAGGAAAATCAACTTGTTCTTCTATATTATATGGAGCTATCTTGCCAGGAGTGCTACCCTTAGGGGGGTTGTCTTGTCAAGCCCATCTCGTTAAAGTTTCCTTTGTCAGTCTTTCAAATTTTATTTTCAAAAAAGAGTGTTCTGAAGTCCACGTCAGTGTGGCACAATAGAATAAAGTGTGCTGTAGAAAGTACCAAGATGATTCTCTTGGTTGAAAGTGATGGAGAACCCGTTCAAACTACCAACTTAGTGTGCATGTTATTGAGATCAGGGATGGGTCTCCCTAAAGGAGGAGCCTGGCTAGGGATCTAAAGGATGCTCTCAGCATCTGCATAGACTGTGTGTTTGTTTGAGTGCAGACCTGTAGCAACTTCAAGTTCAGGTCATGAAATGATTGTCCTGGCTGTGATTGGATGTGTGCCGAGCGCGAGGACGTCCCTGTGGTTGGGATCACTGGTCTGTTTTGATTGGATTGTCATAGCATATGCTTCAGTTCTGGATCCTGAGGTTGGCATTCCTTTAACTGAAGTGGAAATGCAGTAGATGGGCAGTAGGTAGCGGTTGTCTTTAGTGGTACTTGAAGGTAGTTACCGGGAAGGTCATTTGGTATTGGAAGGCTCACTAATTGTGATAGTTGTAATCAGCATGTCTTTATATGGTTTGCAAAGCATTTTGAAATTTGTTCTCTTGTTTGAACTGAGAGATACAGTAGGGTGGCAGAATGAACAGGTAATGAGGAGCATGGATGTGTAGGTCTGGATGCATAAACTTGACATAGTACTCAACCTCTTTCCGCCCCTTTCTTTAACTGTTCAATGGGGATAAAGGTTTTTACCCCTCAAGGTCCTAGAAAAGTTCAACTGAATGGGTATTTATGTGGTATTTCTAATAGTATCTTGTGATTGCCAGGTTTATTACCCCTTGTTATTGGGCTGAGGTCCTGGCAGGTGGCATATTGACTGTTAAGGGTCAGTATTGTCAAGTCCTGACCTTTTCTATGGCACTCTTGCCTTTGTGTTGGCTGTGGGGCATTTGAGTTAATAACTGAGGCAGCAGGGATGAAGAATCCATACAAAGTAGACCACTCTGCAGAAGTACCTCCGTGTCCAAAGGCCGGTGCTGCTCTTGACTGTACGGAGTTGATGCCATGTTCTGCTGATGTTCCTCCCAGGTAGGAACATACTTGAGTGGGGATTTTCGGGTACATCCAGAGGTAGCATGCACTCAGGAATGTCTTCTGGTTGTTTAATCAAACCCTGTAGTCAGAGTAGTAGATGACAAACACATTTTTGGGGTGGGAGGTGACTTGATTGTGTCAGCAGAGTGTGAGATGTGGTCCCTGACTGTGACCATCTTTTTGTTTCTGAGACTTTTGGCCAGGTCTGTCTAGGAGTCAGTACTTCCCTATTAAAATGTTTTCCCACAATTGCTGAGAATGCTTTTTCCTTTGTAATGTAGGAGGCTTGCTCTTAGGACTCCGATATTGGTATGACCCCGACATTTAGGGAGGATCATGTTGTGTTGTGGGGACAACTACTATGGTTTCTTTATATTTACTGTAGACTTGAGACTAGAAGTTGAAGGATACAGTTTTCACATGTGCAGCTATCAAAGCAAGGGAAAACAGTAGAAAACACAGTTTTGGCTCTCCATGCCATGCTTTTAAGGGGAAAATGGTGTTAATCAATATTTACAAAGCTTATTTCCTGGCCAGACCCATCGCTTCCCTGCATGACAACCACCCTCCAGTATATTTTCCGCTGAGCACAGCTGCCTGGCGTGTGGGAGGAGCTCAGATAGGCCTTGAATGAACAAACCCCTCTGAGCTGTGCTGTTGCCTTTGTGTTTTATTTATTTATTTTGAACCTTTCTTTTGACAAGAGCATGACAATGAGACACTGTTAGGAATTTCAGACAACTCTTACACTAATGCCTAGTGTTCAAACACCCCTTGTTATTGTCGTCTCTTTAACAGGGGGACGTGGTGGTGTTTGAGTATTGATTCCAATACCTCGGTTTTATGATGATAATTGTAGTAATAAGTGTGGCGGGGCTGCGTCCCCAGCACCCCGGCCGCCTGGCTAGCTTATGCCCGAAATAACAACACACAAACTGTATTCATTTAAGCACTGCTTGGCCCATTTCTATCTAGCCTCTTCTAGGCTAATTCTCACATATTAATCTAGCCCATTTCTTATAATGTGTGTAAGCACCCCAAGGTGCGCTTACCGGGAAGATTCTAGCCTATGTCCATCCTGGGTCAGAGCTTCATCCTGTGTGTCTGCCCGGGAGCAGCAGCAGCAGCATCTCTGCTCAAGAGAGCAGAGCTGTCGAGTCTGAGCTCACTTCCTCTTCCTCCCAGCATCCTGTTCTGTTTACTCCTCCCACCTATGTTTTAACCTATCAGGGCAAGCAGTTTCTTTATTTAATTAACCAATGACCTTCCTCCATCAGATAATTACATTCCAAAGCTCACACACTCAGAAAGTCAGTGGATTAACTTCTGATTCTGTAGAATGAGCCCGAGTTTACCAGTGCCTGTGGGAATATAATAAAAAGTTTCTTAGATTTCAGTCCACCTGACTGTACTCTACTCCTCCCAATCTTCCTGCTAAGTAGTCTAGGACTGAATATTAACAATTCCTTCATTGCCTTTGACCTGGGCCCATCTCATAGCCAAGAAAAACGGCTCACCTTCATTATTATGTGACAACATTATTATTCACTATGGGATGCATACCACTGCGAGTTCTTTTGCTGACTACCTGTTTAGTGTTTTCTCTTTTAAAACCTTTAGAAATTTTTAAAAAGTTTACTTTTATTTTATTTTATTTTATGGGTGTTCTGCCTATATATGTGTCTGTATACCATGTGTCTTGAACATCTTGGGACTGGAGTTGCAGATGGTTGTGAGCTGCCATGGAGTTGCTGGGAATTGAACCCATGTCCTTTGGAAGAGCAACTAGTGCTCTTAACCCCCGAGCCATCTCTCCAGCCTCTAAAAAATGTTTTAAATTGAAATAGAATTACATCATTTCCCTTCTCTCCTTCCCTCCAAGCTACTCTCCCAAGAGCCCCTCCCTGGTTCCTGCTTCTCACTCTCACACTGATATCCTTTTTCTTTGATTATGTGAAACACTAAATCCCATCACACACTCTTGTTTTTTTCCTGCTCTCTAAACTCTGGTGTTGTTTTTCTTTTTTTCATGGATTTCACTATTTCAGATATTGTTGCAAGGAGAGGGTCTGCTTGTTCATCCCGGCTGCCTTGCTAGCTTACGTCTGAAATAACCATACAGAAACTGTATTAATTAAACCACTGCTTGGCCCATTAGCTCTAACTTCTTATTGGTTCTTACATACTAGTTTAACCCATATATATCACCATGAGGTTGTGGCCTACCAGCAAAGTCTCAGCACCTCTATCTCCGGCAGTGGATCCGTGGCCATTCTCTCCTCACTTCGCCTTTCTTCCTCCCAGCATTCAGTTCTGTCTTCCCTGCCTACCCAAGTTCTGCCCTACCAACTAGGCCAAGGCAGTTTCTTTATTAACCAATGAAAGCAACACAAAGACAAAAGGACATCCTACACCAAGATATATCATGGACTGAGCACAGAGTGACGCGGTGAGCGTGAGTGAGAAGACCCAAGGTGCGGTTCTGTCAGGCTCATGTCCTTGTGTTCCCCAGGGCCTGTCTGGAGCAGTTTGTGAGTCTGGAATCCACTCAGAGCATGCCATGTTCTTTGTAGTCCAGCATCTGCAAACTTGTTGACGGAAGGTGTTTCAATTTGCTTGTTTTCTCAGAGGCCATGTCTTCCCAAAAAGGGGTTGCTGCCACTGGCACAGCTGTGCTAAGTTTAAATGACACGACACACTGAAACTATTTTGTAAGTTGTTAAGACTGATATAGGATGTAACACTGACTTAGAAGTTTAGGCTTTATAATTTTTTCGTTTTGTTTTTTGTTGGTTGTTTGTTTTTTTGAGACAGGTTTTCTTTTTTTTTGTGCAGCTCTGGCTGTACTGGAACTTGCTCTGTAGACCAGGCTGGCCTTGAACTCACAAACTTACAGAGATCCACCTGTCTCTTCCCCACCTCCCCCAGCATGTGCTACCACTGCCTGGCTTCTTTATATTTTCTGAAAGGTCCAGTTCCTTTATGCTGTTCTCTTCCTGGTATTCACCTTATACTATGTAAGTAGGATTCAGATTCGTGGATGCCTTGTTTAGTAGTTCAGCTACATTTATCTTAATTTTTTTTTTTTTAAAAATTCACCTTTTCTTTTTAAAGGTGTGTATCAGTAACTGCAGTGTTCCACATGAGGCTTCTGGCAATATTTTAATACATATCAGTTTCATCTTGAAGGACACACCCCCGAACCATATCCTGGACATGCGTCCTTGTGCTATGGGCTTGCTGTGTTGTGCTTTGCCCCCCGTTTCTGAGGAGTGCTTCTATCCTCCCTCTGCATTCATTGGCTTTCCTCTTTCCTCCACCCTATACTCTGGTTTTTCTTCTTTTACTATCTAATTTTGCAGGCTTTCTAATAATTTGCAAATGAAAGGTAAGACTTCCGAGCT
Organism: Alexandromys fortis; assembly: GCF_014885135.2. Classification (NCBI taxonomy): domain Eukaryota; kingdom Metazoa; phylum Chordata; class Mammalia; order Rodentia; family Cricetidae; genus Alexandromys; species Alexandromys fortis. The sequence goes on along the minus strand of NW_026067895.1, from coordinate 16,451,438 downwards.
GCTACCTGAGAATGTGGCACTCCTGTATAATTTATTGCCCGGCTTGGTGTAGAATTCCGGGCTGGAAATCACCAAGTTGTGGATGGGGAAGCACCGTTCATCATCTCCTGGCATCCATGCTCAATGTAAGAACTGGTACCTGCTGATTCTCCATTCTTCCGAGAACCTTTTAGTCTGTGTCTTGACTTTATTCTTTATCGTGTCAGACAGTTTACTGATACTACACCATGGTCGGATGTACTTTTCGGTTTTTTTGTTTGTTTGTTTTTATTATCTGTCTGTCTGTCTGTCTGTCTGTCTGTCTGTCTATCTATCTACCTACCTATCTATGCTGAGATCCAAACGGACACTGCCATGAATAGCTTTACCATGTAATAAAACCTAGAAGGATTTGGGAAGAGTCTCAGGGAGGAATTGAGTAGATCAGGTTGGCCCATGAGCATCTTCTTAATTGAGGCGAGAAAACTCACCCTGAATGTGGGCAGCACCATTTCCTGGTTTGGCTCCTGTTTAGGGAGACAGTTAGCTCAGTACAGTAGGGAACTGCAGCAAGGAACCCTAAGCCAAATAAGCCCCTCCTCCTCTAAGCTGCTTTCCCTGGGTGTTTACCACAGGACCCTGCAGGAGATGCTCATTCCTTGTTCTGTTTTCTATGCTAGGATTGGCTTTCCCCACTGTTTGCTTAGCTTTCTTCCAAGATGTTGACTTGCCTGTGAGAGTCTCTTTTTCTATTTGTGGTCATGCTTATTTTCTGCTATTGATATTTCCTTAATGTTTTCATAAACAGTGAGTTTTCTGAGATTAATTTTTTAACCTTTTAAAATTTTGTTTTTTTGCACTATCTTTGCTTCTAATTGCATTTTTTTCTCTTTTCTCGTCATTTGTGTTATATATCTCATGTGCCGGAAGGTTCTGGAAGGTCTGTTCTGAGGCTGAATGGTGCTCCACAAACGGGAAGACTTGTCTTCTTTTGCTTTGTGAGTCTGTTGCCTTCATTTTCCAACTTTAAACCAATGTGAAGATTTTATGCTCTGCTTCTGCTACCTTTCTCCTAGGAGATTTACAGCTTTTTCAGTGAAATAATTATTTCTGTGTTGAGAATTTTGAAGAGAGGCACTAAAAGTATTTGCTAACTTAACTTGAAATCCATGTGGAAGTCTTAAAAACAAAAACCCAAACCAAACAAGCCAGCACCCTTGGAGGACAGACTTTGCAGGATTCACAGGTCACTGCCCGCTTGGTCAGACACACCTTCAGTGGGAGTGCTCTATTTTTAAGGTGTGGTTTATATTTAGATGGTCTCAGGGGAGAGCTTGGCTTTCTTGTTAACGATGCAGAGGCTGTCTTTCCTTTTTGGGTTAAAGGCCTTTGTTTCAGGTGCTTGAGTACCAATAAATGTGTAAATGATAATTGGGCCGTCTGATAAAAAAAATACTTAAAAAGCTCCTCACTGATGTTTCTAAAAGGAATTTTCCAGGAACTAAGCATATAATCCTGAGATTAAAATGGGCTCATTCAGTTGTTTCCCATAAAAAGCAGAATAATAGACTTTAAATCTATTTGCCGCTGGCCACCCACAAAGGACATTCCTGGGCCAAAGAGATTAGATATAAATACAGCATAGGGAGCCGGGTTAAATTTGTGAGTTTTATTCTTAGTAAATGTTTCCACGAAGCACTCCCGCTCGGGCTGGCAACAGGAAGATAAAGTTTTGACTTTCATTCGGAGAGCAGGTCAGGCAGTTTGAGGAGGGCAGAGCGGCTCTTTTAGGACAGGCTAACTGTGTGGATTCTTTCACAATTCGCCTCTGCTGGTGGTCAGTTCAGTTGCTTCCTGTCTCTCTGGATATGGGATGAGCCCGCCGCCATCCACGTCCACACACAGCTGCTTGGAGGAATGCTTTGGTCATTGTGCAGTAAGCAAAATATGTTCCTGGCCTTGGTGTTCACCAGATAACAGACCTCTTTTCAGAGGCTTGTGGACACCCAAGAGCCACTCCTCAGTGGCTGTCACTTCCCACCAGAGACACAAAGGAAACCCGTTTCCATGCTGATTGCTGGGAAAACTTGCCTGGGCCCTTCTTGTGGACGCGCAGGGTAGAGGGCGAAGCAGACAGCACTGTCCGTCTGGCTGGTCTGGACCCTCTAGCCACCTCTGTAGAAACCAGACTCACAGCTTTCCTGCGTCTAGAACGTCACTCTTCTCTCTTGAAACTCCTACAGTCTCGTACTATTTTTAGTTAAATTAAATATAAATAAAGTATAAATTCTTGCTGATCAGGACAGGGACCTTCCTTGTTTAATTGGCTTGCTTGAAACTTCTGTCTTGGTCACGTCATGTCCTTCAAGCCTGCCTCCCCGGTTCTCTCTTTATATGGTAGTGAAATGAGCGGTGTGAGCTGTGCCCACCAGGACCTTCCGTGCTAAGAGGGGGGCGTGTGGATGATGACACACTGGCCGAGACATGCTAACCCCGGGTTTCCTGCACGCTTTCATTCCCACTGATTATCGCGGTTGCTGCTTCTGCCATGTACCCGCTTTCAAAGCTCCCTGGCCCTCGTATTGGTCCAGTATCTCCTCGGCTCTCCTCCCTGTAGCTGAAGCAGCTTGGATCGTTCAGAAAGACTTCTGAATTCTGAGAGCCCGCAAAGGGAAACCAAGGCCCACCCCCTTCTCCCTTCCCCTGGGTCTCGATGAAAAGGAGAACTCTAACTGTTGTGTACAGAAACCCTCACTTTCTGAACTTGCTAGAATTAGTTCATGCTCAGCGCTTAGAGCCTAGCTCTGCACTATTTATAGGTTCCTGGATAAAAGAGCCAGAGAGCCTCCAAAGACAGTTTCCAAGAACATTGAGAGTCTATGCTTGAGGGACAACAGTTATTAAAATTTCATCCTGTTGCCAACATGATGTAAGTACTCAGTGTTTGGTAACTGTTTTTTGTCTCTCCTCCAAGTACTAACCAAGCCCAACCCTGCTTAGCTTCAGAGATCAGAGAGGATCAGGCACATTCTGGGTGGTATGGCCATAGACAGTAACTGTTATTTGTATTCCTTAACAAATTTCTGTTAGCTGAAGGTGTGTGTGTGTGTGTGCGCGCGCATGCATGCGTGTGAGTGAGCAAGCGAGCGAGTAAGCGAGCGAGAAATTATTGCATAATGGGTGACCTCAAAAGTGCCATTAGGAAACAAAAGGGTTAAATTTGCGACACAGATTTGATGATTCAAAAAAATATGTGCAGTATTATGAGACAGAGAACAGCTTTGTCATTTGTCACTTTAGGTAGTCATGAATAGGTCCCTCATCTGGTTGAGAATTTAACTACTCAGTTTCTCTATGAGAAAAATTGTTCTCCAGCAGAGTGTGAATGAAATATTCTGTCCATTGTGGGACTCCTCCAGCTTGTGGAGGGGTTGAGAAGAAAGGGTGGCATTTATGGAACTTGACCGTTCTGCCAAAATGGGTGCTCTTCCCAGCTGCAGCAGTGGTGGCTGCTGGGGAAGAGCTGGGACAAGGCTTTGAGATCAGTGCCTTTGGTAGGGTGTCCTAGAAACTGTTGGCATTCCGTGAGAACCCTGTGTGGAGGTCCCAGTTAGAACATGATTTGGGAGATGCCTGCTCTGTCCAGAATAAGATGAATAAGAGTTGGGGCAGGGGGAAGAAGGTCTGTGTTTTTGAGTGGTCAGGGTGTGTCTGCCCATCCCTGTCTGAGCTCAGGTTCTGTAGGAAGTCAGAGAAATCATTAGTCTGGTAATCGCTCTGGAGCCCAAGGCCACCAATGTGGTTCCTATAAGATGGTCTGCTCCCTTGCGCAGGCTTTCCAGCACAGATAACCGTTCTCATTTAGGTGGTCTGCCCTGCAGCATTCTCAGTTCTTGAAATCCGAGGTGAGGATGACCTTTTAGGAGGCAGTTCTCTTCTTCCATGGCTGGTGCTGAGACTGTCTCAGGTCATCAGATGTGCCCAGCAAGTGCTTTGAGTCAGTGAGCTGAGCCATCTACTCACCCTTCTTTGGGGCATGCCCAGAGGCTAAGCTAAATAACCCCTCATAGGTGTGCTCCGAGGTGTGCCTCCTGTGTGAGTGGACCCTGTCAAGTTGACAGTGCCCCCAACCATCCCAGAGGGGACACGATATAATTAGAAGTATACAAGTGAAAAGAGCCTGCTGTTTGAAACTGAAGGTAGAAACACCATTGTAAGCAGAATTCAGAGAGACAAAGACGGAAGACATGTACCTGCGTAGGTTCTTTGGGAGCCATCTTTCCTGTGAATAGCTCTATGACTAGGAGATACAGAGATGGAGTTCTAGCGGGAGGGCTCAGATGTTGGGTTACCCTGCGTTAGAACCATCTTCTATACTGTCATGGCTTTGTTGCTGTTGGAAGGACTGGCACAAATGACTCCATTTTTACTGTTGCCATTGAGACAAGGTCTGCTGAGGTAGTGCAGGCTGTCCTTGAGCTTGAGATAGGTGCAAGGTGCTGGTGTGTCAGCGTGCCCAGTGAGTTCGTTTCAGTCCTGGCAAACTGCTCTCACTACCTCTGTGCAGTTCCCTCTAATGACATGACTGATAACCCACCCTGTTTGGTCTTGATGGGCCTCTGTTACTCAGATGAGATCTGTCTCCTTTGGTCTGATCAGATCTTGTGTGCGTGCATGTGTGTGTGCATGTGTGTGTATGTGCATGCATGTGCGTGTGTGCGCATGCATGCGTGTGTGTAGTCTCTGTGTGTGTGTGAATGCATGCGTATGTGAGCAGCAGTCACAAATGATAAGGAGTCAGTGCCAGAAACTTTTGGCCAAATTCAAGCGATTAGAAACGTCCCTGAAGTCCTCTGATGCTCGGTTCTGTCTGTTCTGTGGTAATTCGTAGTATCTCAGAAATGCCAGTCAGGATTTTGTTAGAAGTTGCCCTGCAGAATGTCAGCATACAGCACATTCAGAGCTCTACAGGAGGATAGAAAACTTAAGAACAAATCTCTAAAGAATAAATAGTTTGAACAAGAAATGCCTGCTAGAGCAATTTTTGGTGCACTTGATAGTAAATGTTTTTGAAAAGCATAGATACTACAGACGATAAAATTAGACCAGACCTGGATAGAATGTTGAAGGAAGTTTTCTAAACTGTTCACTTTCGTTTCATATAGCATTTTAGAGCAAATGTTTTGATTTGTATGTGATACATTAGGACTGTAGGAGTTGCCTTAATTTTATTTTTTTGAATAAGCTTAAATTTATTTTCCATTTAAGTAATGATATAATTTGTCAATGGTAGGTTGCCTTTATATATAAAACTTCTCATTTCATTTTGCCTGTTTTCTTGAAGGGATGTTGAAGTTTTTTTGTCAAAGGGAATTTCTGTATCTGTTGAAATGATCATATGCTTTCTGACTAAAAGTGGTTTACATACATATTATACATACCGAATTCTGTATGTTGAGCCAAACTTGTATCTTGAAATGAGACCAATTAGGTGATGTTTAGTTTGCAAAAATTTTGTTAAGAATTTTTGCTTCCATATTGTTCATTGTGGTGTGGATCTATTTAAATTGTGTATATCCTCATGACCTAAATTTGGTAGCTTATGTGTGTCTAGGACTTGATCCATTTCTTTTGGATTTTCATGGTTTTTGGAATGAAGTTTTTAAAATACTATCCAATGAGTCTTTGGATTTCACTGTACTCTGTAGAAACCGCTTCTCTTTGTTTTTTATTAATTTGGTTCCTCTCTCTTTGTCTCTCTGTCTCACTCAATCTTGGCAGTCTTGGGTCCAGGTTTGTGAGTGTTTTAGTTTTACAAAAAACCAAGCCTTTGAGTCTATGCATTGTTGTTTTTGTCTGTATTTCCTTAATCTCTTCTTTCATCGTTATTATTTCTTGCTGTCTTCTGCTCTGGGGTCTGTATTAGTCTTGTGTTTATGAGACTTTAGGTTGCAGCCTTGGCTTATTTATTTGAGATTGTCCTCATTTTTTTTAGTCTAAACGCTCTAGGCATAAACTTTCCTCTGTCTTGGCCATCTCTCCAAGTGCCTGGCAAACTGTGTTTTCCTTTTCTTACACTCTAGGGATTTTTTAAGTGTCCCCCTTGTTTCGTTTGACCATTCGCTGGCCTTTCACGAGTACTTTGTGTAGTCTCCATGCGTTTGTGTAGTTTCTGTCATTTTGCTTGTTGATTTCTGGACTTCTTGCATTGTAATCTGATACAGTGGAAGGAATGACTTCATTTCTTTTATGTTTTGTAAGACTTGGTTTGTGGCCAAGAATGTGGTCTGTGTTAGACTGAGTTCCATGGGCTGCAGAGAAGACTGTGCCTTCTGACTTTGCTGGGTGCAGTATTTTGTGTGGATCTAACGTGACTCTTGCTGCATCCATCAAATTACCCATCCTTTGTCAGGACAATCGTTCTAGACACAGACTAACAGGAAAAAAATACCCTGAGGCAGTTACATTAATTGCTCTGAATTTTGTGGTTTACAGAAGACTAGGCAGCTAGAATTCTCCCTAAGGGACCAAAAGATCATGTAGACTTAGTGTTTCTATGGTTACGCAAGTTACAATAGAGATTTCCTAGTGCTCTGTTGGGTCACTGTACCTCGTATCTCTTTCCACGCCAGTAAATGTCCAAATACTTCAAGTCAGCTCTGATTTGCTCAAAAGACTCCCCGGAAAAAGGCCTATCAGATAAATGACAGATGCTCACAGTGACAAGGAAAAGGAAAGTCAAGGAACACTGATTTAGGAACCCTTAAGGGCCAGCATTTTGATCCTGTGACGTTCAAACACTAATTTCTCTGAATAGGGGTAGAGAGTGGCTGATGCTGGCAGGAGTTGGGAAACAAGAAAACGTTTTGTGGGACATTTCATTGTTTTGCCCGGGTCCAGGTTTGGCTTGCTAAGAGTGCTGATGCTGAAAAAGCTTTCTGGGCTCAGTTAGTCCAAGTTGTTGCCAGAGTTTCAGGAAAAGTTAAAACTGCTCTGGTGGTTTAAATGAAAATGCCCCCCTTAGACTCATTATTTGAAAGGATGAGGGCATGTGGTCTTGTAGGAGGAAGTGTGTTACTGGGGGCGGGCTTTGAGGTTTCAGAAGCTGAAGCCAGGCCCAGTGTCTCACTCTTCTTCCTGCTGCCTGCTGATCCAGATGTAGAACTCTTGGTTACTTCTCCAGCACCACGTCTGCCTGCCACTGCCATGCCTCTTATCATGATGATAATGGACTAAACCTCTGAACCTGTAAGCCAGCTCCAATGAAATGCTTTCCTTTGTAAGAGTTTTCATGGTTATGGTGCCTTGTCATAGCAATAGAGACCCCAGCTAAGACAACTGCTCCCGGAAGCCTTGATAATTCATCCCCAAAATGCCAGTTAAAGAGAAGAGGAGCATGTGCGACAAGAGAAGAGAATACAGAGAAAACAGAGGCCATTGGGAGGCATCTTTCTGTTTAGCAGGCTATGATATCATCTCAATTGTCAATTTGATACAATCTAGAATCACTTGGGGATAGGCGCTCTGGTTTGCCTGAGGAGGATTGCTTGGCTAAGTTAATTAAGTGAGAAGACCTGTCCACCTTCAATGGCAAACTCTAGAGTTGGATTCAGACCAACTAAACTGCCTTTGCTTCCTGGCTGTGGACGGACACAATTGGCTAGCTGCTCAGTCAAGCTCCTCTTCGGAGGCTTCCTCACCTGGATGGCTTATTCCCTTGAACTGTGAGCCAAAATAAGACCTCTCTGCTTAAAGCTGTGTCTGCCAGAGTAGTTTATCATAGCAACAGGGAAAGAAAGTCATAGATGTTTACATTTGGTTTCAGAATCAACAAGTTGCTTCCCAGCCTTTTGTCTAAGAGCAAGTGCAGAAAACCCAACAAGTAACTGCCCAGTATTGTTTGCTACTAACTCCACCAGGGTCATGGAGTCAGATTCTCAGCAGTGGAAACTTCCTCTGATACACTCTCGAACACAAACCTTAGCTTCTCACACTGTGGAGCTGATGTGGTAGAGGTCACTGTCTCTCTGGCTCGGAGCCTGCCTAACTTACAAACTGCGGAGAATGCTCGACACGGCTGGTTACGCTCATTTTTCTTCCCTCCTCACACACTGACTCTTCAGTTTGGTGGGAGAGACCTCCGGTGGGTGTCTTATCTTTTGCCGTAGTCTATAATCCTTGATCACACATCTAATTTATAGGGCTATCCTCAGGAGTTGCTTTAGTTTTCATAGAGGAAGGGCTGTGAGCCTTACAGGGGGAGGTCTTTGTCCTGGCAGCTGCACTGAACTCCATATGGTGTCATCAGCTCTGAGGAGAATTGGTGATGATTCTCTCCGGTTGGGGCAGGCGGGGGGCGGGGGGGGGGGCGGGGGGGCGCTGCTGGCCTTATCAGCACGTTTACTAGATGAATAATGTTAGTCTGTGTCACCATCCTGTGTGGCTGTCAGCTGTCTTGAGAACTTTCTTTGGTGAGATAGTGCACAAAAAGCACAGACAAATCCTCCCTCCCTGGCTATAACTGTGGAAAGGGCATTTATTCTTTTACATTCACAGATTTTGTGTCAATCACCAAGTGGGTATACCATTTGCCTCAGCTATGTATATGTACATACATGTAGTGCTTAGCATGGTGCTGGATAAATGGTCATGCTAATGCACAGCAGATGTTATCATCCTGTGTGTATTAGCACACTATATTTATCATCATGTATTGTATTGTTTTGTGCTGGTTCTGTATGGTGCCACTTTCTGTGTGCCAAATACCGTACCAGAAGCAACAGTGCTCCTTGCGGGAAAATGGAAAGGGTGCCAAGCTCTGTTTGGATTGCATCCAGATTCCAACATGGTTTTCTTCATTGCTATCGTTTTGATTTTTAAGCCCCATTTTTTAGTGTCTACCGTGGACTCTTGAAGTATTAGCTGTTAGAGTTGATATTGTTAGTTCCTGATGCTTTCCTGGGAACTTCTAGGGCATCAGCTGCACAGCCTGATAAAGATGTATAATAGTTCTCCTTTTGAAACTTTTAAATTTACTAGTGGAAAGAAATTGCTCATAAAGCAAGCTGAATCTATTAGGTAGCCATACTCCCCCCCCCCCCCAGTGGTTTAATTAGAAGTATGATTCTTGCATTTGGCCAGAAGTAAGAACTGTGGCCTTTCAGCCTCTTACCTTGTCCACATGGTTCCTAATTAGAATCTTAACAGAGCAATATTGAGGGCTTTGGGCTTCTTTCCTGCCTCAAACACAAGGTAAAAGACACTAATCCAGTCAAGGTCCTTGTGGCCAGGTCTCATTATGTGCTTCAGGATGACTACAAATTGGTGACCGACCCAGGAAGGCATTGAGTTCTGGATCCTTCTGCCTTCTGGAAATCATAAGCATGCACTACCGTACCCAGTGCTCAGCATTTACTTCTACTCTAGGAAGAATTTAATACCTCCTTTAATAGCACTAGTCATACAAGGGCTCATTATGTAAGACAGTGGCTGGCCTTGAACTCATAAAGAGGGAGCCCTCTGCCTCTATAACACTAGGCTCAGTGTTTGCCATTATGCTTGGTGGCACTACTTCTATACTCACAGGCTCTGTTTATATCAACGATTCTCAACCTTCCCTTTGCGGTGACCCTTCAATGCAGTTCCTCATGTTGTGGTGGACCACACCCCAACCATAAAGTTATTTTTATTGCTACTTCATAAATGTAATTTTACTCCTGTCATGTATCATAATGCAAATATCTGTGTTTTCTGATGGTGTTAGGCAATCCCTGTGGAAGGATAGTTTGACCCCCGAAAGGGTTGTGACCCACAGGTTGAGAACCACTAATTTATATTGATTTGTTTTTCGGGATTGTTAAGAATATGTTCAGAGTCATCAAAGCTCGAAAGAAATGTGCATTTTCTTAGACTTATTGACATTATAAGGATAGACTTGAGGATCAATAATGGAGTTCCTGAAAGAGGTATCTGTTGTACTCGGTGATTTCACATAATTGAGATCTGCTTCTTTCCTGTCTTTGGTATTGAGGATCCAAGACAGCAAGTTCTCTGTCGGAGCTGGAGGCTGGTTAAGCAGTAAAGACTTACGCCTTTTGGGTGCAGAGTATCCTTCTGAGGTAAGAACCGAGGAAACCTAGACAAGCTTTGCCTCAGTCCCCTGGAAGTCCCAGCACGTTGCACAGTTATCTTTAACAATGCAACCATGGTTTCTTAGGTGGTTGGCAGGCAACCAGCAGCTCTGGCTATGCTGGGTTTTTTGTTTTTACATATAAAGTTGATTATTGTCTTCTCAAGGTCTGTGAAGAATTTTGATGGGATTTTGATGGGGATTGCATTGAATCTATAGATTGCTTTTGGTAGAATTGCCATTTTTACTATGTTGATCCTCCCAATCCAAGAGCAAGGGAGTTCCTTCTATTTTCTGGTGTCCTCTTTTATTTCTTTCTTCAATGTCTTAAAGTTCTTGTCAAATAGTTCTTTCACTTCCTTGGTCAGAGTTACCCCAAGATATTTTATGCTATTTGTGGCTATTGTGAAAGGTGATGCTTCTCTGATTTCCCTCTCTGCTTCCTTATCCTTAGTGTATAGGAAGGCAACTGATTTTTTTTTGGAGTTGATCTTGTATCCTGCCACATTGCCAAAGGTGTTTATCAGCTGTAGGAGTTCTTTGGTAGAATTTTTGGGGTCGCTTATGTATACTATCTTATCATCTGCAAATAATGAAAGTTTAACTTCTTCCTTTCCAATATGAATCCCCTTGATCCTCTTATGTTGTCTTATTGCTATTGCTAGAACTTCAAGCATCTAGTATGTGTCTGCCAGACTCTTCTAAGCCTGGGGTTTTGAGCTCAGCAGGTTAGTTTCTGGAGGAGAGAGAGACTGAGACTGAGATTGACTTCATGACTTAATTATCTTGTAAAAACAGATCAGTGCAAAGTTTCAGACACTTAACTGGAAAGGAAATCCACTGAGAAAACTAAGTGATGCTGACTGGCATGCTGCTTCTGGTAAGGGGTGGGGAAAGTGTCAGGAGAGGGCCAGAGGCTGTAGGCCACCAATGACAGCGAAGAGGCCCAGAGCATCAAAGACCTGGTTTTGTCTTCTTTTTATAATCTAGTGATTACCGCTGTTCTGACATTTTGTGTTATAGGCAAAAAGTTCTTTATTTCATTGTAATCTATTAATGGGTCATTCATACTGTCCTGGGTCCTTTCTTACTCACAAATTGCTTATTGCTCAGTTCTACATTTGAGTTATAGAATTTGGAGAGGGCTCCTAGCGATCTGGGTATATGAGCAGCAATAGTAACACTGCCGGGTTTTGTTATTGAATGTGTTCTTTTGTTGTGTTGGATAAATATTGTGGCTATTAGGGACAAAGTTTTCATTGTCAAGAAAAAAAGAGTGCTGTTTGTGACTTTCCCTTAACTCTTCCATGGTCTTTATCCATTCTTCCTTCAAATGAGTTCTGAGAACAAATGACTCAAGGCCGGTCTCAATATTCACATGTCTTCCAAAAGGGCACTGACTTCAGATGGAACCAAACCATGCAAGTCCAAACTGTCTGCCAGAGGTGGAGGCTCAAAGGTGGCCTTTTCCATGTTAAGCTCCATGAAGTGTGGAGCACACATAGAAAACATTCTTTTATCAGAAGCATTTAATGAGAATGATCTCCCAGGGCCCAGATGCTCGCTGAACTAGCAGGGTTTACTTATCCAAACACCTATGCCCTTCGTGAGCTTGGCCCTCTTCCTCCCCTGTGACGTATACAGTTCTGATTGTACCTGTCATTTCCTTGGCAGCAGGTCTTTTCTGCTTCATATGTGATAGATCCTCCCTTTCCCCCCTTCCCCTGAACGAGTATCTGTGTCTTGTGTGGTGGATTCAGGAGAGCTGGAGTTGATACTAGATCCCAGGTTGTGGTCACCATGGAGCTAAGGTTCGTGCTGTAATGGCTGGAACAGGAGCATGTTTGGGCACAAGAGTGTTGTGTTGGAGGAGAGGCTGTTGAACTTGGCCCTATGGCTGGTGTCCTCCAAGCCCAAGTGGTGTCTATCTTTCTTCTAGCCTGAGCCTCCCTAGGCTCTCAGAGAACTGTGTGCTGGCAGGATCTGGGAGAGCTGGCATGGAGTACTGGGAGCAGGTGTCCTGGCCACTTGTGGCATTTGAGATAGAGTGTCAGTAACTTCATTCAAAGCATACACAAGTGTAATCAGAAACGCCGGGCCTGTGGATTCCTGTAACTCAAACCCCAGTCACTATGGGACTGATTGCATAGGAAATAAGTCTAAGAAGAATGCCTTATGTAAGAGGATTTAAGGTGGGTTTTGGTGACAGGGCTTTAGAGAGAGTCTTTTACACTCTGGTATGATATAGTCTTTAATAGAAGTAGTGGCATGTCAGCATGGTGTGCTCAGACCGCTTGCCCTGTGTGCACAGAATACCTTTCCTCTAGGCATGAGTGTGCAAATTCCTACCTGTGTTTGGCCAGAGAACGGTGGATCTGAAAGCAGTGATGACTGGGAACTGATTCTGAACTGCCCCATGTTAGTGCATGTTCTGCATGTCAAATGTGGACGAGAACGCCATTGCCTGCCTAGTGCTTACTAGTTCCCGAGGGGAGTTACTGCTCTGATGTTTTCAAGGCAGTGACTCAGGCTGGGGATGAATTGCTAAAGCTGTCATGGACTTTGATACTGAGATTTTGCATTCTAGGAGGGCCATAGCAGTGACCAGCTCGGGGCATAGATGTCTGTTTTAAAGATGGTGTCTCGGGGATTGTGAGCAGATGCATAGGAAAGGACACAGCAGGAACCCAGCCATTCCTGAGGGGGAGTGCCGCTGAGTGCATGTAAGCTGGGCTTGAGAAGTGTGGAACCTTGCTCCTGAAACATCTGCCATAGTGCTCCTCCAAGTGTGCTCTCCCAACTCTGTGCCAGAGCGACGGAGGGGGAGGGCTGTGGTTGCTGCTGCTGCTGCTTCTGCTGTGTGTGTGTGTGTGCACATGCACATGTGTGTACATGTGTGAACGTGTGCATGTATGTGTATAAATGTGTACTTGTATGAATAGGTGTAGTATACACATGGATACAGAGGATGTTTCTCAGTCGTATAGATCTCTGAGGCTTACAGTAGATCTACCATACGTCCTGTAACCTATGAGTACAGAAGCTGGGAATGTGCTTGTTGGCCAGACCTTTCTTTTTACACATAGTGGAGTCCTAGAATAATTAATCTAGAAACTAGCAGCTTCTCCATTTATTTACATGGGGATTGAGTTGGGCTGGGGAGAGACAAGGATTTTGAAAGTTGAAAAATTAAAAAAGGTGAGATAAAAAGGGTGTGACTCAGATTTGTTTGCTGACCTGGAAAAGAAAGGTGTATGTGAACATGGTGATCCCTCCCACCACCACCACAGTGTCTTGGTATGTTTTTAATTTAACCTTGTAGGACATATTTTGAACTCACATAAAGATGTGCTCTCTGCTGGCTTCCAGGTGTTACTACACCCTCCTTCTCTTTTGTCAGGAAGCAGGGTGGTAGGTGATGTGGGCAGAGTCCTGTTAGGAGAAGTCTGCCTGAAATGGATGAGGTGGCAGGACAGGTTGTGGTTGATTCTAAGCCATCCTACGTCAGAACATCCTTCTGCCTTTTAGTTCCACGAACTTAGGTCTTCCTACTGCACATACGAACCGACTAAACAAGAAACCTGCGGAGCACAAGGATTTCTAGTTCACTTGATGTTGCTCTTTTATTAAAGTGATCATCCACCACCAGTGACTTAGATGCTTTATGTATTTTATTATTTAAAGATGAAAGCTTTGCTCTTATGGCAGGCATTGATGAGTTTGAAGAAGGTGGCATGAATGTGACCCATTAAAGTATAGCTCGTGGTTGAGATGTCGTGGAAGGTATAAGTTGAAGGGAATGGTGGCTGTCCTAATGTGACAGGGCTGATGCTCAGTACTGATGGGCTGCATCCTTCATGCTGTCAGCGGCACTGGGCTTCTTCTGGCTGCCTAGTTGACGTATGAGTGCGGTGACCCCTACTTGGTAGTGTTGCTGTGGGATTGAATGAGTTGACTTATGCAAAGTGCTTGGACTACGACTCCCAACATGGTGAGCACTTACATGCCATAACAGGAGTGATAAAATAGTCCCAGAGAAATTGGGCTTTGCCTGAGTCCATGTGACCAGTTCAAGATTGGAAAACAAGGCCTTTTAGCTTCTAACCTTTGGTTCCATGAACTTTACCAGTTAGCCGATTCTTCAACTGTCAACTTAAAACTGTGGGTGCTCACTGCAAGGACTAACATTTTGGAAGCTCTGCTTGGTCTCCCTGCTTAGACTATTCTAAGTCACAAGGTCTGACTCAAATAGGAAAAGATGAACAGAACCAGCAGAACTCTACTATTACCGTCTTCTGGTCCCTTAGCAAGTGATGGAGCCCGTGGAAACCACTGCTAGGAACAGCAACAGGACACTGAAATCTTTGAGGACAGAGGGTGATCCCAACAGGCTGAAAATACAGTGTAAACAATGGATGACGATGTACTGAAATGACCCTGCCATGTGAGAGAAATCACTGTGACACAGGGATTGTGTCAGGTTTCCTACAGAATGGGGGTAACTATCAGGAACCATATCAAGGTTCCGGTCACCCCATCCATTTGACTGGTACTTGTCGTTGGTAATGTTCTTTCCTTAGTGTCTGACAGTAACACCTGGCAGTTGTTTGGTTGGAATCATAAAGAAAAAGCAAATAATGCAGATGCACACACGTGCACATAGTTATGCCTAAGAATGCGTTATGTTGCCACAGATGCAGACATGGAGTGACTGTCGCCACTGGGAGCCACGGTCCTGCTGAACTGTTTATGTCGGCTTTCCCAATGTTGATAAAATTTCCCTTCCTGTGTTTGGGAAAGTATCAAGTGTTTCCTGGTGTTTATGTAAAACTGATCTGAAATTCCTAATAACTTTATATAGGAGAAGATGCATCTTAGTTTTAAGACTTATAACAGGATGTAAATAGTTTGTTGTTTTTGCCCATATGCCCTGTAAACACCCACGTCACGCTGTGGACATTTGCCTGGGGCTCACTGTGTGAGACTCTTCATTTCTGTCTGTAGGAAGAAGTATTTCCTGTGCTCAGTGAACGGTCTCAGCGGACTGCTGGGAAAACCCTCTAGACCCTGTCGATAGGCACAGAGTATAGGGTCGCACTCTGTACTCAGATATCTGTACGGCATTGAATAAGACATTTGGCTTCCTTTTAAAGTTCAGTTTCTCTGCCCTTCAAAGGGCTGGTGGATTCCTTGGTTCAAAGGCTAGGTCCAGATAGCTGAAGCTGACGCCCTTCCATCCCCTTCTCATTCCATAAACTTCCTGGGTCTGTGCTGTCTGTGGAAGCACACAGAACATGCTGGCTAGGAAGGGCTTTGGAAAAAGCCAGCTTCACTGAGTGGAGCTGGGCTGAGGGTTTAATTGTTAGCAATTTGAGAAGTGTCACTGCTTATAAAAACAAGGAAGTTTGAACTAAAAGATTATCCCATGGAAAACCACATTTTAGGTCTTCCTTGAACCAACCCTTAACCAGTGTTCGCAACAGGTCTTTGATGTGGAATGTGTACCCCAAGGCGTATTTATGTTTTTGTTAGCATTGTGGTCTCTTTTCCAGATGTGGTCAGAATGGATCTCTGGGGCAGTCTTGAATAACTTCCAGACCAGTGTGTGTTTACATGAGATTCAGTGAGCGCTGGCTTGCTCAAAGGCCTTTCAAATCCACACCATGGACACCGACAGCACCCAGCTCCTCATTAGCCAGGAAAAGACGCCAGGTGCCATTCTGCATCTCTGTGTGGCTCATACCAAGTTGTTTACCTGGGGTGTTCTAGGCCTGCTGTTTAAGCAGCCAAGGGGTACATTGCTCACTTTTCATAATGGTAATGGATGCAGATATCACATCTAGCGATGAATCTTATGTGGTGCCTCTAAATAGACTATCCTTAAAATTAAAAACCCGATGAAAAAGCAATAAATGAGAGTTAACTGAATATTAATATGTAATAATTGCCAGTCACCCTAGAGTCCCGAAGCATGGGAATGGGAAAGTATTCTGGTTAGAGCAGGGACCTAGAGCAATAAGCTATAGCTCACAGAAGCTGTGAACCTCTTAGCTCCTCTGTGCGTTCATTCTCAAGAGCACCTGTTAGGGTGCCAGAGAAATAGAAATTGGAATTGCGGCTGGTGCTTGCTGTCTGTATAGTCACGAATGGAGCCATAGGGCCAGCAAAATGTCAGCACTCTTTCTGTTGCTAACTGTTCTGCTGACTTTGGTCAGCCCCCTATTCCTGGGGAGCAGTTCCCCCTGTGTAACTTTTGAGGGTTGGAGGTAGAAGGTGCAGCCTCAGGGAGGGTATACTCAGTGCCCAATGGAAAAGATCCGGCTTCCTCAGGCTCTTAGGGTATTTTTTTTTTTTTTGCTTCCTGCTTTATAATAGAAACAGAGGGTTTGTGCTGTTTGCTTTAGCTCTGCCATTGACATTTATTTACCTCTGCTCTTTCAGATTTTTAGATCAGGTTCTGATTTCTACAAAAAAATGTGTAGAGTTTTATGTATTTCTTGAAATAAAGCACATTTTCTCCTTGGAATATTTTACTAGAATTTTTAGCAGTGATGATATTTTTGTTAGCCTCAGTAAAATGGCCATTCTTTCCTAGCTCATAAATAACCACACTGCTTAAATATTAAGAGTGCTAGGTCTTCGTTCTTGTTCTCAAGCAACTGCTACTCTGTAAACAAAAAGATGCTAAAGAAAAATTGTCTTTAGAATAACTTCTAATGATGCTTCTTAACTCTGTGATGTCAAGCAGATCTTAGGAAAAGCTGCCTCTGTCTCCTCCTGGAAAGGCAGCATCCATCATACTCCTTGTGCTCCGTGCACATATCTAAAATATTTTCAATAATCAAACGGTAACTTCAAAACTGTTCACAAAGAGCGGTACCCCCAGTGAGTATTCTGACACTGGAAAATGCCTCTCGGTTTTACCCAGGAGTGTCCGGACGGTGTTTGTGTTTGGATGTGCTAGCAAGATCGGCAGCCCTGCAAAGCATCCTGTCCATGGCGTATTAATATGAACTTGACTCAGATTTTACTCAAAGTTGGCCGCAGACAGGACCACAAACCACAGTTAGAGCACAGTAGCAGCTGGGAGACTGGGTGGCACGGGGGCTCCTTCTCTTCATGTTCTCGGACATGTTGACCATAGCCTTCACCCCGGAAGACCAGCATTTCCTGCTGTTGGTTTGAAAGTGATGCCGGAGGACCGTGTGTTGATTGCTAAGCAACAACGGGTTGAATTCTAATGCTTGGCTCTCTATTTCTTGACTTGTTTTTCCTTGATATTCTCAAAACCTTTAAGTTTCTCTGGGAATTTCTGGAAGGAATTACTGAATGGAAAAAACACTGTTTTGGTTTTATTCCAAGTGAGCGTCATGGGTATGACTATGTCTGTGTGGTTCTATGTGCGCTCTCTGATCACGTCTCTGATGGCTGGGTCCTGAGGCCCTGCATTCCTGGAATACACAGCCCCTGGCGTGTTTGTCCCCTCTTTTTCCTTCAGGACACACTCAGTGTCCCATCTGGAATGAGACTTTTGTTGACTGCCCTTGATGAAGTCCCGCCCTCAAGCCTGCCTCATTAGTCCCTTCCTGCGTCCTCCCCTGGCACAGGCCGCACGCCTGACTGACACCACTATGGGGTGCTTCTGAGCTGTGTGACTGTGCACGTTGCTTTGATTACTGGCCTGGAGCAGTGCCTGTTGCGTGGCAGGGACTCTGGATGCTTGCTGAGTGAATTGAGAGAAGGAGTGTAGGAGGCTACCCAGGGGGTTCTGTACCCGGGAGAGGGTGGCTCGGGCGACTGTGAAGTGAATATTATTGGCATGCCCACCCTGGGATTTCATGAAAACCAAAGCCAAGGGCTTGGAGAATTGAGGCCAGTATGGTAGTGTTTGGAAAAGAAGGAGAAAAGAAGAGGGGACAGTCTAGAATATTCTTCTCTTATAGCTTGGCAATGAGAGATGTTCTTTTCATGTAACTACATCAAGGACCGGTGGGAGAGGCTTCAATGTTTCTTTTGGAAAGCAAGTTGTATGTACTAATAGGGAAAGAGATCAAAGTGTCTCTGAATGTGTGCTGGTTTCCAGTATGTTTTCTCAGATGCTCTAACCCCCCTGAACTGCTGATTTGACTTTGAGGTCAAGTTTCCTAAAGTGTTTTAAAAGCTAGCCAGGCAGGCCAGCGGGCTTTGGCCTCCAGGGAGTTGATATCTTTAGATGGAGAGATTTTTCTGCATCTGGGAACCAAATTGGAATTACTGAAGATCTGAATACTTAATTAGCTTTGCAGGATCTTGAGTCACTAATCGAATTAGTGTTTTAAATATGAGGGTTATTGTTCTCCACTTACCAGCTGCTTCCCTTCAAGAAGGAGAGGCTTGGAGCAGAGACCTCGTCTGTATCCTGCGCTCTTCCTGCATCTCTGGCCTCCCAGGAGGCCCTGGCATTGACATGAAATGGGTAATGTGGCTGTAAGCACCTTGTTTGTGAGCCAGGTTCTGTCCTTGTGATTAAGATCTTGAATCTGGGGAGACGGTGGGCTGCATTAGACTAAGCCAACTAACTCCATTTCAGATGTGCTTTAGAAATAGGTAGACTGTGACTCGCTGAGTTCTAAGTACTGACTTGGATGGTTTTAGCAAATACCTCGACTCATTGTGATTAAAAACCCCAAGCTTAATGTCTGTGCGGCTCCTGGCTGAGTCAGGGTCTTTCCCTTCCTTAGAGGCCGTTTTCTCCCCTTTTCCTTTGTACTGGCCATGCCGGAAGCTTGGCCTTTTGGAAAGGGAAGGCCGTTGTATGATGTTGGTGACGTGTCCTATGTGGCCCCATTTTGCAAGAGTGTGGTCTTCTTCTACTTAGCTAGAGGTATCCAAGACCCAGTTATCTGCACTGACATTCTGTGTTCTAACTCTGATTTTAGAGAATGAAGCTGTGAGCATACTGATGCGGAAGGGTGTGCTTGTTGTGTTATTGAGTGTAAAAAGCAACTTTGCAAAAGCAAAATACACAGTGACATAGAATGTCAGAAACTGTACAGAGCAAAAGGGAATATTTACTTCCTTTTTATTTGTTTGATTTTTTTGGTAGTTCCAGATGTTTGTGAGCTGCCATGTGAGTGGTGGGAATTGAACTTGGGTCCTCCGCAAGAACAGCTAGTGCTCTTGCCTGCGGAGCCATCTCTCAGCCCTCTAATATTTACTTCTTAATTTATTTCCCCTGGGACTTTTTTAAATTCACTCATATGACATCTCATTTTTAGAAGAAAAACCAGAGAGTGATTGGCTGACTCTCTAGGTGAGTTGTGTTGGAGACAGAGACCCAGGACTGCTCTGGGTACCTGCTCATGAGTGGTGGCAGCCAGGCTCTGTGCTGGCCCTGGAGCTGGCGGGCATGAGTGAGGCTGCCCTTCGGCTGTCAGGCTTTGCCCCCTGCCAACTGCAGGCTGGCTCTACTGCCATTTGGATATTTAACCTCTACTTCAGAATTACAGTAAAAAAGGAGAGGCTTCTTAAAAACCTATTACTGCTAAGCTTTTTATTAGCATGGGCTTCTGTTTCTGAACTGGGAGTCTCTATGAAGATTTTGCTGTGTCCTGATGGTTTCTACCAGCACAGCCCATGCTGTGTGTTTGTGAACTATAGGCGAGTTAAATCTCATCTGTTGTCCCTGACAAGGGAATGCTGCTACTGCTCTGGATTTTTTTTTTTTAATGTGGCCTGTTGAAATAGAAGCGGCAGGCCATCTGTTGAAATAGGAGCGGCAGGGCTGCGTCCCCGGCACCCGGCCGCCTGCATGGCTAGTTTATACCCAGAAATAATTACACGGAAACTGTATTCTTTCAAACACTGCCTGGCCCGGCTAGGTCCAGTTTCTTATTGGCTAGCTCTTACATATTGTTCTAACCCATTTCTAATATTCTGTGTAGCCCA